>NC_141700.1:532120293-532667793 GCF_964263255.1 Lissotriton vulgaris | reverse complement strand
GTGGATTTTAAGTAATTTAGGTTAAAAAATATATATATCTATGGCCGGGCCCCGGTATGCACACCGGGGCGCGCTCCCGGCGCGCCACGCGAGGTGCGCACGGAAAGCTGATTGGCTCTCGGGTGTCTGTAAACATTCGAAACAGTCCGGAGCGGCTGCCATCTTGTGTCTCGGTAGGATCGAGACACAAGAGGTGGCAAAAACAAAGGGGGAAATGACCATAAGGGGGCAGAGAAGACCCCCTCCTGACCCCCTAGGTTTGATGTGGGGGCTATAAAAGGACCCGCGGGGCAAAAAAAAAAATATTTTTATTTGCGCGGGGGGAACGCCCAGTACGCGCACCGCGGAGCGTACCGGGGAGCGTTCCATTGGAAAAAAGAATGATAGAGTTTTAAAAAAATGTAGCCTTTTTTTATAATTTGGAGGTAGTTCTAAAAAGAACTGGTTTTTTTCTTCTTTTTGTTGTTTTATATTTTTTTTAATGTTTTTTGAACATTTTGTACTTTTTGGGGTATTTATGAACTATTTTGTATTTTTTTGTTATTTTTATGGGGAGAAACAAAAACAGGGAATTGAAAATGGCTCAACTGAGTAAAAAACAAAAGGAAAAAATTAGGGTTTTTTGGGGCAATTGTGGTTGTCACCAGCAAGGAGGATGAGCTTTAGGCTCTGATAACCATAGGAGATAGTCTTACCACAAAAAATACCTGTTACCCTAAATTCTCCAAACCGTGGTTGTATGCAAGGGATTGTCTCCCTTGCCTCTGGTCCCGATGGAGTGGGTTGTTTTCATTTGGAGGTGCTGGGTGTAGATTGGGGAGGGTTGCTGGCCAGTTCTCTCATCTCCGCGGCGGCATAGTTGTTCGGATGCTTGCATTGCATGTGTCTAATCATGGTATTATTCCCAAATGAATATTTTTTTATTTGGGTTACCCCTTGAAAGTTCCATGTCACAGATAAGGCAAGTCACCTTTGCCGCATTCACTTTCTTTTTTCCCTCAGGGATGGAAAAAAACTCCCATACAATGTGTGGCTTGGGTTGGTATGGGGTATTGTGTTCTTCCAGCCACCTCCTCCTGCTCCCCTCCTCCTCTTCCTCCTCCTCCTCTTCTTCTTGACCACCAATGTGATGTTGTGGTGGTCCTCTTGGTGGTGGTGGTGGTGTTGGAGATGCTCCAGCTGATGCTGCTACTGTAGCCATTTCAAAGTACAAAATATACCTCAAAGATTTCAAAACAGGTCTTCCTCAGTCAAAGGACAAAGTCAGAATAAGGAAAAAAGGTGGGGGCTTTCATCATTTGGAATAAAAAATGTCCTGAACCAATGAGAAGTGTTATTTTCAGGTCACAAGACCAGGGGTTTCATCATTATGAAACCAAAACTGTTCTGCACCAATTAAAAGTGTTATTTTCAGGTCACATGACCCGACGCGCTTACGCGACGCGCCCCGGGCGCGCCCTAGGTTACGGCGCGTAAGTGCGTCGGATGCTTACGTTGCGCGATTGTATGCGCTCAAGTGCTTCCGGGTGCGTTTACGCTGTGCGTATCACGTGGACGCGGCTACGCGGTACGTCATAATGATGTTTTCGGTCGCGGCATTGGCGCTAACGGGACGTTCCCCGGTGCGCGACCCAGGGCGCTTCAAAAGACTACGTTTTCCGGGGCGCTTTCCGGGGCGCTCACCGGGGCGCGCCCCGGGAGCGCTCCAGGGCAAAAAATAAATTTATATATATATACATTAAAAAAATTGTTTTAAATACAAATAAAATATAGGATTCATTAATTTCCAAAAGTATTACATTTCATAGATATAGACATTTGCTATTAACAAAATTTTAAAATTCACTGAAAAAAACATAGGTTTGGGGCCTTATAGATAGTTAGGAATTAGCATTTAAAAAAACCTATGAAATTCACTGAAAAAACCATAGGTTTCACGCCAGTTATAGTTAGGAATTAGCATTTAAAAAACCTATTAAATTCACTGAAAAAACCATAGGTTTCACATCAGTTATAGTTAGCTGGAAATTTTACTGACATAAAACCATTGAAATTCCCACGTTATAGTTAGTTGGACTCACTATAACTTGCGCGCATGCAATGCACTGCTGATGACGTCACATATTACATCACTCATGACATGGTCAGTGACATCACTCATGACATCACTGATGACACCATCCTTGTGACAGAGTGACAGACCTCCTTTCAGTGTAATGGAGCCCTTGAAACACATATTCAAAAATAGAAACTAACATTTTCAAAAAATGGAGATACCCATACCAGTTACAACAACCAATTCAGTAATTCCACCATCTATATACACATCCACTCATTCACCAACAGTTCTATATAGTCACTCATACATATACTCACTCATCATATGTAGTGATACACCTATACATCCTGTTACACACCGACAGTCATCCAAAAGTTACTCACACACATACTCACACATGCAAATAAACTATTGAACGTCCATTTATTTGCATATACAAGTATACACACACTAGCACATTGCTTCTAAGGAAACTTACACATACTTACTCTCATAAACAATCCCTTATAGAAACACATACTTATTTAAACAGGAACTCTTACAATCTCTCACTCTCACATATACTTACTTATATACATCAATACTTACATATACTAGATTAAAACATATGTTGTTACTAATAAAGACACTAGTGAGACAGTCATTCACTCACTAACACACACATATACACACTCATCCACCGTTACAATCCTACACATATGCTGTCTTCAAAACATATACAAACAGTGAGTCAGTCACCAACCCATGCAGCCACTTATACACAAAGTGAAACACTGATACATATATTTAAATATTTTAAAATTACTCGCTAATATATGTGTTCCCTAAGATACACTTTATAAGCCAGTTAACCAATCAATTTTTTTTTTTTAAAAACATCCATTTAGACACTTATTTAAAAATGTATTCTTCCATCGACCTTTACAAAAACATATATAAAACATATTTATTTTTCAGAAAGACACACATTCACTGGATGGTGTCATCAGTGATGTCATGAGTGATGTCACTGACCATGTCATGAGTGATGTAATATGTGACGTCATCAGCAGTGCATTGCAGGCACGCAAGTTATAGTGAGTCCAACTAACTATAACGTGGGAATTTCAATGGTTTTATGTCAGTAAAATTTCCAGCTAACTATAACTGATGTGAAACCTATGGTTTTTTCAGTGAATATATATATATATATATATATATATATATATATATATATATATATATATATATATATATATATATATATACATATATATATATATATATATATATATATATATATATATATATATATATATATATATATATATATATATATATATATATATATATATCAAATACGGATATTTAGGTATTTCACTGTTATCCTATTCAAGTAACTGATATCTTGTTGCTTTAGACCTACTATTGAGCAAATATAGTATGTTTTCTATATCCATTCCAATGAATGCACAGGTGAAGTTTATTATTTCTGACACTTGCACTTTAAAAGGGCTGTTCTTTCACGAAAACATTGTCATGTGAACAAGGCTCCGTTGAGCCGAAACGTCTTTAACAACTCTCTGCTAATAAAGAAAATTCAGCGCCTAATTGGTCCGTGTCCGTGTATCCTTGCCGGCTGGCGAGACTCCAGAAAAGCGTTTGGAAGTGGATTGCCTAATATATAGCCTGGTTGATTCCGAACCGGCTTTACACGGGACCCTTCTCACTTAAGGTCGGCGCTTCAATCGGATGTTTTTCTCGGATTTATCCGGGGAATTTTTGTGACTCCGGAAGGAGTAAAGCATCGGACCCCCGCTCACCGGAAGAGAGAAAGTGGAAGACGGAGAAAATTGGTCGAAGAGGAGGTTGCTCAGCGTGAACAACCAGCCGGCTGATTAAAGAACCAGAGAAAACCACACGACTGACCAAGTAAGCTTCCGAAATACACTGAGCGGGAGAGAAGTACGGCAACTAGGTTGTTTGTTAGTGTCGAGCATTGTTTGCGACGATTTGCAAACACCTAACTAAGTATTGATTAACTGCAGAGAGATGTCGAGTGACAATGTTCGGGACCGGGAAACTCTGGCAGCTACATAGTTTTCCGACAGCGCCCCCCTCCCGCCAGACATTCACGGGAGGCCAAATAATGACTCTAGTGGTAGCGGCACTTCAGCTATCAAGGAACTGTTTAAGACATTGGAGAAAAAATCTCGTCAAGAGCAAGCAAAATGGTGGGAATCCAAATCGTTGCAAAGATACATTGAAGTTAATCGTATACCTCGGGGACTTAGAATTCTCACTGCGCCCACTTACGAGGATCCCAATCCTGAACTCATGAAGGAGTGGGCAGAAAGTAACCTCGAGGCGTCACGCCGACAAGTGCAGATATTGATTAAATATGCTGATATTGACAGGGCAAGGTTGTTGACAGAAATTGCAGCCATTAATGAAGAGATAGAGGCCCTAGGGGAGGAAGAAGAAAGAACTAAACTAGCCAAATTGATGAATGATCGCCTTAAGAAAGAGGAGAGCAAAATCGTTGACAGAAAGGCCTATAATTTTCAAAGGGACCGCAACGATTACGAATTGGGACAAATATTCACCTTTTCACGTAAAAGGCCTATCAAAACCTCAACCCAAAGCCAAAAATACACGTCAGCAACAAGGGAAAAGCACGCAAAGTGATTCATCTAACATTACTCTAAGTTCCGATCAAGAATCAGAGTCGGATTCTGAACGCCGCAAACAGGCGGAAGGTGCCCCGAAACCATCTCCTGGCCAGGAAATTATTTTTTTATGTCAGGAAAGACTCAAAACACTAAGGTCTCACACACGGAAAGAACAAAGAAACGACGAGCCAACTTCCGGAGACGCCAGAGATGGGGGGCGGTGAAGAGGAGGATTTCAAAAGAGGAAAAGAGGCGGAAGGGGACGGGGATCTGTCACCCAACAGGAATAACAAACGTCACTAGTCAAACAATAGTCAATTTAACATCTTTAATATTGACAACGAAAGAAGAAGAAATCCTTAAGTTGGGACTCACCTATGCGGCACCCTGTAATTTTGATTACCCAGCAATAAGATGCGATATTTACAAGGCAGTAAGAAAACTTAAACTCCGAAAATTTTACACTTTGAAGAAAAGTTCTGGAGATACCCAATTGAGTGCACCAACCAATAGCAATAGTATTACCAATGCATCACAAGGTACACGCATCATAACATAATTGTGGGAAACCGATGGAGAAGGATATGAGAACACAGGAGGCAAATGAAATAGATCAATGGGGGAATAGAACCTCATTTAACACCCATTTCAGGCCACCCTCTACCTTCTACCCCATTCTTCCGCGTGACAACCTTGATATCTTTCATGAAAATGTAGTCGCAGATTTAAAAGAACTTCAAATGTGTATAGGTAAAACTAAAAAACAATTTGACAGCCAATCCCAGCAATATACAGCACTCACCAACAGATTGGGAAAAGAAAAAGATCTAGTGGTGAGGAACAGTGATAAGGGCGGGAATGTTGTCTTAATGACCAAAACTGACTATGATAAGGAAGACTACATTCAGTTGAACTACCGAACTTGTTATGAGCGCATCCATACTCGTGTATTGATGACCATCAAAGAGGAATACCATCGCAAACTATCAAAATGGAGAGCCTCTAAATTAATCACAGAAGCCGAATTTAAATACTTCAGAAATGACAACCCCATCACACCAATATTGTACTTTATACCTAAAGTGCATAAGGATCCCCTGCACCCACCGGGTAGACCTATTATCTCTGCCAGAGGCAGTCTCCTGGAACATACATCTGTGTATATAGATTATTTTTTACAGGGGTATGTACAACAACTTGGGGCATATGTGCAGGACACGGGGAACTTTTTACTGAAAATTAAGGATGTTGAATGGGTCATTGGGGATTGGCTAATAGCTCTTGATGTGGCATCACTTTACACGAGTATAGCCCACAAGGATGGCTTAAATGCGGTTCAACATTATCTTTCTAGAAGGGGCCCTGAATTTGATGAACATAATACTATGCTCCTTGAAATGTTAGAATTTTGTTTGGTTAATAATGTCTTCCTGTTCAATCAACAACTATACCGCCAACTACAGGGAGTAGCCATGGGGGCCAGCTTCTCTCCAAGCTTCACATGTTTACACATGGGGGCTTGGGAGGAGCTGGTCCTTGGCTTTGAATACCAACATAACATACGCAATAATTTGGTGGCATGGTTTCATTTCATCGATGACCTGTTGGTTATCTGGAGAGGTAGCCATGAGGATGCACTCAGGTTCATCCATGAAATCAATGAAAATGAACTAAACCTCAAATTTACAGCGACCCTCAGTCAGGAAAAAGTAACATTCCTTGACACTGAACTGTATATCAACAATGGGCACTTAGAATCCAGAATTTTTCGCAAGGCAACTGCGGGGAATAGCATACTTCACGCTGCTAGTTCACACCCGGCACATTTGGTTTCCAGCATCCCTTATGGGGAAATGTTACGACTACGACAAGTCTGTAGCAATTCTGTAGATCTAGAGAAGGCCCAGAGATAAAGCGAGTTGCGCTTTCTATAGCGTGGATATTCAAGCTAACTAATAAAAAGTGCCAAACAGAAATCTATGGCATTTACTAGGGATGAACTTTTGGTGAAACAATCTGATCGACAGATAATGTCCACTAGCGACACACAGATTGTGAGGGAGAAAGGAGCGGGTTGTTTCCGAATAATAACAGGATACAACAAACAACACCAGCAAGTGCGTAAGATCATTGATAGACATTGGCCTATTGTTATCAAGGATAACATTATTGGCAAAGATCTCCCAAAAAGAGTATCCCTCACCTTCAGCAAAGCCCCATCCTTACGAGATCACATAGTGGTAACAAATCCCGAGCCATATGCCAAAACTTCATGGTGGCAGGAAAATAAAGGCTTTTATAAATGTAAGACCTGTAAGGCCTGCCAACATGGAGTTAATACCAAAACCTATAAGGATGGGTTCTCAGATACACAACACTAAATCACCCAGGTCCTGACCTGCAAAACGGAATTTGCAGTGTATATTTTACAATGCCCCTGCCATCTGAGATACGTGGGCAGCACTAAACATGCTGTCCACAAGCGAATTCTCCAACATCTGCGCGCAATCACAAATGGTGATAATACCTACCCTGTGGCACGCCATTTCAGGGAATGTCACCAGAGCAACAATACCAGCCTACGATACTGGGTGATTGATGCGGTCATGAGTAGTAGAAGAGGAGGGGACAGGGACACGAAACTCAGAAGGCTTGAAACTAAATATATCCTCTTGCTCAATACAAAGACCCGTACAGGCCTTAATATTACAGAAGATCTCTATACATGCTTGCCTTGAAATTGCATCAATACAAAACCCCAGATGCCAGAGGTCTCCTTCCTATTGGTGTCACACGCAGGAATCACCCGGCCGGATGATGTATGTGTGTGCACCGTGGGGAGGCTGCGACCTAACAGATATCCATGAATAATAACTGACTTAAGCTGCTACTTAAAGGAAATGACATTGATTTTTTAAATTCACCATTTGAGCACTTTAATGAACTGTACGGATCCTGATTTCCGATCAGTTCGTTGTAATGTTTGGTTTTGGGATTTATTTTGTACTATATCACAAAACATGGACTAGAAATGAAATATTTGGATTATGTTGAAACAGTGAAATTCGCGGTTTGTAGAAACACACAAATGATAAAGAATTGACTGGTCTTTACAAATTGATACTAAACTGATATGTGATATTATCTGACAGTACCAGGTATAACATTTCGTTTTGCATTTACTGGTTATAGAATAAATTCTGCCGTGAAAGAGGGTTTAGACGTAGGAGGGGAAATAATAGCTTGTTTTGCACATATTGAGAGTTTACAGTCTGCTTGAATTGCCATATTTTGCACAATTTGATATATTTGCACATAACTAAAGCACTGTTAGCATCATTTGCACATTTCTTATTTAAAACCTGCATTTGCACTTTTTATTGACCTCTTCCCCTTAAACCAAAAAAATCCAGGCGTTTTATCTATTTAAGTAATATTTTAACATGTTATATCAAATGTACACACCGAAAACCCCGTATATCAGATAAAAGCAGGTATTTTACTGTGATTTCTTTTTCTTGCAAACCCCGTATATGTATATATATTTTTATTAAATGTGTATGATAATATATCAAATACGGATATTTAGGTATTTTACTGTTATCCTATTCAAGTAACCAATATCTTGTTGCTTTAGACCTACTATTGAGCAAATATAGTATGTTTTCTATGTCCATTCCAATGAATGCACAGGTGAAGTTTATTATTTCTGACACTTGCACTTTAAAAGGGCTGTCCTTTCATGAAAACATTGTCATGTGAACAAGGCTCCGTTGAGCCGAAACGTCTTTGACAACTCTCTGCTAATAAAGAAAATTCAGCGCCTAATTGGTCCGTGTCCGTGTATCCTTGCCGGCTGGCGAGACTCCAGAAAAGCGCTTGGAAGCGGATTGCCTGATATAGCCGAAACGTCATGCGTTGTGCCTGCTCGCAATAAATTGACTGCACAAAACTGGACCGTGTCTGCGTCTCTCTAAGGTGTGGGAGGACGCCGCACGCTTGTGGGAACTCGAACGTGGATTTCGTGGATATATATATATATATATATATATATATATATTGACTAAAAAATCACAGTTTTAGAAATAAGCATTTAAAAAACCTTAGAAATTCACTGAAAAAAAACATAGGTTTCAAGACATTGTGGTTAGTTGGAAAATTCTGTCGTACAAAACCATAAACCATAGACATTCCCCCGTTATAGTTAGTTCAGCTAACTATAACTTGCGCACCCGCAATGCACTGCTGATGACGTCACATATTACATCAACCATGGCATGGTCTGTGACATCACTGATGACATCTCAAATGACATCCCTGATTACATCACTGATGACATCATCCACATGAACATCTGATGCACCTCCTCACACTCTAATATAACCTTTAATACACCCACTGTAAAAAACAGACTACCATTTTCGAAACCATAGACACACCAATACCAGTTACTACATATGCACTCACGGATTCCTAGATCTACACACACATTCACTCATTCACCTATACAGTCACTCATACATGCAGTCACTCATCAATACAACACTATCATATGCACTCATAAACCTATTCGGACACTCACACACCGGCACTCATCCAGAGTTACACACATAGTTGTGCAAAGAATCAATCACACTCCCATTTACTCACCTATACAGTTATACACACACCACATCACTTATTCAAACAGAAACAAGCGTACACTTACTCTCTTATAAAATCATTGACACAAGTACACACTCATCCATACAGCCACTCTCACAATAACTGACTCTCATGTATACTCATTTATATACTTCAACTCTCACATGCACTGCCCTTTACATATGCAGTTACTTAGACATTTATCATTGAGACATCCATTCTCTCACCAACACATCCAAACACACACTCACCCACCCCTACATCTGTTTCCACATGCACACTTGAACCAATACACACAGTGAAACAACCACTCAAACATCTATGCACAGAGTTACACACCTCCTACCCACCCTTAAACCTAGGAACCCATACAAATACTCAGGCAACCAATCAATAACCCATGTAGTCACTGATGTAGCTACTGACCAACCCATGCAGCACCTTATACAACAACAGACAGACAGATACAGACATTCACACAGTTTAGTCACTAACCCATGCATTCAGTAAGACACATGTAATCACTCACTTAAACAGTTAGTCATGCACCTACTAAATTCTCCATCCAGACACTTCTACACCCACTCATTCTTCAATACACCTTGGCATATATATGATAATTATTTAAACTTTAAAGAAAAACACAGTCACTGGATGATGTCATTTGAGATGTCATCAGTGATATCACTGATTATGTCATGATTGATGTAATATGTGACATCATCAGCAGTGCATTGCGAGTGTGCGAGTTATAGTTAGCTGAACTAACTATAAGGGAGGAATTTCTATGGTTTTGTATGACAGAAATGTCCAACTAACTACAATGTCCCTGAAACCTATGTTTTTTTCTGTGAATTTCTAAGGTTTTTTTAATGCGTATTTCTAACTATAACGTGCCTGACACCTATGTTTTTTTCAGTGAATTTCTGTTTTTTTAATGCTTATTTCTAACTATAACATGCCTGAAACCTATGTTTTTTCCAGTGAATTTTAAAGGTTTTTTTAAATATGGAAATACTATTTTGCTATATGTCATTAGTATTGTTTTTTGCACTGCTGTTGACGTCACATATTACATCACTGATGACATGCTCAGTGACATCACTGATGACATCACTGATAACATCTGAAATTACATCACTAATGACATCACTGATGATGTCATCCAGTGACTGTGTGTTTCTAAAAAGTTAAAAAATGTTTTACGTTTATATGCTAATGAATATTCAAGAATGATTTGTTGCATTAGAACCTGTTTATGTGCTAAAGTGTCTGAATGCGTGGGTCAGTGTGTGACTGTTTGCATGGATGTGTGACTGAATAAATCTGTGCATGTAAGCATTTAGGAGTGTATGAGCTAAGGACTGTATTGGTGACTGAACGTATGTATAGCTTTGTTGGTAAATGCAATGATGTGTTACTGATATATGTGGAAGTAATTATAAATGTGAAAGGCCGTATTTTATAGAATTAGAGTATAGAAGTTAGTATATGTGACAGCAAGTGATTGTGACAGTGGGTCCATGGATAAGTATGTGGTTATGTCACTAATTGTTAAACACAGTACAAATGTGTATGAACAAGTGATGTGCTGTGTGTATAACTGTGTAACAAAAGTAAATGGCAATGGAAAGAATTCTTTGGGTTACTCACTATGTTTTAGATTAACTGGAAAGGTAAGCAGCAGTGTGTAAGTATTTATATAGGTGTATTAGTGGCTATATTACTGGCTGTATTGCTGAATGACTGTGTGTATAAAACACTGTATGAATTTTTGGGTGAATATGTATGTAGACCTATGTACACCTATAAATCAGTAAGCAGCTATCTAGTAACTGATATTGGAATGACTATGGTTTCCATATTAGTGGTATGAACTTTTGAGTGAGTTTATGAAAAGTATTTCCTGGATGTTAAGAGCTGGATCAGATGGTCAGTAAACAGCTATGTAATAACTGCTATTGGTATGAGCATGGTTTCTATATAGGTGGTCGTACTTGTGAGTGGGTGTTGAAAGGTGTTATTTGGTTTTGAAGAACTGCATCAGATGATCACGTGAATGATGCAATCAGTGATGTCATCAGGGATGTCATTTGAGATGTAATCAGTGATGTCATGAGTGATGTAACTGAGCATGTAATATGTGACGTCATCAGCAGTGCATTGCGGGGGTGCGAGATATTATTAGCTCAACTAACTAAACGGGCAAATGTCTTTGGTTTTATATCAGTGAAATGTCCAATTAACTATAATGTCTCTGAAACCTATTGTACTTTATTGAAATTCAAAGGTTTTTTAAATGCTAATTCCTAAATCTAACGTTCTTAATACCTATGCTTTTTTCAATTAATTTCAAAGGTTTTTCAAATGCTAATTTCTAACTACAATGTCCCTGAAACCTATATTGTTTTTAAGTAAATTTAAAAAAGACATGCATACTTTTTGTAGTGAAAAACTAACTGTAACAGTAGTCTGTTATATGTTATAATTTAATGATCATTAAAACGTAATTATCACTAATTAACATATAAGTGTGGAAAAAGTGTGATGCAGCAGCAATGATACCTGACTTCGAACAACAGCATTCACAATTTGATTCCTGGCTCCAGCGGCATGTTAACCCACCACTATGTCACTGTGGGCAATACCTTGGTTAATCTTCCCGACGCCCGGACTCCTCTCTGGACATAGCTGTACGCTTTACAAATGCAGGCATTTTTTACATTTAAAACCATAGTGATAAGAAATATTAGCACATATTTTTTTTCTTCTATTCGGAACAATATTTTTTATATGTCTTCTATTTAGAATTACAGCAATTAATACATGTTTTTAAGCACGAGAAAGGAAATAACACGGTTTACCGGGTAACAGTTTTGAAGCTCTCCAATGTATGTACATATTATACTGCTTATACGTGTGAGGATAGAAATGGCAACCTTTACTACTTCACATTTTGCAACTTTTCCCAACACTTGCACAAGTTAAACAGTGAAAACGTAAGCACGTGTCAACTGTAAAACGTGACATCTAAATGGACGGAGCCGCATGTTCCTTCCTTAGACTACTCAATAACCTAAAAGGATATAAAGCACACCCCTTGATCGATTCGTTTTGTTTTAGGAAGTTATTTACTCGTGTCCATTCTATGATCGAGGTTCCGTTTTCTAGCGACGGATTTTTCTTTTGTGACAACAAAACATATTACGGAGCTATAAGGTGTTTGATTATAGCATAGTATATTTTTATAATGCATAGCTGTTTATGAATATTTAAAGATTTTTATTTAGAAAAAAAGTGTTATTGGTTGTTTTTGCCATTTATATGTAACGTCAGCAGCTTGTATTCAGAAACACCCAGAATAGAGAAAACACTGTTCCTTTTCTGGCTCCTTTGAGATCATATACTGTGACTATGTACATTGTAATTATCAGAGTATACTAGACCTCAGAGGTGTTGGTGATCCGTCAACGAGAAGACAAGATTTATATGTAATGTGAGCAGCTTCTGGTTCTTATTCTGTTTCTCCCCTGGGATCATATAGTGTGAGTATGTATATTGTAATATTCGCACTATATATGTTCTCAGAGGAGTTATTGACCCGTCAGCGTGAAGACGAAAGATTTCAAAGTCCCAGAGAAAAGAAGCTTTGAACATATTCACCGCTAGAAAACATTGCGTCATGGATTTTGTTTTGCGTCCTTGACTTTATTTTCCTTTTCCTTTTGTCTGGCATCAGTGACACTGACCATGTATATTTTAATACTGTGACTTTCTAGTAGTTTAAAGGGGTTGGACATCTATCTTTGCAAGAAGTTAACAACATATACTATAGTTATTTCTGTTGATATCTTACTACCTCACAGTTTGTAACACTGCTATTGTTTAATGAAATAGTAGTTGCTAAAAAGAATTGTATACATAGTGCTTAATTTAATGTTTTCATGAAGCGTACATTTATATGTAATACTAGCTGTACCTAGCCACGCATTGCTGTGGCTCAGTCAGGTTAAATGGAAGAGAAATAAAAGAGTATGTGCATGTTTCTAATATGTTTAATTTCACAATGCTTCTGGGTATACAATATGTTTTTGTGACTATTGTCTGTAGGTGTCCCTTGTAGATGTTGCTCAGCAAGCAAATCAATAGGGTCTGTTTAGCCTTTCGATTAAAAACGTGCATATTGTACACACAAGTATTCGAAACCAACATTGTGTATATATAAACACGTGCTAATGTTGCAAAGTGAACCAACTCCTCCCCCCTCCCTCCGCCCACTTCCCTGTCTGCCATCCTGACACCAACTGTCCATCCTAATCTATGTAGACTATTGTCTCTATTTGTCCTTTCTTAATATTGCAATGTGAACCAACTCCTCCTCCCTCACTCCACCCACTTCCCAGGCTGCCATCCTGACACCCACTGTCCATCCTAATATATGTATACTATTGTCTCTATGCGTCCCTTGTATTTGTTGCGCGGCAACCAAATCGATAGGGTCTGTTCCGCCTTTCAATTAAAAACACACGCGTACCGGACACGCGCGTATTCGAATACAACGTTGTGTATATGTAAACATGCGCTAATATTGCAAAGTGAACCAAGTCCTGCCCCCTACCTCCACCCACTTCCCGGTCTGCCATCCTAACACTAACTGTCCATCCTAATATATGTAGACTATTGTCTCTATGCATCCTTTCCTAATGTTGCAAAGTGAACCAACTCCTCCTTCATCCTCCACCCACTTCCCGGTCTGCCATCCTGACACCATCTGTCCATTCTAATATATCTAGACTATTGTCTGTATGTGTCGCTTGTAGTTTTTGCGCAGCAAGCAAATCAATAGGGTCTGTTCGGCTTTCGAATAAAAACACACGCGTATTGTACACACGTGTATTCGAATCCAACGTTGGCTATGCTTATTTATAGGCTTTTTCTGCCAACATAAACAGTCGGTCTCTGGGAGACACTGTCCACAAGGGTGTTATGTCCTATAAAATGAATTTTTGTCTTATGAGTAAACAACTTATCCGTCACAAGGGACTTTGCATGCAATTATGCAGTAATGTGTACCAACATAAGCCACATAGTGTCTGATGGACATGTATGAACATCTGTATTGCAGCCTTGAGAAAGCCCAGAGGGCGAATCGCGCGTCGGCTGTAATTTGGAGTATCATGAACCTGTCGAAATTAAAATAACAGACTTCAAGACAGAAGCTTTGTGATTGGACTATCTTATTTGCTCCATTGAGATTTCTTGTATACTTTATGGATACAGGGCGCTTGGGGGGGAAAAAAACTAAGAAACAAGTTTGTAAGAACATTTACGCGCCCCTCCACATGAAAATACTGACGTTGGTGTAGCTTGGGTATTATATTTTTTCATATGTTACCTTGATTCGGCTGAATCTAAGGACTAACTGACACTTTGGTGGGTAGGTGTCATATACCTTGAAGCACCCTGGCCTTGGTTGCCACAGATACTACCATATTGTTTCAATATAACTGGCATCAATTTGTAGAAGTGCGGTTTATTGTAAGCAAACCCATAAACTATGTTTATATAAACACGCGCTTAATCGAATCCAACGTTGTGTCAAAATTTCAAAGCAATTGGTGAAGAACTTTCGGAGATTTAAGATTTTGAACAAACGAACATTGACATCTTTATGTGTCTGTTCGGGATTTCGATTAAAACACACGTGTAATAAAGAACTGTTGTGTATATAAAAACACAAACGTATTCGTATCCAATGTTTTGTCAACATTTCAAAGCAATCGGTGAAGAACTTTCAGAGATTTACGATTTTGAAGAAACAAACATTAACATTTTTATTTATATCGATGTCCATATTTGTGTTTAACAGTTTTTTACTTATTATTGTTGTTGTGACAAGAGATGATGTAATGCAGGAGTGTTTGTTGTAGCACTTCTTTTCTACATTATCTAAAAGTAACTGATGCCCTCTTATATTAACAAGAATATGGGACAACACTTTTACAAACTGTAAGCGACAAAATATAGCCTGCGGAAAAAAGATATGGTGCGGCCATGCTTAAGGCAGATCTTATTCATTGCTTTTTTATTTGTTACCCCTTTGATATATACAGCTACACTTTCCTAAGAAAGTATATTTGTGATTGCTTAATAAAAACTGTTTCAAACCTGGACTGAAATTTCTGCAGCGCAACCGCACCTACTATTTTGCTGCAAGGAAGTAGCACTCCCCTTGACAGAAGTAAGCACCGTACTGTAAGTATACATTATAAGTAAACATTGCTCCAGAGAAGTAGCCTACTCAGAACCTTATTTAAATGAAGACAGCAACAGTGCGCTTTGTTTTTGCAACCCCCTCCTCCATATTATAATATTGGCTCCAAAGATGTAGCACTCCCTGTCATAAAAGTGAACACCACATTACAAGTAAATAGTGCTTCTGGGAAGTATACCACACACAAACTTAATAAAAGGAAAACCGCAACACACGCTGGTATTTTCCCACCATGATTTGTAGGCCTCATGCAAATTATATAAATGGCCCTTAAAATATATAAAAAACATTTTTTACCTTCACAGTCCCTATCCACCACCATGTGACCACTGTACAGACTTAATAGTTGTCCCTACCCTCCACTCTACTTCTTTTTTTCCCATACTCATATGAAGTGCGTCACGAAATGGCTGACAACAGTGAACCGTTCCCAGCCAATAAGGAGCAAACTTGTACTGGAAAACACTTTAGCCAATAAAATGTCCATGGTGTTCCACAGAGGGGGAGGTAATGGCTGCCAACATTTCTACTTTTAATGCTTCCCAGCCAATGAACATTAAGCTTGGAAAGGTCCTGCTTGGAACACGGTAACCAATCAGATGTCCCTGATACTCCGCGGAGGGGGAGGGAATCGCTGACAACACTTCTACTTTCAATGGTTTACAGCCAATGAACATTAAGCTTGGGAAGGTCCTGTTTGGAACACATCAGCCAATCAGATGTCCCTGCTACTTCAGGGAGGGGGAGTAAATGGCTGGCAGCACTTCTTGGTTCGCTGCCAATCAACATTAAGCTCGTTGTTGGAACACCTCAGCCAATTAAACTTTAAATTTGTTCCATGCATGGGACAGAACATGCCCTCCCACATAATATTACATTTCCTCTATCAAAGTGACACTATCCATGATAAAACTGAACACTGCATTATAAGTAAATATTACTGTGCATTATATTAAAGGAAGGTCACAACACGGCCCATTTTTGTTTTCCTGATATGATTTCCACAGCCTACAGAACATTGCTGCAGTACCGCTCATCGTTGTTTTGCGGACGTGATTTCCATGGCCTATGCAACATTCACACTACCTGTGTGTGTACCCTACACACTGCTTTTAAAAAAAATATATATATATATATATTAGATACCTGGTGCAATCAGCAATTAATACAAAACATAAATACTTCATTTAGACAGCAATACATTATACAAATACTAAACATCACAATAAGTTATAGTCAGTTCATCCGTAAACAGAGATCAGGGTTTCATTACTAGGGGTAATTAAAAGAGCAAGAGAGACACACAACATTATTACAAATGAATCAGCATCAAGGAAGGCATGATATCCTAGCAGAAGGCCTATTTATAGGCGGGAATATACAGCCCTTGAGGGGGGCCCAGATGTTGTGCCCCAGCTCCCTCAATCTTCTGCCCCTCCGGGAGTATAGAGAGGATTCGATGTTATGGATCCCCCGCAGTCTAGATAACTACATCTGAAAAGAAGGAGCTGTGGAATCCTTCCAGCCAGCAGCCAGCAATATTCGAAGAACCGCCGCACAAATCAAAACAAAAGCTTCCTCCTCTTTTTTCATACCCAGGTTGGAATCTGTTCCCAATATCATCAGGGCAGGGGATAGGTTGATCTTAACACCTAGGAGCCCCTCCGAAAAGGTTTCGATCCCAGCACAAATCTTACTTAACGTACTGCAATAATAAATAATATGCACCAAATTTGCAGGTCCCTGAAGACACTTCGGGCATTTGTATTCATCCCTCTTTCCCCACTTGAATAGCTTGGCTGGAGTGAAATATAGGTTATATAATGTTTTGTAATGTTGAGCTCTAAGATTCTTGGACCGAAACAGATTCCCTGCCAATTGTAGTGCTTTATCTAGATCCGCATCCGAATCCCCTAACTTCAACATGCATGAGGCCTCGACTTTATCCAGGTCATCTGGAATTGTATATATTAATTCTTTATAGATCATGCTAATCTTAGTGCCCCCCCCAAACAAAACATACTCAAACAAGTTAATTTGACCTCCTGGGGTAATACGAGGCCTAATACTTATTAGGATTTGAAAGATTTGTACAAACTTGAAGCCTTGACTTGGCGGATTTCCACATTTACGCTGCACATCATCAAAGCTCATCAGTTGGTCCCCTCGCAGAGGTCCCCTACTGTTCTGATTAAAACAACTTGAGTTCCAGAGTGGTGTATAATAGTTATGTTTCGGGATTACCAATGATTTCTGAATAACTTTCCAGACACTCCAAACGCTATCTAATACTTTACACCTTTTTTTGTTATAGAAGCGTCCGTCTGTCTTACGCAATAAGAGCCCCAAGGCTTCCCTACGTAACAGTAATTAAAAAATGGATGGGGGACTAACATTCCCAGACGAGCAGTCAGACATATTAGTGGCGCAGTCTAATAGTATCGCCATCTGGATAAAAAGACAAGCCATAAGATAAAATCGAATATTCGGAACAGCTAATCCTCCTCTAGCTTGCAGTAAAGACAACAATTTTAAGGATCGTCTTGTTTTCCCATACTGCCATATGTAGTTTATAAACACTGTCTCAATATATTTTAACACACAATCCCCCACCATAAGCAGGATCGAACGAAAGAGATATAATGCTTTCGGGAGCATAGTCATCTTGGGTACATTGGCCCTCCCTATTATAGATAGATGTATGGAGTCTATCCTTTGTAACTCTGTTGACATTGAGTTGACAAGTGGGACAAAATTCTCTTTAATAATTGTCTCCATTACAGGGCTGATCCTGACCCCAAGGTAAACTGCAGAATCCGTATATCTTCCATCCCGCTTTATAATATTGTTCGAGCAGATAATCTGGGTCTTGTTCTCATTAAGAAGATACCCTGAGCACAGACCAAACTCCGAAGTTATTCCTACAAGGGCAGACATGGCTGTACCTGGTTCAGTAGTTGTTATAGCCAAGTCATAGGCATATGCCAGGAGCTTGTTCTCAAATCCATTACACACCACTGGCTTAATGCTCTCACACCCTAATATCCTTAATACCAGAGGATCAATATAAAGGGCGAATAAAATTGGTCCCCCGAGAAACATATATTTCCTCTGATCCACCACCCATTAACTAAATTCTGGCAATAGGATCAACATACATGGCTTTAATAGCCTTCATCATTTTAGGGTCAAAGCCCCTCCATTCCAATATCCCCCACAAATAGTTCCATGTGACGCGATCAAATGCCTTTTCACCGTCCAGAAGGATCATGGCGATCCGGCCTCCCGTGACAGCCTGCACATCAAACAACGTGATGGCCCGTCTTATATGATCGGTTGTCCCTCAACCCGGGATTAACCCATGCTGCAACAGGGAAACCAAACCGCCAATGACCGTTCCCAGCCTATTAGCCAAGACCTTAGTGTAGATTTTAGTGTCTGTATTTATGAGGGATATTGGACGGTTTGACCCTGGATCCTCCTTAGGTTTGCACTTCTTGTGTAAGACAATAATATTGGTTTCTTTCCAGGAGGCTGGGATTTCGCCTGAAGAGATTATGCCCTTAAATAAGTCCAACAAATGGGAGCTATCACTGCCTGTAGGCATGTGTATACTTCAAGTGGAATACTATCCGACCCTGTGGCCTTCCCTGCCGCTAAATCCTGCAGTGCTACTACCACTTCATTCAGTGCCAGGTCGTTATCTAGTACCACTCTATCCTGTTCAGCCAAAATATGTCCGAAGTCTTCAAAGGCTAGACTGGCAAACTCCGCCCTGTCCTCTACTTGATACAGATTTTGATAGAAGTTCTTAAAGACCTTTCTTATATCTTCTGGCTCCGTATACTCCTGGTTGCCCTCATGAACTTTCACTATTGTATTTCTGCTGAAACCCTGCCTGATCCTTAAAGCTAGGAGCTTACCTGCCTGCTCTCCCGTCTCATACATCCTACCCCTGTGTGTCTGATAGTCATCAGCACTTCTCTGTGCTCCAACCTTATATACTTCCGCCTTAAGAGCCAGTATCTTATGCCGGCTATCATTGGCCTCTTTCCCACAGATGATATCCCTCATATGTTGCTCCTCCACCAGTACCAGCTGAGCCATCAGTTTCTCATGCTTCTCTCGAGCTTCTTTCCTCAGGCTAGCAGAGAAGCTGATCGTCTCCCCTCTTAATGCTGCCTCAAAAGAATTCCATACACTGTTTCGTGAAGTACTATACCTGTTTATATCAAAATAATTTTGAGACCAGCTCTTTAGATGGTCCACAAATTTAGAATCCACTAGCAGTCTCCTCTCAAAAGTCCATCTATAGCGAGAACTAGTAACCTTATCACTTCCAAAAACTAAGATTAATGGACTATGGTCGGAGATTACTTTTGATAGTTTTAAAATACCTACTCTCCCCACCTCTGAAGATGATATAAGAAAGTAATACAATTCAGTATACTTCTTAAAGGGGCAGGAAAAATAGGTAAAGAGGTTCCTTATGCCCCCACACATCCACCAAACTATATGAATGAATTAAAGAGGACAAGGCTCTAAAAACCTTGGGTTTTCGGCCGGCATAATTTGCATTATTAATAATACCTGTAAGATCTGCAAATATATTGAAATCCCCACAAATTATGAGGGGACATGGCTAGTTCAGTAATTCTACCTCCAGATTATCGAACACTTCTGGTTCATCCTGGTTGGAACCATAAATTGTACACAGTGTATACCCGGCCTCAAGTTCCACAATTGCCCACCTGCCCAGAGTATCTGCCAGGGAGCGTCTAGCTCCACCCAAGATAGTTTCGCCAAAATTGCCACCCCTCTAACATTGGACGTCTGTGTGGAACAAACCAATAAATCAAACCCTTTGATACTTAACAAATGTTTTTTTAGCTCAGGGTAGATGGGTCTCCTGTAGACAAATTACATCCAACTGATTTGACTTCACAAAATGCCCCAATTTTTGCCTCTTGTTCCAGTCATTCAAGACCCCTATGTTTATAGAACAAATCTTAAGCTTCCCCATGATTCTGTTGAAAGGAAACCCCTGACCTATGACTCAGCAGAAACCAATTAATTATAAGTGATACAAAAACCCAACCAAAAAGAACAATGCACCAGGTACAATCCAATTTCCCCCCCTTTTTGTCCCACCCTTCGTCGTGATATCCCATCCCCCACCA
The DNA here is from genome assembly GCF_964263255.1 of Lissotriton vulgaris. NCBI lineage: Eukaryota > Metazoa > Chordata > Amphibia > Caudata > Salamandridae > Lissotriton > Lissotriton vulgaris. The sequence goes on along the minus strand of NC_141700.1, from coordinate 532,646,985 downwards.
CCTCCTTCCCCACCAACTCCCCTCCCTTTGTGACCCCATTCCACCCGACCCCCCCAGCTTGATTCGCTCCACCACCCCATAAGGACGCTCAGACCTTGGTCTGTGCATGTGATGAGCGCCATACTAGTGGATACTGGATCCTACAGACAAATCCATAATCAACTTACAATAGACCCTTATACCTAGAAAAAAGAAACGGATTTTCAAAGCCACTTCATCTTCTGGAAAGTTGAAACGTTCTTTCCCTTTCCTATCCCAGAACCCTCCACCCCGCCTTTCTTTATATACACCTGTGACTAGAAAAACCACCCATTGCCACCCCACAGAGACAAACAGCAAGCAGATTATTTGCCAAGGGAGCCAGATAGTCCTTTGATTTTATCTCCGAAGAGAAATAGAGCGTGACCCCACATGGTTGATAACTTTTAATTGTGCCGGATTATCCAGATAAGCCTGCCTTAACCTCCAACGCCTTTCTGCCGTTATATGGCAGAAATCGGGTCTTACAAAAAATGAGATCCCCCACTTGATCTTTTTGCATCCGGTCTTCCTTTTTTAGAAATTGATTGCTGCAGGAGGAAGTTTCCGAAGAAAACAAGTATAGCCTGAGGTCTATTACCCTCCTTTGCTGGTGCTCGCAGTTTGAACGGAGTATGGTGCGCTCTCTGGATTTCTGATGCCCAATTCCACTCAGAGAGTTCAGGAAAAGCTGCCTTAAAAAGGTCAATTGTGTAACTCCTGGCGTCTGACACTTCTAAGCCCTCTTGAACCCCCGGGACTCTGAGAATATTCCTTCTTTGTCTGTTTTCAAACTCTTCTAAATTCCATTGAATGTCTTTGATTTGGTCATATTGAGCCTCCACCAGAGTTACAGCATTGGTTACATCTGCTTCCGTAGCTATCAGTCTCTCTTCCAAATTCGCCACTCTTTCTCCCATGTTTGAAAATGCCTTAGAGAGCTTCCTCACCACCGCCTGCATTTTCCTCATCCCTGCCTGAGCTTTCTGGCTATCTTGACGGGTTTCCTCTCTATGAGCCAAAATAGCTTGATGTATAGTATCCAGCATGGGGGGAGTACCATCCTCTAGCACCTGAGTTTTTCTTGCAGAGGACCCCGAAAGTGGAGTAGCAGACGAATAGTCCCATGGAAGATCTTTCCTACCTCTGCTTTTCACGCCATTTTGCCCCATAGAATTTTTAGCTGTTGGAGTCTGAGTCTCCTCACTATCCTCAGCGTCTGACTCCAGACTACTAGCCCCCTGAGATGTGCTCAAAATGTCATACGACCATTCCGCTCCCTCCGAGACAGAAAAGAAACAGTCGCTGGGCTCTTTCTCAGCTTCAGCCCTATTTTTATCTCCCGCAACAATGGTTTTGTTACTTTCTGTTACAGTGCCATAAACTGCCTGCCAGTCTGATTCTCAGCCTCTTCTTCTTCAACCACTTGCTTAGTAAGTGTCCCGTCTCCCTTACCCCCAGTCACCTTGCTGTCTTTTTTGCCAGAGTCCTCAGGTGACCCGGTATTAGCCGGTTGTTCAGAAGGGGTAACCGTAGGTACATTATTCCAAGCTGAATCACTAGGGTCAGGCAACACCAGGCTCTCCCAATTGCCACACTTGTCTCCATCAGCATAAGTCAGACATGTGCCCGTCAGATTCACTCCCTCTGGGACAACTTGGATTACTACTCCGGAAGATGCCGGACTCACCTCCTTGTCTCTGTCCCTTCACCAGGCACTGTTCTCACCATCTTCACCATTTACGGACCCAGCACCTGCATTTCCATCAGCAGGCAGCTCCTTAGCTCGCTGCAGTAGCTCCACCATAGAGTGACCTGCCAGGCGATTCTTTGCGGCTCTTCCACCAAAAACTCTGCCTCTTTCCCTCTTTGGCGGGTCCAGCAAACGCAGTTGTTGCGGGCATCCGGGGGAGTCTCCCACAAAAGCAGGGTCTGCCGCGGGCCTGGGCGCGGACGTGGCCTCACCATACACCTTTTGAGCGGCTGCTTTACACACTGCTTGCCGCAATACTGCGCATTGTTTTCCCAATGTGATTTCCGCGGCCTAATCAACATTCAAACTCCCTGCCTCTGCACCGTACACACAATGTTCCTACTATACGCTCTTATACAATTTTTTTTCCCCCTACTTCTTTCAACTGAGTCACAAAATTGTTGCCAACACTTCCTAGTTTCAACCGTTCACAGCCAATGAGCCACAAGCTCGTGCTCGTAACGCCTTAGCCAATCAGATGTCAGAATTCTCAAATATCGATATCTGTAAATTTTGATATTTCTCAAAAACTACTGAACAAATTTACACCATTTAAACAAAAGCATGCTTTCTGGACTAGGACCTTTCTCCCTGCCAAATTTGGCGTAATTCAGTTCAGCAGTTTCTCATGTAGCCTTGTCTAAAGTTTCCTATGGAAATTGCATGGAGAAAACACGTTTTGGGACCCCCCTTCTTTCTCAGCCCCGCCTTGACGAATCACCCCCAAACTTTCAGGATAGGAGCTGAACTGAAAACATATTTTGGGGGTAAAATTTCGTAAATATTTGTCAAACAACGCTAAAGTTATAAGCAAATCAAAAAATGCTTTTCGTGTGGAAACTTGGTCCTAACTATAACTACCTACTGGCGATCGCCAAGGCTTCAGGGATGTCATAGTTAGTTGGACATTTCACTCATACAAAACCAGAGAAATTTGGCCGTTATTGTTAGTTAAGCTAACTATAACTTGCGCCCCTGCAATGCACTGCTGGTGACGTCACATGTTACATCACTCATGACATGGTCAGTAACATCACTGATGACATCACTGATGACATCTTAAATGACATATCTGATGACATGATCCAGTGACTGTGTGTTTCTTTAAAGTGTAAATAAGTTTTATATGTATATTCTAAGGTGTATTGAAGGATAAGTGGGTGTATAATTGTCTGGATGGAGGATTTAGTAGGTGCGTGATTGACTGTATAAGTGAGTGTTTAAATGTGTCTTACTGAATGCAAGGGGTAGTGGCTAAACTGTGTGAATGTCTGTATCAGTGTGTCTGCTGTTGTGCAAGCTGCTGCATGAGTTGGTCAGTAGCTACATGGTGTCTATATACGTTATGGATTGGTTGCCTGAGTATTTGTATGGGAGACTGAGTGGGTGTGTGGGTGGGTGGGAGGTGTGTGACTCTGTGCATAGATGTGTGAATGGTTGATTCACTGGGTGTATGAGTTCAAGAGTGGAACTGTGAAAGGCTGTATGGGTGGGTGAGTGTGTGTATGGCTGTGTTGGTGAGTGAATGAATTTCTCAGTGGTACATGTGTGAGTAACTACATATGTGAAAGGCAAAATATGTGAGTGTTGGAGTATATAATGGACTATATGGGAGAGTGAGTGATTGTGAGAATGGCTGTATGTATAAGTGTGTTTGTATTAGGGATTGTAGAAGAGAGTATGTATGTGTTAGTTTCAGTATCAATAGGTGAAGTGGTGTGTGTATAACTCTATAGGTGAGTAAAATGGGAGAGTGATTGATTATTTGCATGACTGACTAGGTGTGTGGGTAACTGTATGGGTGAGTGGTGGTGTGTGAGTGTCTCTATAGGTGTATGAGTGCATATGATAGTGCTGGGTTAATAAGTAACTGCATATATGAGTAACTGTATGGGTGAATGAGTGGACGTGTGTGTAGACCTAGGAATCAGTGAGTGGGTATGTAGTAACTGGTATTGATGTGTCTATGGTTTCGAAAATGGTAGTCTGCATTTTAGAGTGGGTGTATCAAATGTTATATTAGAGCGTGAGGAGGTGCATCAGATTATCACATGGATTATGTCATCAGTGATGTCATTTGAGATGTCATCAGTGATGTCATCAGTGATGTCACTGACCATGTCATGAGTGTTGTAATATTTGAAGTCATCAGCAGTGCATTGCGGGAGCACAAGTTATAGTTAGCTTAACTAACTATATTGACCAAATTTCTCTGCTTTTGTACAAGTAAAATGTCCAACTAACTATAACGTCCCTGAAGCCTATGGTTTTTTCAGTGAAAAGGTTTTTTAAATGGTAATTTCTAACTATAATGTCCCTGCAACCTATTTTTTCAGTGAATTTCAAGGGTTTTTTAAATGCTAATTTCTAACTATAATGTCCCTGAAACCTATGTTTTTTTCAGTGAATTTCGAAGGCTTTTTAAATGCTAATTTCTAAGTATAACCTCCCTGAAACCTTTGTTTTTTTCTGTGATTTTCAAATGATTTTCAAGAAACCTTTTCTAACTGTTATTTGTTAAAAATATGTTTATATATGTTTTTATGTGTTGTCAAAATATTCTAATGTCTGAGGGCACATGCACTACTTTCTCTCCTAAAAGTGAGAATGCCTGGAGTGATGGGGTGGGGGTAGTGTTGGGCGGACATCTCCGTTCCGCCCATGGAATGTGCGGAGATTTGCCCCTCACTTGGGGGCGTAACGGAAGTTTGCCGCCCGCCTCTCGCCCGCAGTATTAAGTTACATTACAAAGCCTAAAATAACATTAAAAGAAAACTTACCTTATCGCCGGCGCATCCTTGTCCATCGCGCCTTCTTCTGGGAACTGCGCATGCAAGGGAGCCTGCGCATGCGCATTCCTGGTGAGGAATGCGCATGCGCGGGCTCAATCTCCGTGCTCAATCTCAATCTCTGTGCCTCTCTGCGTACCCTAGGTGGGGGCGGCACACTTGCGTGGTTGCCTCTCCAGCACTCTCTGCCCCCGCCACCGTCGGCCCAACCCTTCTTGTAGCAGCCGCTTCTCATTTCCCACAGACAAGGTGCTAAATGCCTGAGGGGCAGTTAGCCCTAGCGCGCCCACCAGCAGCTAATCCTGAGAACGCAAGCTCTGCCGGGGTTGGGGGTCACAAGAAATGAGCATCTAAACTGATATGGACTGCAAGGCTGGTGCAAGCTTTAGCTGGCAGATGTCTCTGCCCATTTCTCCTCTGATCCAGTCCTGGGCATGTGAAAGATAGATTTTTTATTTTCTTTAGGTCTCATTCAATCCACCAGAAACTGATTTGAAAAGAAGACAGGATATTGAGAAAGTACAAAATAGATGTATGCTGAGCTTTCCTCTTTTCAAATATTATAGAGTTCCCTGTTGCTCCCAGCTGAAGAGCACCTGAGGCGAGGGCAGGCAGGAAGGAGGCAGTGGGTCAAAATGAAGAGAGTTTGCCTGACTCTTGCCCCACAGTATACAGGTGGCCAGCTCAACCCTTCCCCAGAAATCCCCGTTTTCGCCAGGCAATTCCCTCTTGAACAAAAGGAGAATCCCTTACCCCTCACGCCTGCCTGCCATTACCATTCTACCCCACCGTTCCCACGTGGCCCGCTCCTACCAGAGGTGTCCCCATGTGGGGTGAACAATTATGCATAAGAGGGGACAATCAACAGAAGGAACTGACACCACAACTTGGAGGTTAAATATCTGATGCTGTAATATTTTTCACATTATACAGTGGAATAAAAGCACTCATACATAACTTCACACTGTATTTAGCAATGACACCTAGCTAGGCATGTGCAGTTCCTAACCAGCGTCAGTGCCTAATACTTTTGTAATCTCATTGTCTGGCTCCTCTTCAGATGCTCCTTGCACCTCAAATCCATTTCAGGCACTGCACATGATTGTGAAAGCCCCCCCCCCAAATCTTGACTAACCAGCTCCCTCGAGGGAAGAGCATGGCCTGCTCAGATGTAAATCTAAATAAGCACACACAAGATGATGGACGGAATGTTGCACAATGGCAAAACATTCACCCCCAGTCACAGATCTGGGTTTAATCCATCGTTATTTTGCTCCCCAAGTCACCCCAGTTCAGACATGGCCATATATGCAAATCAGTTTTGACCCTGTGCCTCATGGGAACAGTCCAGCCCAAACTGCCAAGCCATGTCTTCCCTGGACCGGAATCAAGCCTCCTAGGACCGGTTTCTGGCTATCAGCCATCTTCAGCCAGGATAGCTTGACTCCAGTGGCTTAGTGAGCACGGGACCCACGTCTGGGCATACCCTTCCCACATAGGGTGAACAGCAAAACACACAAGATGATGGACGGAATGTTGCACAATGGCAAAACATTCACCCCCAGTCACAGATCTGGGTTTAATCCATCGTAATTTTGCTCCCCAAGTCACCCCAGTTCAGACATGGCCATATGCAATCAGTCTTGACCCTGTTCCTTATGTGAACAGTCCAGCCCAAACTGCCAAGCCATGTCTTCCCTGGACTGGAATCAAGCATCCTAGGACCGGTTTCTGGCTATCAGCCGTCTTCAGCCAGGATAGCTTGACTCCAGTGGCTTAGTGAGCACGGGACCCTCGTCTGGGCATACCCTTCCCACATAGGGTGAACGGCAACTGTTGTTTTTGAATCTAAATAAGCATGCCAGAGGTATCTCCTTGCACCCTTCAGAGAGATGAGCCTTGGCAGTCGGGTCGGGCCATGGCTTGGTCCTCTGGTGCAGCCCGCACATCTTTCACCCCAAAGGGGTCACAATATGGTGCAACCAGCTACTTAGAGGGTTACAAACAGGCACGTATGCACCTGTCCTCAGGCCCCTGTCAAGAATCAAATCTCAGACATCCCCACAATGTTCAAATATATTGTCAATAGTAAGAAGACCTGGCTCTTCAGCTAAACAGATCTGCGGACCCCCCCCCCCCGTGCCTTGAGACCCTCACGGGTGAGTAGCGTGCTTACAATTCCCCTGATTAATTAATTGATTGAAGATGTCTTTGCTGTGAGATGCAAAGTTAACCTGTGGTATCGCTGCCAACCACAGGACAACTCCACCACAGGCTGTCCATGTATCACCTATTATTAGGCCTCCCAAAAATTAATGCCAGGTATTGAGCTGCAAAAACAAAATTGGGGGAAGGATAAACAGCAAATTTTCCCCGCCTCTCATCCCCGGCGACATGTCTAACACCATCAGTGTGAAAGAACTTCTCCCCACTGAGACAACTATGTAGGATGAACTTTGGGTGACCAGTACGGAGCAGCTGAACACACAGAGCTTCAACATGCTCTCAAAAACTTTAAGAATGGACCAATAGGGCCAAACTCGCCTGCGATCAATGTGAGCCACCATGCTCATGTCTCACCCTTAAAGGTGCAGCCCTGATGTAAGCACCCTGGTAACCTTTAAAGTACATGAGCGACCTGAGAAGAAAGGTCAGGCCCAAATGGCCAAAAAGAAACTTGCTGCATTTTTCACCCCATCACCTGACCCAGTGACGTCAGCACTCAGGACAAAGTCTCTAGTACCAAGGCCCAAATCATTTTTGAGTATGCATTCTCATCTCAACCGATCCCTTCTTAATGGCGCATCCCTCGTACTTCTGCCTCCCAGTTAACCTTTTAAAATACTTGTGCGATCTGATAAAAGGATGTCTTGCCCAAAAGAAGGCTCTGAGAAAGCGTTATTTCATTTTTTCATCCAATCATCAGACAAAGTGATGGCAGAACCCAGGGCAGAGTTTTTACAACCTCATTCGCATTTTGTCCGCCACCACTAGGCAAACTCCTTTCAGAAGCCTCCACCCTCGTGGTGAGCATGCACATACTTCAGGCAAGACACCAACAGAATCAATTCCCTGCAGCAACTATGACAAAAAACACACTGGTCAGCGTAAAATTCAGCAAAAAAGTGAAATCTACCTATAATCAAATTTCTACACTAGATGAACTATTTTGACTCTTGATCTTCTCCAATGTCTTTTGTTCATCTGCTGAACCATAAATATTTTACTTATTGAATTTTCTATAGAGGTTACTTCCTCAATATGCTACTTTAAACAGTTTGTCACTTTCTAATGTATGTGGCCATTTTCTTGTCTCTTACTGTGACTTAGTTCGTATCACTTGTAAATAAAACTTTATAAATCTAAACAGTTTCTCACAAACTGCCGCAACAGCTCTTCCTGGCCTGCTACAAGGGCTAGCGTCAAGCAAGCGCCTGCATCAGCCCTGTCCCTTTATCAAAACGAGGATAATTGACATGTGGCCAACATATACTACTTGTAAACTCATATATTGCACCCCAGCTGACTTCCATAGTGCACCAAGAACAGGCCAGGAAAAGCTCATGTGGTGGATGTGAAACTGAATTTTCCAAATGGGTATTCGCTGGTTCCACCACCCCATCTCAGCTCATGGACTTCTGTATAGTTTGCTGGCCATTTCAGGGAGGAAAAAGGCACTGTAGTTTTTCCAGTGTCTTGTGCATCCCTGGCCAAGCAAACGTATGCCAAGGCAAGGAACTTTGTCAAGAGCGAAGGGCACAGTGTTAAATTAGCTGTGAGTAGAAAAAGGCAGTCCCAGTAAAGATCCTATTTGTGTGTGAGGTATTGAGCAACGTATTCTTTTTCACATCTATCCATGCGTCTAAATAAGGGAGGTATCCTTTATACAGGGCACAGCTTACAACGGTGAATTTGCTACAATAGGAACAATAAATCCTTCACCCCACTTTTTTTCTGCACCATTTGGGGGAAATTAAAAAAAAAATCCCTTTTTCTAATTCTAATATAGAACAAGTGATTCTAAACCCCCTAACACTTATCCTAAGTGCTATGTTTTCTTGCTTGAGGTTAGCCGCACTACTGCTCCCGAGATCATTCAAAAGGCAGACTCTGCCAAGGAGGTATGAAACTAGCCTTGTACATTCCAGTCTCAGTTTACTGATGGGTAAACTCTCTGGAAGTGGGGGTGTCTTCCCCATCCCACGGATGAGACTAACTTATGCACTTTTTCTGAAGCAGGGGCACATGATCGAAGTTCTTAATGCATACTGCCCCAAAAGTATATATTTAAGCAGGCACTGAGATGTGCCTGCCTATTTCATGTGTGTCAGAATACTTTCCCATGCACATAGTGTTGCTGGTTTCCTATTGACATGATGCTGTGTGCATTAAAGCACCAGCGTTGTTTCTGATACCATGTTGGACCCGGCTTTCTATGATAACTCTTCTACTGTAGGGCACTGCACTGAGGCCCTGACATCTACTAACATTCCTTCTAAGGTAGGCCACTCTCAGATACAAGCTGCAGCTGACCTGTGGAACAATGACCCAACCAGCCAGCCGAAATCTCCATTACAATAATTTTAGGTTACTCTTGTTTCGCAAAATTCCTGAAATTATTCCATTATGCCACGCGGCAAAATGATGCACTGTTTGGGGGAAAATGTACTGCCAACACACAGGAACTATCCTAACAAAGGAACAGAAGCTGCTGTTGTTTTGGTCGGTTCTTTTTTTTGCACGGTTTGGTAGAGTGAAATGTATCTTCACGTCCAAAGGCATTTCGTACTAAAATACATCGCCAAATGCAACTTTTGCATTTTATGTCATTACTTGTTGCAAGTATGCAAAACCAAATTACGTGAATTTCTCCCACCCCTAGTTAGCAACAAACTAGCATCTTGATTCCTCTGAGCATTAAGGGTACTAGAGAACTGCACGGAAATGAATCATGATTCCTGAAGGGCTAGTCCGGCTGCTGCATGTAAGATCTGACAGCTGGCCTCTGTGCCTTGATGTCAATTAAGTTACACAACTGAAACATACCCATGAAATTAGAGTAAACAACAGCATTGATTGGCAAAAAGATGAAGACTGTTATAACAAACACTACACTGTCAGAAGGATACAAGTTGGCAGCTACATACAGGTGAAAACAAATCTAGCCAATGCTGCTGTACACCGAATGGAACAGGACTGCTCCAGGAACCCTGCCCTTAAAGAGCTAAAACACGTCATCATGTACGGTATAGACACAGACTAGAGTAAACACTAACTAATTGGCAAGGGCATGGTGGCTAACGTCGTGGCAATTGGCACTCACAGTACATGTTTAATTTATCATAGATACAGACATGAAAAACTGAAAACCTCAGATAATACTGGGAGGACGTGGAAAGGACGGTGATTGACGAACACACATGAACGTCCACCCTCCTCAGCAAGGCAGCCCTCTTCCGGCCTCCACTGAGGAGTCCCCTTCGCACCAGATTGTCGCAGGACAGTGAATTGCATTGAAAGTGGGTCTTTTGAGATAATCCCTACACGGACCCAGTGGCATAGCCAGTGTTGGCCCTGGTGCTAGGGAGGAAATGGCCTCCCTGGCTGCTGTTTGAATGATAATATACAGATATTATCATGTTTCAGGGGGGCCTTTAGGGCCCGGTGCTACTGCACCAGCTGCACCAATGGTGCATACTTGTGCACCAGACTCAGGCACCCTCCGTAGCACCAATGACAGACTCCCGAGCACAGTGTGAAATAAAAAGACGACACACAAAGGAGGGGGGGGGGACGCGAAACCAGACAACCAGGGGTATGCTAACTCCAGGGTAATAAGCATGTTGTCATTTCAGTTATTTTACTATGCGCACCTGATGCAAAACAATTACGCAATCACAGCTCTCCATAGAACACTTCCGAAGAGAACATAAAGCCCACTTCAACTGTAAGGTTTTCAATGCTGTACTTGTTGAACCCAGTCTACAGACGGTGCCACAACCCGAGAGGTGAACAACAACAAAGACGGGGACTGGAATTCCATTCAAAGGTTAAAGCATTCAAGTATTACTTACCGACAAGTCACGACATGCATTCATCATACAACAGCCACGCCAGGGCACCCACCTGCAAGAATATCGTTACATAGACATACCCTGTTTCATGCGCTTTAGGTATACATGCTGCCAATGCTAGGGACCCGGTTTATGGGCTTAAACACACAACATTCAAAAATTCAAATGTAGTTACTAAACGGAATTTGTCCATATCTAATTTTAGCCTAATGTTAATATACATTCAAAACATTGTTGGTGTAGCAGACCCATTAAACAGCTGCAGGATCGAGGGAGCAATGCTGTTTGAACCTATTTTTTCAGACCCTAACCAGAGGCCAAGTGTGGTGATCATTACCTGGTGCGCCTTAAGGAATCCACTTATGGATTTCCCAAACACTCACGGATAATCTGGGTGTACTGCCTCAACACCACGCTGTGCACTGTAAAATAACACAATGATAACGTCTGTTAGACCTGGCACCATTAGCGTAGGTCTCCCTTCCATTTTTCCTGTTGCCTCATGTATTTTTGCTGGTGTAGATTCTTTGGGCACTGTGCCACTGCTACCCAGTAATAAGAATGTGAATAAGTAATGGGAGGGGAGCAAATGTAGAAAACGGAAGTTTTTTTGAAAGCGGCATTGGGGAAATAACCGGATATGTGAACATTGAACAAACTCGACCTAAGGCGAACGTTGAGAAAATGCTTAACCAATGTTTCATCAAGCAAAGGCGTCAGTTATGAGAGGTAGAATGAAAGGGATTTCTTTTGGGGTACGAAATATGTTGGATGTTTTTAGAAAAGAGAATTGTAGCACAGAGGGTTTACTTTGAGAGTCTGACTTTTGCACTTTTGTGCACATGATAAATTCATTGCTTTTGAAAAATGTATTGAGCATGCATAAATCTGAGTGTAAGGCTAATTGACATTTTGTAACTATTGTTTCGCAGTTTCCCCTGACGAAGGGCAAATGTCTTGCCCGAAATGCATTGGGTCTGAATAAAGAACTGCTTCTCGGAACTACTAATTGCTTTTTATTATCGTTTTCCGGAAAAGAGGCTTGGATGGGCACACGTGAAAATGAGAAGTCTGATAAAAACGCAATTTGCGCAAGATGTGGTCTTGGAATGAGACGAACAAGAATGAAAATGAATGAAAAAAAGAAAAATGTTGTTTAAAATTGAAATAAGCGGTTTCACATTAACATACCCTAAAGTGGTATATGGACATGGGACTAGTACCCCACATAGCAGTGCAGCTGGGAGTGGAGCGTGATTGTAGCGCTCCCTATAACATACTGCTACCCAGTGCCACAGTGCAAGTGCTCCCTATTGTAAATGTATGTATTAATTGGTTATTCCATGATTGACTATTTGGTTTACTTGTCAGACCCTAGTACAGTGCACCAGGAGTGCCCAGGGAGTGTAAATCCAAATGCTGCTAGTGGGCTTGCAACACTGGTTGAGCCACCCACAGAAACAGCCTTGTAAAATGTGTCTAAGGTCTGCCATTGCCGAGCCTGCGTGCAGTCTAGTACTGTTATGCTGACTGGGCAAGTGCACCCACTTGCCAGTCCCTAAACCTTCCCTTTTCTGCATATCAGTCACCCCTATGGTAGGCCCAAGGGCAGGGTGCATTGTAAGTATAAGGTAGGACAAGCCCTGATGTGTGTGGCATGTCCTAATAGTGAATTACAGCCATTTTCGTTTTTCACTATTACAAGGGTACCTGTTCTCCATAGGCCAAAATGGGCTGTTAGAATTATTACATTTTATAATCCTAACTGACTCAGAGAACATGGTAGAAATTCGAGTTTAGTATGCCTGGACTCAGAATGATAAAATACATCTTTTAGTGAAGTTGGTTTTAACATTCTGTGTTTGCAAATACCAATTTTAGAAAGTAGGTATTTGCTTGCCTAACCTATCAAGCATGCCTCTGCTAGGTTGTGTATTCCTTTGGGATTTGTGAGTGACAGGGCTAGGGCTTCCAAGAGACAGGATGAGTCAGCCCAGTGGTGAATAGAGAGATCTAGAATTGAGGGAGGAGTTGCACCTGAACTTTGAATAGGGCTGTGCCTGCCTTCCACAATGCTGGCTACACCTCCTGGGGAGCAGCTGATGTCTCTGCCCTGCACACTGAAAGAAGAGAAAGAATCCTGTCAACAAAGTGCTCCAGTGCTGTACTTGCCTTCCACAATGCTGGCTCCACCTCCTGTGAGGAGTCTGATGTTTCTGCCCTGCGCTGTGAAGGAAAAGGAGAAGTGTGGTAAACAGAGTGCTTCAGAACTGGTTTGGACTGGGCACAGGCCCCTCTCCCCTCAGAGAACAAAGGATTTTGAGGTATAAATATTGGGACCCTGATCCCAAGAAATTAGATCACTTTTGGACTACAAGAAGAAACCTTAACTGAGGAGAGGAACCTGAAGAAACTGAGGAGAGACTATTCCCAAGCTGAAGTGCTGCTTGGGGGATTGGCCTGCAGTGGTTGCCTTACTGCCAAAGGAAGGAGAAAGGAACGTTGTGTACTTTGCTTTCAACTTGTGAAGGATCTCCAAGGGCTTGGAAAGGAGCTTGCCTCCTGTTGAAGTCTCAGGGACAACAGACTTCAACCCCCAGCTCTCCAGAGTTCTTTTAGAAGTGCCTGCTGCTGTTTCGGGCCTTCTGAGGGACTGCGTGTGGCAAGGAGCTGGAAGCGCGACTCAACCATGGAAGAAGCGTATCACCGTCGACGCATCTTAAATGTTGGCGCTGTAGCTGTCGTATTGCACCGCATCGAGAGAAACTTCTCGCAATGAAGAGGAAGCGTGTCGCCGTCGCTGCTGCGGTCGCATCGTGAATGTCGGCGCTGTAGCTGTCGTATTGCACCGCATTGAGAGAAGTGTCTCACAACGAGGAAGAAGCGTGTCGCCGTCTCGGTTGCTGCCGTCGCATCTTGAATGTCGGCGCTGTGGCTGACATATTGCACCGCATCGAGGAAAGCGCCTCGCATCCCCCGGAGAAGCGCGCTGCCGTTGGAGCTGCTGCCGTCACATCTTGGATGTCGCCGCTGTAGTCGCATTGTGCGGAAGCTTCACACAAACGGAGAAGAGTGTTACAGCTGAAGCTGTTGCCGTCGCATCACTTTTGCTTTTAGGAAACGGTTGAAAGCACATCTGTTTTAATTCTGGCCAGTCCTATCTGCCCTCCTATCCACCCTAGGATATATATCTTTCTGGATAGCGCCGCGATGCCCCAGGGTGAGGTGAGCGCTCTATAAACCTTGACATAACATAACATAACATCACTGAATAAGGGTGTCGCTAGTTCAGTCCACGCATCGAACCGAGAACTTCTCGCATCCCCGGAGAAGCGTGCTGCATCTGGAACATCTTCACGTCTTTATTTCTTTGGACCTGAACTTTGCTGCATTTCCATTGTTGTGACATTGCTTGTTGTGGAAGCGCAACGCATCCTAAGGTACATTAACGCAAAGTGTCGCATCTTAAGAACTGAACTAAACTAAGCTAAAACTACCATCTTTAAGTAACAGTATTGTGTATTTTTGTCGTTTATGGTCTTGTGGTAAATCTATATAAAGTATACTTATTTTTTATATAAAACCTTGTGTGGTGTCCATCTGTAGTGTTGTCACTGGGTTACTGTATGTGGTCACAAATGCTTTACATACTGGCTCTGAGATAAGCCTGTCTGCTCGTGCCAAGCTACCAAGGGGTTGAGCCGGGGTATTTAGGAGTGTAATCCCCTTATCCTGACTAGAGGCAAGGGTCCCTATTTGTCACAAGTACCTACCTGTGCCAACTAGTGACCCCCAAATCTAACAACGTTAATGCACCCGAAACATGCACAGCTTTCGGCGCATTACCCCTGAACTGCTCACACCGTCAACTATCAGCTGCAACCTTTCCAAAATGACAGCAGGCACCCTTCTACCACAGTGCCTTGGAGTACTGGTTACAGAACTAGGCTCCCTGCATTTCATAAGCACTATGCACATTTTGTACAGGGATCATTAAAACAGTTATAAAAAAAAACAGAACACAGTCAGGAAGGGGATGCCAGCCAAACTTCCTGAATACCAGGGAGACAATGCCCAACCGTATTCTTGAAAAACAGAGGCTTACCCGCTCGGTTGTTACTGTCTGCCACGTGCTAACTTGTGAAAACCTGTCCCAGAAACTCATCATTGGATAGGTTCGAGGCTGGTTGTAGAACATAGACCATCGCATAACATGTACTGCAAAACCCACCGTGCTACAGCATAGTTCTCTCCTGACAGGAAAAGCACACACATGCACCCTCAGTACAATTAACAAATGTGTACACTTATAAAGCGCCTCTCCAGCAATATAACCACTTCACTGCAGAGTCCCCACCCCCAAACACTCCATCCATCCTCACAGCCCTAACCCTACACAAAAAACATGTGTTTTATCACTCAACTTCCGAGTGAGGTGATGCCAAGAAAAACAGCCCTTCAGTTCAGCCGGTCCGTGCTGCCGCGCTGCTGTCCACGCTACAGAGTGCCATCCGGCGCCCACCACGCGCCCTCCAACACCCGGGAAAGTGTGGATGGACCCGCCCCAAGATCCGCCCCGGCAGCAGCCTCGATTCTCCTGACTCTGCCCACTTTTTTCCATAGGTATTACACCTTTCTGTGGGAAAAATAATACATTGTGAAATTCACCCTCCCCACCACAAGACCTACAACGTTCCTGGCTGAAGGACACCCAGAGCGAGGGTAGGAGGTAGAGCTGGGTCCAAGCAAAAGTGCAAATATATATAGTGACATTTTACACTAACCCACGCTTCATTTTTTAAATTTTTTCGTCCGGATTCGTGCACCCAAGGCCGAATTCGGCCGATTTAAAAAAAAAAATGCTTACTTTGGCCCTGGGGGGTCCCTGTGGGACCCCCTCACCAGGCCTAGGGGGTGAGGGTGTTGTACCCTGCCCCCTTTTCTTGTTTGTCAATCATATTTCTGTGTTTTCTTGTGTCTTGGTTCTACCGAGTCACAAAATGGCTGCCAACACTTCCTGATTTGGAGTGTTGGCAGCCAATCACAGTGAAGCTCATGCTCGGGGGTATAGATATCGATATTTAAATGACAGCTATAGATATCGATATTTAAATGATTTTGTTTTCGCAGCAACTACTGAACAGATTTACACCCTTTTAAAAAAAGGTCACTTTCTGAGTTTCTGATCAAAAAACTACATTTTTGCAATTTTGGTGTAAATCCGCTCAGCAGTTCAGGCTGTAGCCTGGGCTAAAAGTTCCTATGGAAAAATGATTTTGAAGCTTTTATTTTTTGAATTTCTCAGCAACTACTGAACAGATTTACAACATTTAAAAAAAAGGTCGCTTTCTGAACCAAACGCTACCTTTTTGCTAAATTTTCTGTAATTTCGTTCAGCAGTTCGGGCTGTAGCCTTGGCTAAAGTTTCCTATGAAAATGAACATGGAGAAAACACTTTTTGGGACACCCCTTTTTTCTCAGCCCCCTTCTTGATGAATCACCCCCAAACTTTCAGGATAGGAGCTGACATGAATAGACCTTGTTTTTGGAGAATTTGGCGAAGATTCGTTAAACGACGCCAAAGTTATTAGGAAATCAAAAAATATTTTTCCTATGGAAACTAGGTTCTAACTATAACTACCTACTGGCAACCGGCAGCAGGATATATATATATATATATATATATATATATATATATATATATAGCCACACGAAACGAAGTTCCACTCGTGCACTCGAAGTCAATCTGACGCAAATTCACAAGTTTTAGTACAATCAAGTTGGGAGTTTATTTAATGCATAAACTCGCCGTGACTCGTTTCGCCACCGTAGTGGCTTGTTCACACAGCGACAGTTACAACAGAGATACCATTTAGATACAATTTCAAGGGCATAGTAGAAGGACTCATGATTGCAAATCATTGCAGTGTGCAGAGCGCCATCTTGTAATGGCTAATTTGTTGTGCAACGTGTGTTTTACTTTTCTCTGCTGACGCTACCCAAAACAAATAATAATGTCTGTTGGATGGTCATAAAAGTATGTCCTCCATAACTCATTACGGTTTGTTGTAGTAAATTCCACATAAGGCAAGTCTTAGTTTTAGAAAAACGCCCTATGTCTGCATAAGTTGCATATACCCGCGCGCATGGGATTCTGGATAATGGAGTTTATGTGCGTGCACGTACGCAACTTATATTTTTGGCCCAGTCGTATTTTGACCCTAATGCGATCTTGTGTCTCCATCGAACCCTTGTTAGTGGTGTGTTGGTTGAAAATATGTAACCATTCAGACATCAAAATAACGCATCTGTTGTAGTTGCCACTTTTCAAAATGTAAACGTGCGTGGGTGTCAGAAATAGGAGACTAGTAAAACTTAACATGTAATCTTACTGTATATATTACATTAGCAATTCAATGCACATTTCAAAGAGCTTAACTGTAGTTATAGCTCATGCGGTTCGTGTTCTGTTTGTGTTGGTGTTAGTGGGTTGTTTTGGAACTATATCCATCCCATAAATGGAGATCACTATATTTGCCAAATACGGGCTTGTGGTAATAATTGCCAGTGCATAGTTTTGGGCAGTCTCTACATGAGTAAAGCTGTATTACGTTTTATACCCACTCACTAGTGTATTAAGGTCATGCCCAAGGTATTTACATTTGGCTGCCTTGCGGTGTAAGTGGAATACTGATAAAACCAGGTGTATTTAAACTGCCCATGTTGGATGTTGGTTGTCTTACTGTTGTGTTCACCCCCTTGTGTCATCCCCTAACAAATACAAAATCCAATACAGTGCTTATTAAAACTTATCCATAGCTCGAAGTGAGTCTGAAGGATGGTCTGAAAAAAAGGGTAGGGACCCCGTTGCCACCGGCTTGAGACGTATTCCTTTCCTTTCCTCCTGTGAGACAGCAGAGAGAAGAATACATATGTACATTTTAGACTGTATCGCAGACATTTGAAATCTATAAAAGAAAAAACAAGTAAAATATCATTCAGTTTGTAAATGTATTTCCATTTCCTCATCTAAATTAGGTCCATTAGGGAAGCTAGTACACATCCCTATAATGTGTCGCAATTCCCTCTGCCTCAGTCTCAGCACTCTGTTGCCACCCCCAGCTTTTGGTGGAACCTGTTCTATTGCATAGTAGGTCAGTTTTGTGCAATCTGAGAAATGGTGGGTCATGAAGTGACGGGCAATTGGGTATTGCTTATCTTTATTGGTAATTGCCCTCATATGTTCAAGAACACGTTTCTTAGCCATATGTGTTGTGCTACCCACGTACCGTAGTTTGCACGGACACTCCAGAACATATATAACAAAAGTGCTGGTGCATGTTAGAGACTGTGTGATGTTTATCAATTTGTTAGTGCTGGTATTCCAGTATTCTTTTGTCATTTTACTACCCATACACGCCTTACAGTGGGCGCATGGAAAAAACCCTTGTAAATCTATTCTTTTTTTGTCTGTGTTGGATGTTATATCACTGTGTACTAATAGGTCTTTCAAATTGCGGCCCCTCCTGTAAGTAATGCTTGGTCTGTCTGGTAGTGTGTTGCCTATGGTGGAATCGTTTTTCAAGATGCCCCAATGTCGATTAACTACCTTACGGATTTGTTCAGAATTGCAACTAAAGGTCATAATGAGGCGTGTCGGATTCTCTTTTTCTCCTTCTGTGATTATTTTGTCTGTCATACTCAGTGTCTTGGTCCTATCTACCACTTTTACTCTTTCAACAGCCTTTTTCAAAACCCAGGCAGGGTAATCTCTTATCTCGAACCTTTTAATCATAACATTTTCTGCTTTTTCGTACTCCAGTAAAGAGCTGCAATTTCTCTTTGCTCTGAGCAGCTCCCCATATGGTATACTCCATTTGAGATTATCAGGGTGGCTGCGCAGAGCATGGAGAAGAGTGTTACCTGCTGTGCTTTTCCGATATAGGACTGTCTGTATCTAATTGTCCGTATAGCACCAGGTGCTATACGGACTGGAGGAACGTCTTTTTTCTGCGGAGACTGATCCAGCACTTTCCGTGCTCCCGCGAATCGGCCGTGGCCAGAGGGAAGGCTCCCGGTTTCAACTCAAAATGCCGATCTGACTTACTACTTTGGATATCAGACTCCAAGGGGCACATCATTTGGAAGGTGCCCAATCTGCAGATAGAAGTCGTTTTTTTGACCCTCGAGACGATCAGGGTCTTCACTACAGCCTACCCTTCAATATCCTTGACCAGGGATCTTGTCTCCTTCAAAATAGTGATCAGATATATTTCACCTCATCCATGCAGTTATTGGTACGGACGATATCACTCCCACCAACAATTACAACTGCCATTTGCCTTACATGACCAGCTACGTCACCCTTATTCATCTTTCACGCCCTGAAGAAGTCCCGCTTGGGACGAAACGCGTCAGCTGTTCTTGAACATAAATGGAACAATAAAGTGGATTTTTTCAAAAAAATTGGGCATTACTTGTATCGTCTTTGTAATAAGTTTGTGATAAATATTGTTCACAAATTCTATATGTGGTGCATCTGAGCTTATATATGAAAAGATTTACAAGGGTGTCTTTCCATGCGGCCACTGTAAGGCGTGTATGAGTAGTAAAATGACAAAAGAATACTGGAATACCAGCACTAACAAAATGATAAACAACACACAGTTCCTAACATGCACCAGCACTTTTGTTATATATGTTCTGAACCGTGCAAACTACGGTATGTGGGTAGCACAACACATATGGCTAAGAAACATGTTCTTGATCATATGAGTGCAATTACCAATAAAGATAAGCAATACCCAATTGCCCGTCACTTCACAACCCACCATTTCTCAGATTGCACAAAACTGACCTACTATGCAATAGAACAGTTTCCACCAAAAGCCAGGGGTGGCAAAAGAGTGCTGAGACTGAGGCACAAGGAATCGTGACACATTATAGGGATGTGTACTCGCTTCCCTAATGGACATAATTTAGATGAGGAAACGGCAGTACATTTACAAACTGAATGATATTTTATTTGCTTTTTCTTTTATAGATTTCAACTGTCCGCGATACTGTCTAAAATGTACATATGTATTCTTCGCTTTGCTGTCTCACAGGAGGAAAGGAAGGGAATATGTCTCAAGCCGGTGGCAACGGGGTCCCTACCCTTTTCTTCAGACCATCCTTCAGTCTCACTTCGAGCTATGGATAAGTTTTAATGAGCACTGTATTGGATTTTGTATTTGTTAGGGGATGACATGAGGGGATGAACACAACAGTAAGACAACCAACATCTAACATGGGCAGTTTAAATACACCTGGATTTGTCAGTATTCCACTTACACCACAAGGCAGCCTAATGTAAATACCTTGGGGGTGACCTTGATACACTAGTGAGTGGGTATAAAACGTAATACAGCTTTATTCATGTAGAGACTGCCCGAAACTATGCACTGGCAATTATTACCACTAGCCCGTATTTTTATTTGGCAAATATAGTGATCTCCATTTATGGGATGGATATAGTTCCAAAAACAACCCACTAATTAGGGTCATACACAAACAGAGCACGAACCGCATGAGCCATAACTACAGTTAAGCTCTTTGAAATGTGCATTGAATTGCTAATGTAATATATACAGTAAGGTTACAAGTTAAGTTTTACTAGTCTCCTATTTCTGACACCCACGCACGTTTACATTTTGAAAAGTGGCAACTACAGCAAATGCGTTATTTTGATGTCTGAATGGTTACATATTTTCAACCAACACACCACTAACAAGGGTCAAAATACGAGTGGGCGAAAAATATAAGTTGCGTACGTGCACGCACATAAACTACATTATCCAGAATCCTATGCCCACGGGTATATGAAACGTAAGCAGGCATAGGGCGTTTTCCTACAACTAAGACTTGCCTTATGTGGAATTTACTATGACAAACCGTAATGAGTTATTGAGGACATACTTTTATGACTATCCGACAGACATTATTATTTGTTTTGGGTAGCGTCAGCAGAGAAAAGTAAAACACACGTTGCACAACAAATTATCCATTACAAGATGGCGCTCTGCACACTACATTAATTTGCAATCATGAGTCCTTCTACTATGCCCATGAAATTGTATGTAAATGGTATCTCTGTTGTAACTATCGCTGTGTGAACAAGCCACTACGGTGGCGAAACGCGTCACGGCGAGTTTATGCATTAAATAAACTCCCAACTTGATTGTACTAATAATTGTGGATTTGCGTCAGATTGACGAGCAAACCGTGCGGGTAAATGAAATAGCAATGCGCTCCTGCGCTTTTAGGAGGGCTCACCGCGGCTTCCTACCATCCGGTCTGAAAGTGGCACCCGAAAACTTGAGTCGTTTTGCCTAAAAGCACGGCTTTCCAGAGAAAAATACACAACTTTGCAGCCTGCCCTTCACCTCCAACTTAAGGATTTAAACAGGACTCGCACGATTTGCTCGAGCCGTGGGGAGGGGCTCCGCGTCATTGAGCACTTTGAAGTTCACTGCCAATGAAGACTGGGGCGAGATGACTTCGTTTTGCCTAAAAGCACGGCTTTCCAGAGAAAAATACACAACTTTGCAGCCTGCCCTTCACCTCCTACTTAAGGATTTAAACAGGACTCAAGTGTGACACACAATGACACGCCGCCTACTGAAGGAACATTTACTCACCTTACAAAGACTTCATGAACCAGCATTCCCTGGTACAGCAGTCAGATAACCACACCCACTTAGGGCGTATTGGATTTAAATAAATGGCATTTAAATCATGAAGGTGAGACTTGGCGTGCATTTGTGTGGTGTCCATGAGGAAGGGGCGTTTAGCCCCGAAACGCTTCGGACTCTGTCAAACTTGTAAAGGGAGGCTTTGAAGTTTTCGGGTGCCACTTTCAGACCGGATGGTAGGAAGCCGCGGTGAGCCCTCCTAAAAGCGCAGGAGCGCATTGCTATTTCATTTACCCGCACGGTTTGCTCGAGCCGTGGGGAGGGGCTCCGCTTCGTTGAGCACTTTGAAGTTCACTGCCAATGAAGACTGGGGCGAGATGACTTCGTTTTGCCTAAAAGCACGGCTTTCCAGAGAAAATTACACAACTTTGCAGCCTGCCCTTCACCTCCTACTGAAGGATTTAAACAGGACTCAAGTGTGATACACAATGACACGCCGCGTACTGAAGGAACATTTACTCACCTTACACAGACTTCATGAACCAGCATTCCCTGGTACAGAAGTCAGATAACCACACCCACTTAGGGCATATTGGATTTAAATAAACAGCATTTAAATCATGAAGGTGAGACTTGGCGTGCATTTGTGTGGTGTCCATGAGGAAGGGGTGTCAGCCCCGAAACGCCTCGGACTCTGTCAAACTTGTAAAGGGAGGCTTTGAAGTTTTCGGGTGCCACTTTCAGACCGGATGGTAGGAAGCCGCGGTGAGCCCTCCTAAAAGCGCAGGAGCGCATTGCTATTATATATATATATATAAAAATATATATATAAAGTTCCACAGGTGCCCAAAGAGCGGAGTGCACTCCCTGTTCACACACTCCAGTTAGGGGAAGACACAGACGTGGTCAGCGCCAGCAGAGCCTGACGCGTTTCAGGTTAACACCCTTCCTCATAGGCTTTTCTGCATCTCAATGACATCGCAAGTAAAAAGCCACCAGTTTCGTAGTCCTTCATTTATTGCTATTACCACAATCAAACTCAGGTGAGTATAAGTAAGTTCAATTCACAGTCCATCATTCCACCGTGAAATATGCTGGTACTGGTGGTTCTTCATATACAACCCAAGTGGGCTACCTGCAATGACATCAAAAATAAAATGTAATCACAACTGCTTCTGCGTGATTCTTCTCCGTTCAAGTTCTATGCAAAGCAGGTCCGCAGCACTGATTGACACACCAGCGGCAGAACCACTCCGTTGTGTGGCGGTGCTCTCCTCGGCCGGGCGGCCGAAATAAATAAAGTTCCACAGGTGCCCAAAGAGCGGAGTGCCCTCCCTGTTCACACACTCCAGTTAGGGGAAGACACAGACGCGGTCAGCGCCAGCAGAGCCTGACGCGTTTCAGGTTAACACCCTTCCTCATAGACTTTTCGGCATCTTGATGACATCGCAAGTAAAAAGCCACCAGTTTCGTAGTCCTTCATTTATTGCTATTACCACAATCAAACTCAGGTGAGTATTAGTAAGTTCAATTCACAGTCCATCATTCCACCGTGAAGTATGCTGGTACTGGTGGTTCTTCATATACAACCCAAGTGGGCTACCTGCAATGACATCAAAAATAAAATGTAATCACAACTGCTTCTGCGTGATTCTTCTCCGTTCAAGTTCTATGCAAAGCAGGTCCGCAGCACTGATTGACACACCAGCGGCAGAACCACTCCGTTGTGTGGCGGTGCTCTCCTCGGCCGGGCGGCCGAAATACATAAAGTTCCACAGGTGCCCAAAGAGCGGAGTGCACTCCCTGTTCACACACTCCAGTTAGGGGAAGACACAGACGCGGTCAGTGCCAGCAGAGCCTGACGCATTTCAGGTTAACACCCTTCCTCATAGGCTTTTCTGCATCTTGATGACATCGCAAGTAAAAAGCCACCAGTTTCGTAGTCCTTCATTTATTGCTATTACCACAATCAATCTCAGGTGAGTATTAGTAAGTTCAATTCACAGTCCATCATTCCACCGTGAAGTATGATGGTACTGGTGGTTCTTCATATACAACCCAAGTGGGCTACCTGCAATGACATCAAAAATAAAATGTAATCACAACTGCTTCTGCGTGATTCTTCTCCGTTCAAGTTCTATGCAAAGCAGGTCCGCAGCACTGATTGACACACCAGCGGCAGAACCACTCCGTTGTGTGGCGGTGCTCTCCTCGGCCGGGCGGCCGAAATACATAAAGTTCCACAGGTGCCCAAAGAGCGGAGTGCACTCCCTGTTCACACACTCCAGTTAGGGGAAGACACAGACACGGTCAGCGCCAGCAGAGCCTGACGCGTTTCAGGTTAACACCCTTCCTCATAGGCTTTTCTGCATCTTGATGACATCGCAAGTAAAAAGCCACCAGTTTCGTAGTCCTTCATTTATTGCTATTACCACAATCAAACTCAGGTGAGTATTAGTAAGTTCAATTCAGAGTCCATCATTCCACCGTGAAGTATGCTGGTACTGGTGGTTCTTCATATACAACCCAAGTGGGCTACCTGCAATGACATCAAAAATAAAATGTAATCACAACTGCTTCTGTGTGATTCTTCTCCGTTCAAGTTCTATGCAAAGCCGGTCCACAGCACTGATTGACACACCAGCGGCAGAACCTCTCCGTTGTGTGGCGGTGCTCTCCTCGGCCGGGCGGCCGAAATACATAAAGTTCCACAGGTGCCCAAAGAGCGGAGTGCACTCCCTGTTCACACACTCCAATTAGGGGAAGACACAGACGCGGTCAGCGCCAGCAGAGCCTGACGCGTTTCAGGTTAACACCCTTCCTCATAGGCTTTTCTGCATCTTGATGACATCGCAAGTAAAAAGCCACCAGTTTCGTAGTCCTTCATTTATTGCTATTACCACAATCAAACTCAGGTGAGTATTAGTAAGTTCAATTCACAGTCCATCATTCCACCGTGAAGTATGCTGGTACTGGTGGTTCTTCATATACAAGCCAAGTGGGCTACCTGCAATGACATCAAAAATAAAATGTAATCACAACTGCTTCTGTGTGATTCTTCTCCGTTCAAGTTCTATGCAAAGCAGGTCCGCAGCACTGATTGACACACCAGCGGCAGAACCACTCCGTTGAGTGGCGGTGCTCTCCTCGGCCGGGCGGCCGAAATACATAAAGTTCCACAGGTGCCCAAAGAGCGGAGTGCACTCCCTGTTCACACACTCCAGTTAGGGGAAGACACAGACGCGGTCAGCGCCAGCAGAGCCTGACGCATTTCAGGTTAACACCCTTCCTCATAGGCTTTTCTGCATCTTGATGACATCGCAAGTAAAAAGCCACCAGTTTCGTAGTCCTTCATTTATTGCTATTACCACAATCAAACTCAGGTGAGTATTAGTAAGTTCAATTCACAGTCCATCATTCCACCGTGAAGTATGATGGTACTGGTGGTTCTTCATATACAACCCAAGTGGGCTACCTGCAATGACATCAAAAATAAAATGTAATCACAACTGCTTCTGCGTGATTCTTCTCCGTTCAAGTTCTATCCAAAGCAGGTCCGCAGCACTGATTGACACACCAGCAGCAGAACCACTCCGTTGTGTGGCGGTGCTCTCCTCGGCCGTGCGGCCGAAATACATAAAGTTCCACAGGTGCCCAAAGAGTGTAGTGCACTCCCTGTTCACACACTCCAGTTAGGGGAAGACACACACACGGTCAGCGCCAGCAGAGCCTGACGCGTTTCAGGTTAACACCCTTCCTCATAGGCTTTTCTGCATCTTGATGACATCGCAAGTAAAAAGCCTCCAGTTTCGTAGTCCTTCATTTATTGCTATTACCACAATCAAACTTAGGTGAGTATTAGTAAGTTCAATTCACAGTCCATCATTCCACCCTGAAGTATGCTGGTACTGGTGGTTCTTCATATACAACCCAAGTGGGCTACCTGCAATGACATCTAAAATAAAATGTAATCACAACTGCTTCTGCGTGATTCTTCTCCGTTCAAGTTCTATGCAAAGCAGGTCCACAGCACTGATTGACACACCAGCGGAAGAACCTCTCCGTTGTGTGGCGGTGCTCTCCTCGGCCGGGCGGCCGAAATACATAAAGTTCCACAGGTGCCCAAAGAGCGGAGTGCACTCCCTGTTCACACAATCCAGTTAGGGGAAGACACAGACGCGGTCAGCGCCAGCAGAGCCTGACGCGTTTCAGGTTAACACCCTTCCTCATAGGCTTTTCTGCATCTTGATGACATCGCAAGTAAAAAGCCACCAGTTTCGTAGTCCTTCATTTATTGCTATTACCACAATCAAACTCAGGTGAGTATTAGTAAGTTCAATTCACAGTCCATCATTCCACTGTGAAGACAGTATGCTGGTACTGGTAGTTCTTCATATACAACCCAAGTGGGCTACCTGCAATGACATCAAAAATAAAATTTAATCACAACTGCTTCTGCGTGATTCTTCTCCGTTCAAGTTCTATGCAAAGCAGGTCCGCAGCACTGATTGACACACCAGCGGCAGAACCACTCCGTTGTGTGGCGGTGCTCTCCTCGGCCGGGCGGCCGAAATACATAAAGTTCCACAGGTGCCCAAAGAGCGGAGTGCACTCCCTGTTCACACACTCCAGTTAGGGGAAGACACAGACGCGGTCAGCGCCAGCAGAGCCTGACGCGTTTCAGGTTAACACCCTTCCTCATAGGCTTTTCTGCATCTTGATGACATCGCAAGTAAAAAGCCACCAGTTTCGTAGTCCTTCATTTATTGCTAATACCACAATCAAACTCTGGTGAGTATTAGTAAGTTCAATTCACAGTCCATCGTTCCACCGTGAAGTATGCTGATACTGGTGGTTCTTCATATACAACCCAAGTGGGTTACCTGCAATGACATCAAAAATAAAATGTAATCACAACTGCTTCTGCGTGATTCTTCTCCGTTCAAGTTCTATGCAAAGCAGGTCCACAGCACTGATTGACACACCAGCGGCAGAACCACTCCGTTGTGTGGCGGTGCTCTCCTCGGCCGGGCGGCCGAAATACATAAAGTTCCACAGGTGCCCAAAGAGCGGAGTGCACTCCCTGTTCACACACTCCAGTTAGGGGAAGACACAGACGCGGTCAGCGCCAGCAGAGCCTGACGCGTTTCAGGTTAACACCCTTCCTCATAGGCTTTTCTGCATCTTGATGACATCGCAAGTAAAAAGCCACCAGTTTCGTAGTCCTTCATTTATTGCTATTACCACAATCAAACTCAGGTGAGTATTAGTAAGTTCAATTCACAGTCCATCATTCCACCATGAAGTATGCTGGTACTGGTGGTTCTTCATATACAACCCAAGTGGGCTACCTGCAATGACATCAAAAATAAAATGTAATCACAACTGCTTCTGCGTGATTCTTCTCCGTTCAAGTTCTATGCAAAGCAGGTCCGCGGCACTGATTGACACACCAGCGGCAGAACCACTCCGTTGTGTGGCGGTGCTCTCCTCGGCCGGGCGGCCGAAATACATAAAGTTCCACAGGTGCCCAAAGAGTGGAGTGCACTCCCTGTTCACACACTCCAGTTAGGGGAAGACACAGACGCGGTCAGCGCCAGCAGAGCCTGACGCATTTCAGGTTAACACCCTTCCTCATAGGCTTTTCTGCATCTTGATGACATCGCAAGTAAAAAGCCACCAGTTTCGTAGTCCTTCATTTATTGCTATTACCACAATCAAACTCAGGTGAGTATTAGTAAGTTCAATTCACAGTCCATCATTCCACCGTGAAGTATGCTGGTACTGGTGGTTCTTCATATACAACCCAAGTGGGCTACCTGCAATGACATCAAAAATAAAATGTAATCACAACTGCTTCTGCGTGATTCTTCTCCGTTCAAGTTCTATGCAAAGCAGGTCCGCGGCACTGATTGACACACCAGCGGCAGAACCACTCCGTTGTGTCGCGGTGCTCTCCTCGGCCGGGCGGCCGAAATACATAAAGTTCCACAGGTGCCCAAAGAGCGGAGTGCACTCCCTGTTCACACACTCCAGTTAGGGGAAGACACAGACGCGGTCAGCGCCAGCAGAGCCTGACGCGTTTCAGGTTAACACCCTTCCTCATAGGCTTTTCTGCATATTGATGACATCGCAAGTAAAAAGCCACCAGTTTCGTAGTCCTTCATTTATTGCTATTACCACAATCAAACTCAGGTGAGTATTAGTAAGTTCAATTCACAGTCCATCATTCCACCGTTAAGTATGCTGGTACTGGTGGTTCTTCATATACAACCCAAGTGGGCTACCTGCAATGACATCAAAAATAAAATTTAATCACAACTGCTTCTGTGTGATTCTTCTCCGTTCAAGTTCTATGCGAAGCAGGTCCGCAGCACTGATTGACACACCAGCGGCAGAACCACTCCGTTGTGTGGCGGTGCTCTCCTCGGCCGGGCGGCCGAAATACATAAAGTTCCACAGGTGCCCAAAGAGCGGAGTGCACTCCCTGTTCACACACTCCAGTTAGGGGAAGACACAGACGCGGTCAGCGCCAGCAGAGCCTGACGCGTTTCAGGTTAACACCCTTCCTCATAGGCTTTTCTGCATCTTGATGACATCGCAAGTAAAAAGCCACCAGTTTCGTAGTCCTTCATTTATTGCTAATACCACAATCAAACTCAGGTGAGTATTAGTAAGTTCAATTCACAGTCCATCGTTCCACCGTGAAGTATGCTGGTACTGGTGGTTCTTCATATACAACCCAAGTGGGTTACCTGCAATGACATCAAAAATAAAATGTAATCACAACTGCTTCTGCGTGATTCTTCTCCGTTCAAGTTCTATGCAAAGCAGGTCCACAGCACTGATTGACACACCAGCGGCAGAACCACTCCGTTGTGTGGCGGTGCTCTCCTCGGCCGGGCGGCCGAAATACATAAAGTTCCACAGGTGCCCAAAGAGCGGAGTGCACTCCCTGTTCACACACTCCAGTTAGGGAAAGACACAGACGCGGTCAGCGCCAGCAGAGCCTGACGCGTTTCAGGTTAACACCCTTCCTCATAGGCTTTTCTGCATCTTGATGACATCGCAAGTAAAAAGCCACCAGTTTCGTAGTCCTTCATTTATTGCTATTACCACAATCAAACTCAGGTGAGTATTAGTAAGTTCAATTCACAGTCCTTCATTCCACCGTGAAGTATGCTGGTACTGGTGGTTCTTCATATACAACCCAAGTGGGCTACCTGCAATGACATCAAAAATAAAATGTAATCACAACTGCTTCTGCGTGATTCTTCTCCGTTCAAGTTCTATGCAAAGCAGGTTCGCAGCACTGATTGACACACCAGCGGCAGAACCACTCCGTTGTGTGGCGGTGCTCTCCTCGGCCGGGCGGCCGAAATACATAAAGTTCCACAGGTGCCCAAAGAGTGGAGTGCACTCCCTGTTCACACACTCCAGTTAGGGGAAGACACAGACGCGGTCAGCGCCAGCAGAGCCTGACGCATTTCAGGTTAACACCCTTCCTCATAGGCTTTTCTGCATCTTGATGACATCGCAAGTAAAAAGCCACCAGTTTCGTAGTCCTTCATTTATTGCTATTACCACAATCAAACTCAGGTGAGTATTAGTAAGTTCAATTCACAGTCCATCATTCCAGCGTGAAGTATGCTGGTACTGGTGGTTCTTCATATACAACCCAAGTGGGCTACCTGCAATGACATCAAAAATAAAATGTAATCACAACTGCTTCTGCGTGATTCTTCTCCGTTCAAGTTCTATGCAAAGCAGGTCCGCGGCACTGATTGACACACCAGCGGCAGAACCACTCCGTTGTGTCGTGGTGCTCTCCTCGGCCTGGCGGCCGAAATACATAAAGTTCCACAGGTGCCCAAAGAGCGGAGTGCACTCCCTGTTCACACACTCCAGTTAGGGGAAGACACAGAAGCGGTCAGCGCCAGCAGAGCCTGACGCGTTTCAGGTTAACACCCTTCCTCATAGGCTTTTCTGCATATTGATGACATCGCAAGTAAAAAGCCACCAGTTTCGTAGTCCTTCATTTATTGCTATTACCACAATCAAACTCAGGTGAGTATTAGTAAGTTCAATTCACAGTCCATCATTCCACCGTGAAGTATGCTGGTACTGGTGGTTCTTTATATACAACCCAAGTGGGCTACCTGCAATGACATCAAAAATAAAATGTAATCACAACTGCTTCTGCGTGATTCTTCTCCGTTCAAGTTCTATGCAAAGCAGGTCCGCAGCACTGATTGACACACCAGCGGCAGAACCACTCTGTTGTGTGGCGGTGCTCTCCTCGGCCGGGCGGCCGAAATACACAAAGTTCCACAGGTGCCCAAAGAGCGGAGTGCACTCCCTGTTCACACACTCCAGTTAGGGGAAGACACAGACGCGGTCAGCGCCAGCAGAGCCTGACGCGTTTCAGGTTAACACCCTTCCTCATAGGCTTTTCTGCATCTTGATGACATCGCAAGTAAAAAGCCACCAGTTTCGTAGTCCTTCATTTATTGCTATTACCACAATCAAACTCAGGTGAGTATTAGTAAGTTCAATTCACAGTCCATCATTCCACTGTGAAGTATGCTGGTACTGGCGGTTCTTCATTTACAACCCAAGTGGGCTACCTGCAATGACATCAAAAATAAAATGTAATCACAACTGCTTCTGCGAGATTCTTCTCCGTTCAAGTTCTATGCAAAGCAGGTCCGCAGCACTGATTGACACACCAGCGGCAGAACCACTCCGTTGTGTGGCGGTGCTCTCCTCGGCCGGGCGGCCGAAATAAATAAAGTTCCACAGGTGCCCAAAGAGCGGAGTGCACTCCCTGTTCACACACTCCAGTTAGGGGAAGACACAGACGCGGTCAGCGCCAGCAGAGCCTGACGCGTTTCAGGTTAACACCCTTCCTCATAGGCTTTTCTGCATCTTGATGACATCGCAAGTAAAAAGCCACCAGTTTCGTAGTCCTTCATTTATTGCTATTACCACAATCAAACTCAGGTGAGTATTAGTAAGTTCAATTCACAGTCCATCATTCCACCGTGAAGTATGATGGTACTGGTGGTTCTTCATATACAACCCAAGTGGGCTACCTGCAATGACATCAAAAATAAAATGTAATCACAACTGCTTCTGCGTGATTCTTCTCCGTTCAAGTTCTATGCAAAGCAGGTCCGCAGCACTGATTGACACACCAGCGGCAGAACCACTCCGTTGTGTGGCGGTGCTCTCCTCGGCCGGGCGGCCGAAATACATAAAGTTCCACAGGTGCCCAAAGAGCGGAGTGCACTCCCTGTTCACACACTCCAGTTAGGGGAAGACACAGACACGGTCAGCGCCAGCAGAGCCTGACGCGTTTCAGGTTAACACCCTTCCTCATAGGCTTTTCTGCATCTTGATGACATCGCAAGTAAAAAGCCACCAGTTTCGTAGTCCTTCATTTATTGCTATTACCACAATCAAACTCAGGTGAGTATTAGTAAGTTCAATTCAGAGTCCATCATTCCACCGTGAAGTATGCTGGTACTGGTGGTTCTTCATATACAACCCAAGTGGGCTACCTGCAATGACATCAAAAATAAAATGTAATCACAACTGCTTCTGTGTGATTCTTCTCCGTTCAAGTTCTATGCAAAGCCGGTCCACAGCACTGATTGACACACCAGCGGCAGAACCTCTCCGTTGTGTGGCGGTGCTCTCCTCGGCCGGGCGGCCGAAATACATAAAGTTCCACAGGTGCCCAAAGAGCGGAGTGCACTCCCTGTTCACACACTCCAATTAGGGGAAGACACAGACGCGGTCAGCGCCAGCAGAGCCTGACGCGTTTCAGGTTAACACCCTTCCTCATAGGCTTTTCTGCATCTTGATGACATCGCAAGTAAAAAGCCACCAGTTTCGTAGTCCTTCATTTATTGCTATTACCACAATCAAACTCAGGTGAGTATTAGTAAGTTCAATTCACAGTCCATCATTCCACCGTGAAGTATGCTGGTACTGGTGGTTCTTCATATACAACCCAAGTGGGCTACCTGCAATGACATCAAAAATAAAATGTAATCACAACTGCTTCTGTGTGATTCTTCTCCGTTCAAGTTCTATGCAAAGCAGGTCCGCAGCACTGATTGACACACCAGCGGCAGAACCACTCCGTTGAGTGGCGGTGCTCTCCTCGGCCGGGCGGCCGAAATACATAAAGTTCCACAGGTGCCCAAAGAGCGGAGTGCACTCCCTGTTCACACACTCCAGTTAGGGGAAGACACAGACGCGGTCAGCGCCAGCAGAGCCTGACGCATTTCAGGTTAACACCCTTCCTCATAGGCTTTTCTGCATCTTGATGACATCGCAAGTAAAAAGCCACCAGTTTCGTAGTCCTTCATTTATTGCTATTACCACAATCAAACTCAGGTGAGTATTAGTAAGTTCAATTCACAGTCCATCATTCCACCGTGAAGTATGATGGTACTGGTGGTTCTTCATATACAACCCAAGTGGGCTACCTGCAATGACATCAAAAATAAAATGTAATCACAACTGCTTCTGCGTGATTCTTCTCCGTTCAAGTTCTATCCAAAGCAGGTCCGCAGCACTGATTGACACACCAGCAGCAGAACCACTCCGTTGTGTGGCGGTGCTCTCCTCGGCCGTGCGGCCGAAATACATAAAGTTCCACAGGTGCCCAAAGAGTGTAGTGCACTCCCTGTTCACACACTCCAGTTAGGGGAAGACACACACACGGTCAGCGCCAGCAGAGCCTGACGCGTTTCAGGTTAACACCCTTCCTCATAGGCTTTTCTGCATCTTGATGACATCGCAAGTAAAAAGCCTCCAGTTTCGTAGTCCTTCATTTATTGCTATTACCACAATCAAACTTAGGTGAGTATTAGTAAGTTCAATTCACAGTCCATCATTCCACCCTGAAGTATGCTGGTACTGGTGGTTCTTCATATACAACCCAAGTGGGCTACCTGCAATGACATCTAAAATAAAATGTAATCACAACTGCTTCTGCGTGATTCTTCTCCGTTCAAGTTCTATGCAAAGCAGGTCCACAGCACTGATTGACACACCAGCGGAAGAACCTCTCCGTTGTGTGGCGGTGCTCTCCTCGGCCGGGCGGCCGAAATACATAAAGTTCCACAGGTGCCCAAAGAGCGGAGTGCACTCCCTGTTCACACAATCCAGTTAGGGGAAGACACAGACGCGGTCAGCGCCAGCAGAGCCTGACGCGTTTCAGGTTAACACCCTTCCTCATAGGCTTTTCTGCATCTTGATGACATCGCAAGTAAAAAGCCACCAGTTTCGTAGTCCTTCATTTATTGCTATTACCACAATCAAACTCAGGTGAGTATTAGTAAGTTCAATTCACAGTCCATCATTCCACTGTGAAGACAGTATGCTGGTACTGGTAGTTCTTCATATACAACCCAAGTGGGCTACCTGCAATGACATCAAAAATAAAATTTAATCACAACTGCTTCTGCGTGATTCTTCTCCGTTCAAGTTCTATGCAAAGCAGGTCCGCAGCACTGATTGACACACCAGCGGCAGAACCACTCCGTTGTGTGGCGGTGCTCTCCTCGGCCGGGCGGCCGAAATACATAAAGTTCCACAGGTGCCCAAAGAGCGGAGTGCACTCCCTGTTCACACACTCCAGTTAGGGGAAGACACAGACGCGGTCAGCGCCAGCAGAGCCTGACGCGTTTCAGGTTAACACCCTTCCT
The DNA here is from genome assembly GCF_964263255.1 of Lissotriton vulgaris. Lineage (NCBI taxonomy): Eukaryota > Metazoa > Chordata > Amphibia > Caudata > Salamandridae > Lissotriton > Lissotriton vulgaris. The sequence goes on along the minus strand of NC_141700.1, from coordinate 532,613,955 downwards.
CATAGGCTTTTCTGCATCTTGATGACATCGCAAGTAAAAAGCCACCAGTTTCGTAGTCCTTCATTTATTGCTAATACCACAATCAAACTCTGGTGAGTATTAGTAAGTTCAATTCACAGTCCATCGTTCCACCGTGAAGTATGCTGATACTGGTGGTTCTTCATATACAACCCAAGTGGGTTACCTGCAATGACATCAAAAATAAAATGTAATCACAACTGCTTCTGCGTGATTCTTCTCCGTTCAAGTTCTATGCAAAGCAGGTCCACAGCACTGATTGACACACCAGCGGCAGAACCACTCCGTTGTGTGGCGGTGCTCTCCTCGGCCGGGCGGCCGAAATACATAAAGTTCCACAGGTGCCCAAAGAGCGGAGTGCACTCCCTGTTCACACACTCCAGTTAGGGGAAGACACAGACGCGGTCAGCGCCAGCAGAGCCTGACGCGTTTCAGGTTAACACCCTTCCTCATAGGCTTTTCTGCATCTTGATGACATCGCAAGTAAAAAGCCACCAGTTTCGTAGTCCTTCATTTATTGCTATTACCACAATCAAACTCAGGTGAGTATTAGTAAGTTCAATTCACAGTCCATCATTCCACCATGAAGTATGCTGGTACTGGTGGTTCTTCATATACAACCCAAGTGGGCTACCTGCAATGACATCAAAAATAAAATGTAATCACAACTGCTTCTGCGTGATTCTTCTCCGTTCAAGTTCTATGCAAAGCAGGTCCGCGGCACTGATTGACACACCAGCGGCAGAACCACTCCGTTGTGTGGCGGTGCTCTCCTCGGCCGGGCGGCCGAAATACATAAAGTTCCACAGGTGCCCAAAGAGTGGAGTGCACTCCCTGTTCACACACTCCAGTTAGGGGAAGACACAGACGCGGTCAGCGCCAGCAGAGCCTGACGCATTTCAGGTTAACACCCTTCCTCATAGGCTTTTCTGCATCTTGATGACATCGCAAGTAAAAAGCCACCAGTTTCGTAGTCCTTCATTTATTGCTATTACCACAATCAAACTCAGGTGAGTATTAGTAAGTTCAATTCACAGTCCATCATTCCACCGTGAAGTATGCTGGTACTGGTGGTTCTTCATATACAACCCAAGTGGGCTACCTGCAATGACATCAAAAATAAAATGTAATCACAACTGCTTCTGCGTGATTCTTCTCCGTTCAAGTTCTATGCAAAGCAGGTCCGCGGCACTGATTGACACACCAGCGGCAGAACCACTCCGTTGTGTCGCGGTGCTCTCCTCGGCCGGGCGGCCGAAATACATAAAGTTCCACAGGTGCCCAAAGAGCGGAGTGCACTCCCTGTTCACACACTCCAGTTAGGGGAAGACACAGACGCGGTCAGCGCCAGCAGAGCCTGACGCGTTTCAGGTTAACACCCTTCCTCATAGGCTTTTCTGCATATTGATGACATCGCAAGTAAAAAGCCACCAGTTTCGTAGTCCTTCATTTATTGCTATTACCACAATCAAACTCAGGTGAGTATTAGTAAGTTCAATTCACAGTCCATCATTCCACCGTTAAGTATGCTGGTACTGGTGGTTCTTCATATACAACCCAAGTGGGCTACCTGCAATGACATCAAAAATAAAATTTAATCACAACTGCTTCTGTGTGATTCTTCTCCGTTCAAGTTCTATGCGAAGCAGGTCCGCAGCACTGATTGACACACCAGCGGCAGAACCACTCCGTTGTGTGGCGGTGCTCTCCTCGGCCGGGCGGCCGAAATACATAAAGTTCCACAGGTGCCCAAAGAGCGGAGTGCACTCCCTGTTCACACACTCCAGTTAGGGGAAGACACAGACGCGGTCAGCGCCAGCAGAGCCTGACGCGTTTCAGGTTAACACCCTTCCTCATAGGCTTTTCTGCATCTTGATGACATCGCAAGTAAAAAGCCACCAGTTTCGTAGTCCTTCATTTATTGCTAATACCACAATCAAACTCAGGTGAGTATTAGTAAGTTCAATTCACAGTCCATCGTTCCACCGTGAAGTATGCTGGTACTGGTGGTTCTTCATATACAACCCAAGTGGGTTACCTGCAATGACATCAAAAATAAAATGTAATCACAACTGCTTCTGCGTGATTCTTCTCCGTTCAAGTTCTATGCAAAGCAGGTCCACAGCACTGATTGACACACCAGCGGCAGAACCACTCCGTTGTGTGGCGGTGCTCTCCTCGGCCGGGCGGCCGAAATACATAAAGTTCCACAGGTGCCCAAAGAGCGGAGTGCACTCCCTGTTCACACACTCCAGTTAGGGGAAGACACAGACGCGGTCAGCGCCAGCAGAGCCTGACGCGTTTCAGGTTAACACCCTTCCTCATAGGCTTTTCTGCATCTTGATGACATCGCAAGTAAAAAGCCACCAGTTTCGTAGTCCTTCATTTATTGCTATTACCACAATCAAACTCAGGTGAGTATTAGTAAGTTCAATTCACAGTCCTTCATTCCACCGTGAAGTATGCTGGTACTGGTGGTTCTTCATATACAACCCAAGTGGGCTACCTGCAATGACATCAAAAATAAAATGTAATCACAACTGCTTCTGCGTGATTCTTCTCCGTTCAAGTTCTATGCAAAGCAGGTTCGCAGCACTGATTGACACACCAGCGGCAGAACCACTCCGTTGTGTGGCGGTGCTCTCCTCGGCCGGGCGGCCGAAATACATAAAGTTCCACAGGTGCCCAAAGAGTGGAGTGCACTCCCTGTTCACACACTCCAGTTAGGGGAAGACACAGACGCGGTCAGCGCCAGCAGAGCCTGACGCATTTCAGGTTAACACCCTTCCTCATAGGCTTTTCTGCATCTTGATGACATCGCAAGTAAAAAGCCACCAGTTTCGTAGTCCTTCATTTATTGCTATTACCACAATCAAACTCAGGTGAGTATTAGTAAGTTCAATTCACAGTCCATCATTCCAGCGTGAAGTATGCTGGTACTGGTGGTTCTTCATATACAACCCAAGTGGGCTACCTGCAATGACATCAAAAATAAAATGTAATCACAACTGCTTCTGCGTGATTCTTCTCCGTTCAAGTTCTATGCAAAGCAGGTCCGCGGCACTGATTGACACACCAGCGGCAGAACCACTCCGTTGTGTCGTGGTGCTCTCCTCGGCCTGGCGGCCGAAATACATAAAGTTCCACAGGTGCCCAAAGAGCGGAGTGCACTCCCTGTTCACACACTCCAGTTAGGGGAAGACACAGAAGCGGTCAGCGCCAGCAGAGCCTGACGCGTTTCAGGTTAACACCCTTCCTCATAGGCTTTTCTGCATATTGATGACATCGCAAGTAAAAAGCCACCAGTTTCGTAGTCCTTCATTTATTGCTATTACCACAATCAAACTCAGGTGAGTATTAGTAAGTTCAATTCACAGTCCATCATTCCACCGTGAAGTATGCTGGTACTGGTGGTTCTTTATATACAACCCAAGTGGGCTACCTGCAATGACATCAAAAATAAAATGTAATCACAACTGCTTCTGCGTGATTCTTCTCCGTTCAAGTTCTATGCAAAGCAGGTCCGCAGCACTGATTGACACACCAGCGGCAGAACCACTCTGTTGTGTGGCGGTGCTCTCCTCGGCCGGGCGGCCGAAATACACAAAGTTCCACAGGTGCCCAAAGAGCGGAGTGCACTCCCTGTTCACACACTCCAGTTAGGGGAAGACACAGACGCGGTCAGCGCCAGCAGAGCCTGACGCGTTTCAGGTTAACACCCTTCCTCATAGGCTTTTCTGCATCTTGATGACATCGCAAGTAAAAAGCCACCAGTTTCGTAGTCCTTCATTTATTGCTATTACCACAATCAAACTCAGGTGAGTATTAGTAAGTTCAATTCACAGTCCATCATTCCACTGTGAAGTATGCTGGTACTGGCGGTTCTTCATTTACAACCCAAGTGGGCTACCTGCAATGACATCAAAAATAAAATGTAATCACAACTGCTTCTGCGAGATTCTTCTCCGTTCAAGTTCTATGCAAAGCAGGTCCGCAGCACTGATTGACACACCAGCGGCAGAACCACTCCGTTGTGTGGCGGTGCTCTCCTCGGCCGGGCGGCCGAAATAAATAAAGTTCCACAGGTGCCCAAAGAGCGGAGTGCACTCCCTGTTCACACACTCCAGTTAGGGGAAGACACAGACGCGGTCAGCGCCAGCAGAGCCTGACGCGTTTCAGGTTAACACCCTTCCTCATAGGCTTTTCTGCATCTTGATGACATCGCAAGTAAAAAGCCACCAGTTTCGTAGTCCTTCATTTATTGCTATTACCACAATCAAACTCAGGTGAGTATTAGTAAGTTCAATTCACAGTCCATCATTCCACCGTGAAGTATGCTGGTACTGGTGGTTCTTCATATACAACCCAAGTGGGCTACCTGCAATGACATCAAAAATAAAATGTAATCACAACTGCTTCTGCGTGATTCTTCTCCGTTCAAGTTCTATGCAAAGCAGGTCCGCAGCACTGATTGACACACCAGCGACAGAACCACTCCGTTGTGTGGCGGTGCTCTCCTCGGCCGGGCGGCCGAAATACATAAAGTTCCACAGGTGCCCAAAGAGCGGAGTGCACTCCCTGTTCACACACTCCAGTAAGGGGAAGACACAGACGCGGTCCGCGCCAGCAGAGCCTGACGCGTTTCAGGTTAACACCCTTCCTCATAGGCTTTTCTGCATCTTGATGACATCGCAAGTAAAAAGCCACCAGTTTCATAGTCCTTCATTTATTGCTATTAACACAATCAAACTCAGGTGAGTATTAGTAAGTTCAATTCACAGTCCATCATTCCACCGTGAAGTATGCTGGTACTGGTGGTTCTTCATATACATCCCAAGTGGGCTACCTGCAATGACATCAAAAATAAAATGTAATCACAACTGCTTCTGCGTGATTCTTCTCCGTTCAAGTTCTATGCAAAGCAGGTCCGCAGCACTGATTGACACACCAGCGGCAGAACCACTCCGTTGTGTGGCGGTGCTCTCCTCGGCCGGGCGGCCGAAATACATAAAGTTCCACAGGTGCCCAAAGAGCGGAGTGCACTCCCTGTTCACACACTCCAGTTAGGGGAAGACACAGACGCGGTCAGCGCCAGCAGAGCCTGACGCATTTCAGGTTAACACCCTTCCTCATAGGTTTTTCTGCATCTTGATGACATCGCAAGTAAAAAGCCACCAGTTTCGTAGTCCTTCATTTATTGCTATTACCACAATCAAACTCAGGTGAGTATTAGTAAGTTCAATTCACAGTCCATCATTCCACCGTGAAGTATGCTGGTACTGGTGGTTCTTCATATACAACCCAAGTGGGCTACCTGCAATGACATCAAAAATAAAATGTAATCACAACTGCTTCTGCGTGATTCTTCTCCGTTCAAGTTCTATGCAAAGCAGGTCCGCAGCACTGATTGACACACCAGCGGCAGAACCACTCCATTGTGTGGCGGTGCTCTCCTCGGCCGGGCAGCCGAAATACATAAAGTTCCACAGGTGCCCAAAGAGCGGAGTGCACTCCCTGTTCACACACTCCAGTTAGGGGAAGACAGAGACGCGGTCAGCGCCAGCAGAGCCTGACGCGTTTCAGGTTAACACCCTTCCTCATAGGCTTTTCTGCATCTTGATGACATCGCAAGTAAAAAGCCACCAGTTTCGTAGTCCTTCATTTATTGCTATTACCACAATCAAACTCAGGTGAGTATTAGTAAGTTCAATTCACAGTCCATCATTCCACCGTGAAGTATGCTGGTACTGGTGGTTCTTCATATACAACCCAAGTGGGCTACCTGCAATGACATCAAAAATAAAATGTAATCACAACTGCTTCTGCGTGATTCTTCTCCGTTCAAGTTCTATGCAAAGCAGGTCCGCAGCACTGATTGACACACCAGCGGCAGAACCACTCCATTGTGTGGCGGTGCTCTCCTCGGCCGGGCAGCCGAAATACATAAAGTTCCACAGGTGCCCAAAGAGCGGAGTGCACTCCCTGTTCACACACTCCAGTTAGGGGAAGACACAGACGCGGTCAGCGCCAGCAGAGCCTGACGCGTTTCAGGTTAACACCCTTCCTCATAGGCTTTTCTGCATCTTGATGACATCGCAAGTAAAAAGATACCAGTTTCGTAGTCCTTCATTTATTGCTATTACCACAATCAAACTTAGGTGAGTATTAGTAAGTTCAATTCACAGTCCATCATTCCACCGTGAAGTATGCTGCTACTGGTGGTTCTTAATATACAACCCAAGTGGGCTACCTGCAATGACATCAAAAATAAAATGTAATCACAACTGCTTCTGCGTGATTCTTCTCCGTTCAAGTTCTATGCAAAGCAGGTCCACAGCACTGATTGACACACCAGCCGCAGAACCACTCCGTTGTGTGGCGGTGCTCTCCTCGGCCGGGCGGCCGAAATACATAAAGTTCCACAGGTGCCCAAAGAGCGGAGTGCACTCCCTGTTCACACACTCCAGTTAGGGGAAGACCCAGACGTGGTCAGCGCCAGCAGAGCCTGACGCGTTTCAGGTTAACACCCTTCCTCATAGGCTTTTCTGCATCTTGATGACATCGCAAGTAAAAAGCCACCAGTTTCGTAGTCCTTCATTTATTGCTATTACCACAATCAAACTCAGGTGAGTATTAGTAAGTTCAATTCACAGTCCATCATTCCACCGTGAAGTATGCTGGTACTGGTGGTTCTTCATATACAACCCAAGTGGGCTACCTGCAATGACATCAAAAATAAAATTTAATCACAACTGCTTCTGCGTGATTCTTCTCCGTTCAAGTTCTATGCAAAGCAGGTCCGCAGCACTGATTGACACACCAGCGGCAGAACCACTCCGTTGTGTGGCGGTGCTCTCCTCGGCCGGGCGGCCGAAATACATAAAGTTCCACAGGTGCCCAAAGAGCGGAGTGCACTCCCTGTTCACACACTCCAGTTAGGGGAAGACACAGACGCGGTCAGCGCCAGCAGAGCCTGACGCGTTTCAGGTTAACACCCTTCCTCATAGGCTTTTCTGCATCTTGATGACATCGCAAGTAAAAAGCCACCAGTTTCGTAGTCCTTCATTTATTGCTATTACCACAATCAAACTCAGGTGAGGATTAGTAAGTTCAATTCACAGTCCATCATTCCACCGTGAAGTATGCTGGTATCGGTGGTTCTTTATATACAACCCAAGTGGGCTACCTGCAATGACATCAAAAATAAAATGTAATCACAACTGCTTCTGCGTGATTCTTATCCGTTCAAGTTCTATGCAAAGCAGGTCCGCAGCACTGATTGACACACCAGCGGCAGAACCACTCCGTTGTGTGGCGGTGCTCTCCTCGGCCGGGCGGCCGAAATACATAAATTTCCACAGGTGCCCAAAGAGCGGAGTGCACTCCCTGTTCACACACTCCAGTTAGGGGAAGACACAGACGCGGTCAGCGCCAGCAGAGCCTGACGCGTTTCAGGTTAACACCCTTCCTCATAGGCTTTTCTGCATCTTGATGACATCGCAAGTAAAAAGCCACCAGTTTCCTAGTCCTTCATTTATTGCTATTACCACAATCAAACTCAGGTGAGTATTAGTAAGTTCAATTCACAGTCCATCATTCCACCGTGAAGTATGCTGGTACTGGTGGTTCTTCATATACAACCCAAGTGGGCTACCTGCAATGACATCAAAAATAAAATGTAATCACAACTGCTTCTGCGTGATTCTTCTCCGTTCAAGTTCTATGCAAAGCAGGTCCGCAGCACTGATTGACACACCAGCGGCAGAACCACTCCGTTGTGTGGGGGTGCTCTCCTCGGCCGGGTGGCCGAAATACATAAAGTTCCACAGGTGCCCAAAGAGCGGAGTGCACTCCCTGTTCACACACTCCAGTTAGGGGAAGAGACAGACGCGGTCAGCGCCAGCAGAGCCTGACGCGTTTCAGGTTAACACCCGTCCTCATAGGCTTTTCTGCATCTTGATGACATCGCAAATAAAAAGCCACCAGTTTCGTAGTCCTTCATTTATTGCTATTACCACAATCAAACTCAGGTGAGTATTAGTAAGTTCAATTCACAGTCCATCATTCCACAGTGAAGTATGCTGGTACTGGTGGTTCTTCATATACAACCCAAGTGGGCTACCTGCAATGACATCAAAAATAAAATGTAATCACAACTGCTTCTGCGTGATTCTTCTCCGTTCAAGTTCTATGCAAAGCAGGTCCGCAGCACTGATTGACACACCAGCGGCAGAACCACTCCATTGTGTGGCGGTGCTCTCCTCGGCCGGGCGGCCGAAATACATAAAGTTCCACAGGTGCCCAAAGAGCGGAGTGCACTCCCTGTTCACACACTCCAGTTAGGGGAAGACACAGACGCGGTCAGCGCCAGCAGAGCCTGACGCGTTTCAGGTTAACACCCTTCCTCATAGACTTTTCTGCATCTTGATGACATCGCAAGTAAAAAGCCACCAGTTTCGTAGTCCTTCATTTATTGCTATTACCACAATCAAACTCAGGTGAGTATTAGTAAGTTCAATTCACAGTCCATCATTCCACCGTGAAGTATGCTGGTACTGGTGGTTCTTCATATACAACGCAAGTGGGCTACCTGCAATGACATCAAAAATAAAATGTAATCACAACTGCTTCTGCGTGATTCTTCTCCGTTCAAGTTCTATGCAAAGCAGGTCCGCAGCACTGATTGACACACCAGCGGCAGAACCACTCCGTTGTGTGGCGGTGCTCTCCTCGGCCGGGCGGCCAAAATACATAAAGTTCCACAGGTGCCTGATGCGTTTCAGGTTAACACCCTTCCTCATAGGCTTTTCTGCATCTTGATGACATCGCAAGTAAAAAGCCACCAGTTTCGTAGTCCTTCATTTATTGCTATTACCACAATCAAACTCAGGTGAGTATTAGTAAGTTCAATTCACAGTCCATCATTTCACTGTGAAGTATGCTGGTACTGGTGGTTCTTCATATACAACCCAAGTGGGCTACCTGCAATGACATCAAAAATAAAATGTAATCACAACTGCTTCTGCGTGATTCTTCTCCGTTCAAGTTCTATGCAAAGCAGGTCCGCAGCACTGATTGACACACCAGCGGCAGAACCACTCCATTGTGTGGCGGTGCTCTCCTCGGCCGGGCGGCCGAAATACATAAAGCAACTTGAACCGGGACCCAGAAGGGCAGTCAGTGAGGCTGGCGCCCTTCTGGGTCCCGGTTCAAGTTGCGAGGCAATTTGTGTTTGGACATTACTTGTTAGAACCGGGCCGGCTTGCCCTCTGGGATTTCCTTTCCAGTCTGTGGCAAGTTGGGAGCTGAAGGAAAGATTTCTGGATGCTGCGAGCTGGGGCTGTAATTCTAAAGTGAATGGAGAAATGAAAAACGAACTGTGCATTTGGGCTGACTGTATTACAGCGCTTGGGGAAAGACAAGTAAAGAGGAAATTTACACGCAAATTGAAGCACTTCCCTTTAAGAATGTCAATTGTTTCCCCCAGCGCTCTCTGCAAAAGAATACGGCCTGCAGTGATTAAAAGAATCACGTGGGTCATTTGAAAGTCAGAGACTCCACCCATGACCAAGGCTTGCAGAAGCAGAAACGTTGGGGAAAAGGACGCTTAATGCCTTCGTGCTGCTCCACATATTAAATGAAATTACAGCTATCCAGCCAGAGTCAGTGTGCCTCTTTGTTTGAAGGAGGGATTTGATGGTATATATATATATATATATATATATATATATATATATATATATTCCACCAATCCCGCTTCCGTTCAAAACGGGCTGACACATGCTTGACGATACTTCAGGTAAGCTTTATTATCACCTTCCGGGCATATTACTGATAATGGTCCATCGCCATCACTGTCCCTCTGGCAGACGCGTTTCGGCTTGGATTGCCTCTTCAGTGCCAGTTAAGTGTGACAGGGTTCACTGGTGAGGGTCTTTTGAAAGTCCAGTGTCTTGATCCTATTGGATGCTATTGTGCGGCCACAAAAAACGGACTGCAGGATCCGGTCAGTGCCTCTCACTGCATGCTGGTAGTTTGGGTCCATTTCAGCTCGCACACTTCCAAGCCCCCACTCAGTTAGTAGTATGCGTTCTTGCTCACGAAGTACAACAAAGGCAAAACACTCGTCCAGGCTGTACATATTCACAGAAAAAACCATAGGTTATAGTGGATATATAGTTAGGAATTTGCATTTACAAAACCTTGAAAATTCAATGAAAAAACCATTGGTTTTAGGCCATATATAGTTAGGGATTTGCATTTACAAAACCTTATTTTACTCGCATAAAACCATTGAAATTCCATATATAGTTATAAGCGCTAACTATATATCACGCACCCGCAATCCACTGCTGATGATGTCACATATTACATCATTCATGACATGGTTAGTGACATCACTGATGACATCACTGATGACATCTCAAATGACATCACTGATGACATCACTGATGACATCATCCAGTGACTGTATGTTTCTGTAAAGTTAAAATATCTCTTACATATTGAAGAATGAGTGGATATATAAGTGTCTGGATGAAGGATTTAGTAGGTGCATGACTGACTGTATGAGTGAGTGATTAAATGTGTCTCACTGAGTGCATGGGTTAATGACTAAACTGTCTTAATTTGTGCATCATTATGTCTGTTGTTCTGTAAACTGTTCCATGTGTTGATAAGTAGCTATATGAGTAACTATATGGGTTATTGATTGGTTGCCCAAGTATTTGTATGGGATACTGAGTGTGTGTGTGGGTAGCTGGGAGGTGTGTGACTCTGTGCATAGATGTGTGAGCAGTTGATTCACTAGATGTATGGTTTCAAAAGTGCATGTGGAAACAGCTGTATGGGCGGTTGACTGTGTGCATGAGTGTATTGGTGAGTGAATGGATATCTCAGTGCTACATGTCAAAGTAAGTACATATGTAAAACACAGTACATGTGAGAGTTGACATATATAAATAACTGTGCATAAGAGCCAGTGAATGTGTGAGTGGCTGTATGGATCATTGTGAACTTGTATCAGGGATTGTATAAGAGAGTAAATATGTGTTAGTATATGTTTGAATAAGTAAAGTTTGTATAACTGTATATTTGAGGAAATGGAGGTGTGATTGATTCTTTGCATGACTGACTAGGTGTGTGAGTAACTCCATGGATGAGTGACAGTCTGTGAGTGTCTGTTTACACTGATTGTATCTAAGGTTATATTAGAGTCTGAAGAGATTCATCGTATTATCACATGAATGATATCATCAGTGATGTTATCAGTCATGTCAAATGAGATGTTTTCAGTGATGTCATCAGTGATGTCATTTGAGATGTCATCAGTGATGTCATCAGTGATGTCACTAACCATGTCATGAATGATGTAATATGTGACATCATCAGCAGTGGATTGCGGGTGCGCGATATATAGTTAGCGCTTATAACTATATATGGAATTTCAATGGTTTTATGCGAGTAAAATAAGGTTTTGTAAATGCAAATCCCTAACTATATATGGCCTAAAACCAATGGTTTTTTCATTGAATTTTCAAGGTTTTGTAAATGCAAATTCCTAACTATATATCCAATATAACCTATGGTTTTTTCTGTGAATTTCATTGGTTTTTTAATAGCAAATATGAAAAGCTTAAAAATGTCAAGTACGTGATAAATAAAAACATTTTCGTATTTATGCACGCTGATGTGCTTTGAACGCTGCACCCCCCCCCTCCCCTCTTTTGTCTTAGTAGTACTCTCTCTTTGCAGATACTGAAGGGTAGTTAACGCAGGCCTTTACCCCCGTTGTAATCCGTCGTGGCTGCTTGTCTCTCCATTTGATTGATTGTTGTCCAAGCATTTACTGTTTTAGAATTGGTTCTCTTTGGATCATTCTCTATTTACAAACAAGTACAAAGTCGCAATACTCTGTTTAGTCTTTGCAGATAGTGAAAAATCGTGTAAAAAAAATAAAAGTAATCGAGCAAAATCAGTAGGCCACTAATTGGATCTCTTTTTGACCTCGCTAAAATAAAAATATTAGGAACAACCCTTCATGAGAAATACGAAAATAGTGAGATGAACTGAGCTCCACACCATGAGGGCTGCAAGACAGCTCGGCTCCATCACCCATCCCGCACAAAATAACGACAAACCCTATGCAAATATTAAAAATATAGACAACACACCAGCAAAGAAACAGGGTAAAACATTTTATTAAAAAACTATTTACATAACGTTGGTTTATAAGATGATGTCAGTAGTGGACCGATGTGTGAATAGATCGAAAGCAGCACAAGGCTCCAAGATCCGGATGGCAAGCTCCTGGATGTTGGGTGCCATAGTTTAGAGTTCTGAATTTGAGCCTTTTTCAATGTCTGTGCTTTGTTGAATCAAATTTGCGGCTTGACACAAAGCTGACTCAAGCGTTGCTACTGATGCTATGCAGACCAAAACTGGTTTTCAGTTTGTACATTTTTCTAGATTTTTAATCCAAGTTTGGTTGACTTTGTAGAACGATGGCTTCAAATTTTCAACATACGGTGTGGTGGCGCTGACTGGGAGGGGGCGCTTCGCTCCTGCCCCCTCCCCAAGTAAGATTTTCATACGTGAAAGTACGTTAATGGTTTTGGTCCCTGAGATGCTTCGATGTCACTGCCATTCTCAAATAGCATAAGTTCTGGATGTTGGGTGCCATAGTTAAGAGTTCTGAGCAGCGCTTGTAACACTGTCTGAAGCTTATTTCCACCTACTGCAGCTTCACTATTCTCAAAGTAAGTGAGTGTCGTTTGTGGACCTGACTGCATTAGAAAACAATGTGATATGTTACCTTCCTAAACAGCTTGACAGAGGCCCCTGAGGGGCGGTGTGATGGCCATGGACTCGGAGAAGACGCTTGGCTCCGACACCCTCCCCAAGTCTTATAGCACTGGTGTAGCCTGAGATCGCCCCCGACATAGGCGGCCGGCTCCCGGGATCCGGCGGAACTTTTTGCCTTTTGATGACTCTTCAATTCTGAACCTTGTCCCATCTAGCTGAGTTGCGCCCACTCTTGCGGCTACAGCGTCTTGCCCACCATCCAGCTGAATTGCGCCCACTCTTGCGGTGCAGCGATAGGCGGCTGCCACAGGACTCTCAAAATGGCGGCCGGCTCTTCGGTTTTGGGCCTGGTCCACTAAAATGGCCCTGGGACACCTTTGAACTCGGACGCTTCCCTGATAGGGCTTGGGTCCCATTCTCGAAAAGCGTCCCCTCAGCCGTGAAGATTCTACAAAAGTCTTGGGGGCCTCCGACTCCCGCAGGCTTCTGGTGGGGAGCAGCTGCCATGATTGCTCGTGGAATGGCCACGACGGAGCTACGAGATGGTAGTGGTCTCATGCTGACGCCAGCTTTAGTCTGAAACATCCAGAAACACTGTAGACTACCAATTCGATCAGTTCCGGTAGCGCCCCAACATGACCCGGAAGAGAAGAACTTGCCCTCCCCTCTTTGACTGATGGTTCTTGTTGCCTGTCCCCTCTGTTGTCATTTAACAGAACTTTTTGGACTGCTGAAAGGAGTTGTGTTCCGAACGCTGGTTGGTGGAGACATTTTGACTATATTCTTGACCTACGTTGTCGCGTAATGCGTTATATGACACGCCGCGTTACCGCACCCGGAAGTGATCCGAGGCGCGGCGCGCAGCGCGTAACGTAAGCATAACAGGACATGTGACTTGTTAATAAAACTTTTCATTGATTCATTTTACTTTTGTTAATTTAATGATGAAAAGCTTGGTCATATGACCTAAAAATTACGCTTTTTATTGTTTTCGAACAATATTTTTTTTTCAAACATATGTTATAATATTCCAGGCTAATGTACTTTCCCGGAAAATTTACAACTGTCTTGTAAGTAAAATATATTCCTTTTTCGAGAAAAAGGGCGTTTCTTCCTTCCATGACGGAGCCGTTGAGTAAAAGAGATTCGGCCTGCTATCTTAGTCGCCGATACGCCTGATTATCAGATTCTTATCGATCACTTTATATTGCAGACATGAAAAACACAACTGCTATTAAGCATTTATCTTTACTGCGTTCCTACATATTATACCTTTTATCCGTCATGTAATTGGACTGCTTTATTTCACTTGCCTTTACTGATTCGAAAACAGTGACTAAAAGTAAAAACGTTACCAATGTAAATACTACTACCGTGTTTTGTTTTAAAAACCTTTATTGTGAAAATGTCAGTATACAAATACGGGCCTATAACCACGTGGGCCGGCCACGGAGCAAACTGAAATCGTATATGATGAGGAGACATTTACACTGTAGAAGAACGTAACGAGCGGGCCATTAGGTTGCAAGAACAAAGGTGTCTAACAGTTGCGGAATCGGTGGACGTACATTTTGTAATTAAAATACGACACGGCCACTTACAATAACATTTTCTAGATATACATTTGCGGGCAAGGAGTTACGAGTCCCATTTATACCGGCGCCATTTTGGGCGAGGCCGGGCAGGTCCAAGATATAGTCAAAATGTCTCCACCAACCATCGGCCAGACCAGAACCCCTTTCGTCCCTTTATGCTACAAGATGGTGTCTTCCATTCAGAAAATATTGTTGGCAGCATTTTGAAAGGAAACAGAAACAGCCATTCTCCTAGTGAGTTTCACATTGTTACATTTAGGAAGAATGTTGAAGAGTAGTATGTGGAAAATCTGAAGCTATTTTTCTACAAACTCTCAATCAGACTTGGATGGAAAAAAAAAACCTGAAGAATGTACAAACTGAAAACCAATTTTTGTCTGTATAGCATCAACAGTAACGCTTGAGTCAGCTTTGTGTCAAGCCGCCATTTTCATTCAATCAATAGCGTCCCGCTGCACACATTCAGGGACCTGGTCGTGTCTTCAGATGAAACGGATTGTAGGAAAAGAAGCAGAAAGGAAAAGGAAAAAAGTTCCGCCGGACCTCGGGAGCCGGCCGCCTATGTCATGTGCCACCTTTGGCCACACCAGGGCAATAGTGAAGCTGCAGCAGGTGCAAATAAGCTTCAGACAGTCTTACAAGCACTGCTCAGAACTCTCAACTGAGGCACTCAACATCCAGGACTTGCCATTCGGATCTTGGCGCCTTGTGCTGGTTCCGACCTATTCACACATCAGTCCACTACTGACATCACCTCATAAGCCAACGGGGCACCCCACGCCGACTTTCGGCGCAGCATTGTAGGATGGCCACACCAGTGCGGCAACTTGCTGGACACAACATCGGGGCCATCCAGATCTCGGCGCGTTCGACTCACTGTACCGCAAGAGTGACCGCAACTCAGCTGGACACGCCATCTTTCGGCGCAGCATTGTAGGATGGCCACACCAGTGCGGCAATTTGCTGGACACCACCTCGGTGCCATCCGGATCTCGGCGCGTTCGAGTCACTGTACCGCAACAGTGACCGCAACTCAGCTGGACACGCCGTCTTTCGGCGCAGCATTGTAGGATGGCCACACCAGTGCGGCAATTTGCTGGACACCACCTCGGTGCCATCCGAATCTCGGCGCGTTCGAGTCACTGTACCGCAACAGTGACCGCAACTCAGCTGGACACGCCGTCTTTCGGCGCAGCATTGTAGGAAGGCCACACCAGTGCGGCAATTTGCTGGACACCACCTCGGTGCCATCCGAATCTCGGCGCGTTGTGCTGCCTTCGGCCTATTCGCACATCGGTCCGCTACTGACGCCGCCTCACGTGCCAACGGATTTTCTACGCTTTTTGTAGCCCTATGCCGCATAACAGGTCATGTGACTTGTTTATAAAACTTTTCATTGGTTCATTTTACTTTTGGTTTCCTAAAGATGGAAGGCTTGGTCATATGACCTAAAAATAACACTTTTCATTGGTTTAGAACATTTTTTTTCCCAAACGATGAAAGCCCCACCTTGTTTCTGGATCATTCAGACTGAAGCTGGCGTCAGCATGAGAGCACCACCATCTCGTGGCTCCGTCGTGGTCATTCCGCGAGCAATCATGGCAGCCGCTCCCCACCGGAAGCCTGCGGGAGTCGGGGGCCCCCAAGACTTTTGTAGAATCTTCACGGCTGAGGGGAGGCTTTTCGAGAATGGAGCCCAAGCCCTAGCAGGCAAGCGTCCGAGTTCCAAGGTGTCCCAGGGCCATTTCAGTGGACCAGGCCCAAAACCGAGGAGCCGTCCGCCATTTTAAGAGCCATGTGGCAGCCGCCTATCGCTGCACTGCAAGAGTGGGAGCAACTCAACAACATGGTGAGCGAGACGCTGTAGCCGCAAGAGCGGGCGCAACTCAGCTAGATGGCCGCCACCTGGGGAGGCCCGTTCACGCCGCCTCCCCCACCCCCGGGCCGCCGCACGCCAATTTTCGGAGCAGCATTGTAGGATACCAAAACCAGTGCGGCAGTTTACTGGACATCACCTGGGTGCCTGTCGTACATGTTGTGTCAGCCATGTGACACTGGACACAGTCCCATCAACATCTCAACGCGTTCTGCTGCCTTGGGACTATTCGCACAACAGACCGCTACTGACGAGGCCTCCCCCCGCACCACCCGGGACGCCCCACGCTGTTTTTCTGTGCTGCATTGTAGGATCCCAAAACCAGTGCGGCACCCAGGTGACATCACCTGGGTGCCGTCCAGAACTCTGCACGTTGTGCTGCCTTGGGACTATTCGCACAAAAGACAGCTTCTAACCATTGTTGCTTTTTGTGTTGAAAAATGTTTAAATGTTTTTAGTTTTTGTTCCGTTCGTTATAGTTAATAGTTAATAAAGTTTTATAATCTTACTTTGTTGGAGTGTTATCTATTTTTTTAAAAACGGGTGAATGGGGCCTTGAATCGGGTTATTGTCATGTGTGGGCTTTGGAAGTGTGCTGCTGCAGGATCGGACATTTCAAACTCAAATGCACGTTCTTTTTCTTACCTTTCCGAAGCATGGAGCGCAATAGCAGGCAGAGAAAGGGTGATGCACGTGTTGAACACTACCTGACCTGGCAAGTTGCTGGCAGTGCCCACCCGCCCGCTCCTAAAAGAGGGCACACACACACCGCCGCCCCGAGTACTTCACAAATCTTTAAAAGACCATGCGCTTGGTCATGAGGCTTAAATGGTTTATCACCTCTTCTAGAACCCCTGCATCGACCCTCTGACGTTTCCTGGAAAAATTACCATGTAACACAATACCAAGCCCTGTCAGCTGAAACCCCCAAGGAATTGTGGGGCATATTATCAAGGGGGTTTATCTCCGCTTTTTTGGCTTTAAAAGCCATGAAAGCGGAGATAAAATTATCTCCCTATTACCAAGCTGTCGCTAACACCAGTTAGTGACAGCTAAAAGGAGATAGCGACCATCTTGGGCCCCGCTTTGCATGTCAGTGATACTTATCACTAATGACATGCAAAGTGGCGTACCAAGATGTTAGCGACTGGAAACAGTCCCTAACATCGCTATCTTCTATTACCAACTTTTGGAGATATTCGCGCTAAGCGCGAATATCTCCAAAATCTAACACCTGCCCTGAGCAGTTCTTAGCCATATTATCCAATGGGAGGTGGATAACATGGCTAAGAGCATTTGCTCGATAATACATGAATATCGCTGACTTTTCTGCGATAATAGCAAGGTTTATCTGCGATAAAAATCGCCGATCTGCGGCGATAATTTTTGTCTCTAAACAAGTTAGAGACAAAAATTATCGCTAGTTGTTCGTAATATGCCCCCGGGTTTTTGCTTGCAGAAATCGGGAGGCGGGAGACTAGCACTGAAATCAGTAGTCACACGCCTGAATCAGGAGGGTTGGCATGTCTGAATTCTCTACAGCTGGGGCCATAAACTACATCCGCAGGGGTAGGTGATAGCCTGGGACCAGCCTGGCATCTAAAATGGCTGCCGTGCACGACAAAATTGTGGCATTGGAAAAAAGGCAAGATGGCGCAGCCGCTGGAAGAGATGTATCAACATATATGAGCCTCCTCAGCCACCCTCAGGAAACATAGGGGATTAGGATACGTCTCCCGCACCCCCTTATACCTAGTAATTTAATTAACGAAGCACAAAATGGCGAATTCCCGTTTCGCTACCAGTTTGCGGCCCAGTTCGCGGCCCGTGAAGCGCTTCTACCGTGAAAAATCATTTTTTTTTTCTTTTCCCCACGGGACCCTTTAATAACCCCAACAACATTCCTAGGGGGTCAAGAGGGGGATACCTTGCCCCCTTTCATTAAATTCCCCCTTAGTTTTTCACCTCTTCTTCTCTCTCGATCCTACCGAGAGACAAGATGGCGGCCGCTCCGGACTGTCACGCAGCAAAATAAAAAAAAGCTCACGCACAGCCGCTGGAAGAGATGTATCAACATATATCAGCCTCCTCAGCCACCCTCAGGAAACATAGGGGATTAGGATACGTCTCCCGCACCCCCTTATACCTAGTAATTTAATTAACGAAGCACAAAATGGCGAATTCCCGTTTCGCTACCAGTTTGCGGCCCAGTTCGCGGCCCGTGAAGCACTTCTACCGTGAAAAATCTTTTTTTTTCCTTTTCCCCACGGGACCCTTTAATAACCCCAACAACATTCCTAGGGGGTCAAGAGGGGGATACCTTGCCCCCTTTCATTAAATTCCCCTTTCGTTTTTCACCTCTTCTTCTCTCTCGATCCTACTGAGAGACAAGATGGCGGCCGCTCCGGACTGTTTAGAATGTTGACAGACACCGGAGAGCCAATCAGCTTTCTGCGCGCAAAGTTCCGAAACGCGAAAAGTAAGCGGACCGGATCGCTGCCCGGAGCGGTGTTACAGATATATATCTTGATTTAAACGTTAATTTCTCAAAATCCACTGAAGCACATATATTGAGACCTAGCAAAGGCACATCGGGCTACCAGTCCCTACAATTTTGCCAAGTTTCGTGCAAATCCATTCAGCCGTTCGAGCTAAAAGTGAGGCCAACCGCCCTATGGAAAACTCAATGTAAAAAACGCGTTTTGGGACCCCCCTTTTTTCTCAGCCCCCCCTTGACGAAACCCCACCAAATTTTCAGGGGCTGCTCAGAAACAAGATGTGCCATTTTCCTGAAAATTTCAGCCGATTCCGTCCACAAACGCCAAAGTTATTAGACATAGAATTTTCAGAAATCCCATAGGGAATTAATCCTAACTATATATACCTACTGGCGATAGCCAGTAGGTAATATATATATATATATATATATATATATATATATATATATATATATATATATATATCACGTCCACACTGCTGCTTGAACGACCCTCAACCAGACAACGCTGATGCCGTCGGTAGCAGCAGCCGCTACCTTAATGTCTGTAGGTACTGGATCCCACCAATTAGAAGGAAGCAGAGACGGCACACCAGGAAACCTTGCACAAACCCTTTACCCAAAAGGGTTAACGAGTGCACAATAAAGGGTTTGGTGGGATCCAGTACCTACAGATATATATATATATATACATATATATATTCAACAAACATCTCGCACCTGAGTGAGGGAGGTCACAAGAACGTTTGGTGCAGCGAATTTTAATGGCAGCAGCTCGGGCATACAAAGGTGCAAGTAGATTCCATCACAATTCATTCAATTGGCCAGACGCGTTTCGGGAATCCACGTTCCCTTCTTCAATGGCAACAAAAAGTCCTGCAATCACCATCTTGCTGCACAGTCAGACCTTATACTCTTAGGACTGCCCCAGTGGGTGGAGCCAAACCTTCGGCATTCTGGTCCTCGTAGTGACTGTGAATTACTGCTCAAGTGAGCGCTTTCCGGTGGACCAGAATGCCGAAGGTTTGGCTCCACCCACTGGGGCAGTCCTAAGAGTATAAGGTGTGACTGTGCAGCAAGATGGTGATTGCAGGACTTTTTGTTGCCATTGAAGAAGGGAACGTGGATTCCCGAAACGCGTCTGGCCAATTGAATGAATTGTGATGGAATCTACTTGCACCTTTGTATGCCCGAGCTGCTGCACCAAACGTTCTTGTGGCCTCCCTCACTGAGGTGCGAGATGTTTGTTGAATACATATATATATATATATAAATATATATATATATATATATATATTGCTACTTCTGAGAGTGGCCGGTGCTGGAGGGTTGGGAGATATGAGTAACTAACCACCTCCAAAAAGGGAACAATGGAGAACTCCTCTGATGCAATACACTAGAGATCTGAGACCAGACCATAAACTAATGGCTGCCTGGAATGCATATTGAGACCCAGCACCACTAGAAGTCTTAATGCAGCCTCCGGACAATGCAGGCGATGGGCCTCTCTTTTGGGACACGGCATACTAATCTGGTGCCTGCATATCATGATCAATTCTTCATAAAAAGACCTGTATATCTCTATTTATTCAGTGAGTAACTTGAAAAACTTGGGGAGACTCTTCACAGAGAGTAATGTTACACCGAGTGGTAGGATCGCGGGTGTCCTTTGGGGGCAAGCTGTTCAAACACCACACTGTTGTTTCTAATTTTTCTTTTTCTTTTTTCACTTTTTTGAACCCACTAGAGGGTATACTGAACAGTTCTTGACATTGATTAACTTTTACATCTTACCCCTCACTAGCCTTTTGTGACTGACGTGTACTAGTGTGACCTGGAGCACCTCAACAAGACAGGCAGTTCTTAACATTCCCCACCTTTATTGTTCCCCTTAAGTGGTTCTGTGTTGGTTGGCACCGGGGAGGATTAAATGGATCCTTCGGTACTAGTATCAAAGGAGTCATAAAAAAAAAAGCAGGGGTAGACACGGAAAAGCTTCTGCTTCTTCTACCGCACCCATATGTGATGTCAGCACACCATGAGGCTCGCTGACGTCATTTTTGCAGGTAACCTCCTTTTCCCATTCCTGTGCAGAAATAAAAGGCCAGAAAGACCTACCCAGCTTTCAGGGAGGCCATGCTTGAAAACGAGTGTCTCCCTTTTCAAACAAGGTCTTCCTGAAAGGGTTTCCTAGCTGTGCATCACCGCTGTGCCTTGATACACAGCCAGGAAACCCCACTAGATGCCAGGGAAATTACTTGAGGGGTCTGCCCTCGAGGTGAAGGGCCACCACCCCAGGGGATATTAAAAAACCTAATACTGTATTTTTTCCCATGGGGTGGTGGGACGCAATCACCTCCCATGGATTATAAATGTGTTTTTTTTTTAAACCAAGGAAAATGTCAGGTGGTCGGCCCTGTCGGTCATGAGCCAACCCCCTGTGAGACCTACATTTTTTAAATAAATGTGTGGAACTCCCCATGAAAAACGCCCCCTTTCTCTACCACTCTGCAAACGCTCCTCCTGGTGCACTTCTAGTAGAGGGATGAAGTACCCTTGGCTATTGAGAGCCCTTGAGGGCCAACTACCCCTCCTGCTACCTCCAGCAAGTCCCACGCTGTGGGTTTTCGGTGGCCGCTCCCCCTTTCTCCACCACTCTGCAAACACGGCTCCTGGTACACTACTAGTTGGGGGATGAAGTCCCTTTGACTCTAGAGGGTCCTTGGTGGCCAGCTAGCCCTCCTCCGATCTCCAGGAAGACCCACACAGCTGGATTGCTGAGAGGTCATCAGAGGCCCGTTCCCTTTCTCCGCCACTCTGCAAACGCGCCTCCTGGTGCACTGCTGCCTGGGGTAAGAAGTCCACTTTAGTTCTAAGGCCCTCAAAAGCCAAAGGGACTTCATCCCCCAACCAGCAATGCACCAAGAGGCGCATTTGCAGAGCGGTGGAGGAAGGGAGTGGGGCCTTTGGCGAGTTGTCAGGCTTTTTTTTAAGGAAATGGGGGCTGCATAGCTCCCCCTTCCCTGTATAGATTTCAGCCCCTAGGACCCCATCCCCCAGGGCCAAGCATTTTAAGAATGCGGAGGAGGGCCTAGTGGCCCTCTCTCTGGGCCGATTTCACCCAGAGGGCCCCATCCCCGTGGAACAACCTTTCTTTTTTTAATTTGTTTTTTGAAAAAGGCAGGGTGGCCGTGTGACCACCCCTTACAATGCCTATTTTCTGCCCAGGGACCCCATCTCCCGGCCTTTCTTTTATTCCTTTTTATTTAAAAGAAGAAGGAGGCCTCTTGGCCAACCTTCTTTCTGCCATTTTAGGCCCTCGGGCACCCCATCCCCGGGGGCCTGCCCCTTTCCTATTTATTATTATTATTTTTTTTTATACGGGAGTACGGGGGGACCACGCGGCCACCCTTCCGGGCTGATTTCAGCCCCGGGGACCCCTTTCCCTGAGACTCGGCCTGTAGTGTGGCTGTCTTTTTTCAGTTTTGCACAGCATTCTGGGTGAAAAAATACCTGGTGAAGGCCATGCAAGACACGCCACCCTGGTCTTCCCAGGTGCCTACTTTCCAGAAATGTGTTGCTTGGTAGATTTCCCTAAATGCCGGCTGAGCTGGGGCCCAAACTCCACAGCTACCCTCATTGTAAAAAAACATGCATTCTGCTGGCTGAATTGTGATTTCTCCTAGGTCACGTTTTGGGGTGTTTTGCCCAGCCACACAAGTGGGGTACCATTTTGATCAGAATACATGTGGAAATGCAGAATAATAGAACATTTGTTATTACCATCTGCATCTGTGCCATTCAAATGTAAGCAAGTAATAACACAGAAGACATTTGACAAAATGCCCTATAAACACATGCCAGTATGGGTACCCATAAATTCAGAGATGTACAAACCACCACTGCACCTAAACTCAGTATCTGATGTACATTTCAGAAATAAAGAATTTTCCTTCATACCCTTTTTCCATTCATTATAATTTACCATATGAACTGCTGTATAGTCGGTACACAATGAAAAACCATTGTAAGATGCAGCTTGATTGTTGGCTCTGTGTACCTCGGGGTTCTTGGAGAACCTACAAGCCCTATATAACCCAACAATAGTAAGAAGACAGTATAGATGAAAATGTAGACACAATGGTTTTTTCAAGTCAATTTCAATATTTTTTTATTTCAACTGTTAGTTTTGATAGCAAAACCTTGAAGGATCTACACAAATGACCCCTTGATGAATTTAGAATGTTGTCTAGTTTTTAGAAATGCATAGATGTCTAGGAGCCACCATGGGTTTCACACCCGTTTCCACCACAAACTGGAAGGAGGTTGAAAGCACAAAAAATAGGAAATGTGGGCTACCTTCTAGTAAACTGCAAAAACTGTTTAAAAAATGTGGTTTTCTGAATCAGGTTTGCAGAAAAACAATCAAACGCTTTCTTCTGCAGCACTTTTTCCCCCAAAAAAACAAACATTTGACATCTTTTGGCAAAAATTATCATTTCCCTCTGGGAAAATTTGCAAACCCTGGGTACCTTTAGAGTTCCCAGGATGTTGGAAAAAAAAGTAGACAAATTTGGCTTGGATTCCTTATGTGGAAAAAACATTTTGAAGTCCAAAGAGCAAACTACCCCAAATAGCTGAAACAGGGCTCAGCACTGTAAGGGAAAAGGCCCGGCAGCTAAGGGGTTAACATTCTTATATATAATGCTAGTGTCTTACAAAATCAAAGAACAGGAATTTGGAACTAAATTCTTAATGAGGCAATTAAGGAAAGACACCTTAAAAGTATGGAGAAGACATGATTCATAAATAAGAGATACATGCATGCTTTTTACTCCTCAAGTCATTCAAGACACAATGAGGTAGCATTATTCTTTTATAAATCCTTGCCCTTCATAGTGAAAGATAAGGAAAGGATGACATTGGTGGTAAAGGGCCTGCTTGAGGGGAAGAAACTGACTATTATAGCGACCTATGCCCATAATTCTAGGCAGGGCAAATTCCTTTACAGGCTTTTATATGCTATAGAGAAATTTGCTGAAAGAGTTTATTTCGATGGGTGACCTCAACACAGTTTGGGTACGGTATCGTTTTTGGCCCACGTGGGATCCTTTCCTGAGTCATTGAAAAGTGCTGTAATAGACCTAGGCATACAAGATATCTGGTGTGAGTGTCACAGGAACACTCAGGAATACACTTACTTTTCAGATGTCTATAGAATTTATTCCAGAATTAATTACATATTAGATAAAAAGGTCTTGGTGCTGATCACATTGCCCTCAGATATTGGTTGATATCACTTATCATACTGTGCACCTGTTCTGCTTGACATAGATTGGTAATGTGAGCCTAGAAGCAACAGAAGCTGGCTAGCTGTTATTGGATCTGGTATAAAGAAGAGAAATTTGGACACAAATCCAATAAAAAAAAATAATGATACAGGAAAGGTTTCCTTGTCAATTTTGTTGGATGCCTTTAAAGCCATCATATGGTGCAAGTGCACTGTGTTCCTGGCGCAAGTTAAAAGACTTAGGGCATGATTTATTTGCAACAGTGTTCCCTCCCAGCCATCATAATGGTCCACCCGCTCAGTCTAGATTCAGATGGACTATGAGACTTTTGTCTATATGTTCACCCACCTAATTTAATGAGTGGGCTTACATCTGTTTTTCAATGAAAGTTACCGCAAGGGTAGGAAGGGGCATTGAGAAGTGCTCGATGCCCCTCAAGCCATGGGTAAAAACTCACATGGTTCGCGGGCATTGTTTTTTATTTTCTAAAAGAAAATCCTTCTATGTGATTTTCTTTTTGAAATGAAAAAAAAGTTTGTAAGTGTGCTGCATGGCTCCGTCATGTTGATGGAGTCGTACGGCATACTTACAATGCAGTGACAGAAATCGCCGTGATGGTGGTTCCTGCCAATGCTACAAATGTCTGCTAGGCCAGCTGAGATTTCAAAATTTGGCTGGCAGCATCTTCTTCAGGGTGACAGAGTAATTTATTCCATCACCCTGACTGCGAGCGGACCGCCAGCCAAATATTAAATCAGACCCTAAGACATTTACATATGGACCAACTCTGATGAGAATTGGCGGCAGCAGAAACAAACTATCAAATGACCCCTCCGACTGTCTCTTTCTAGTTGTAACTGCTCAATGGGGACAGCTAGGAACTTTGGAGTGAAGCTCTCCCTCTTACGCTTGAAAACTATGCATTATGTTAAAGGGAAAAGGGTAGGCACATGTCTAGCGTGATAATTATGAGAGAAACAAGAGAGAAGTTATGTTAAGGAAATTGTGGTGGACACCAGCACCAGCGCCATAATTTCTACATTGCCCTCTACACCTAAGACTCACTTTTAGGTGAAACACAAAGGGGATTCTTAAAAAATGCTCAAGTGCCACAGCTGTCTCTTGGTCAGAGAGAGTTTCATGATACTCCAGTAATGGAGGAGGAAGTAAAGGTAGCCATTGAGTCAGGTCATTAAGACGCCTGGCCCAGATGGATTTACTGGAGGGTTTCATAAAACCTTTGCACAGCTCTTGATTCCACTTCTTACGAAGCTTTTTAACTTCTTAAAGAGAAATAGCCTGACCTCCTCAATGACAGATGTAACAATGTCCCATATTTGTAAGCATGGTGAAGACCCTAAACTCACCTTCTCTTGTAGGCTGATGCATTACTTAATATAGATTTCAGGATCTATACAAAAAAGTGGGCGACACCACTGGACTTTAGGTTCCTTAAAAACCACCAGGTGCATGACAAATTGCGCAGGGTTATCCACTTTGTAAAAAAGGCAAAGAAGAAGGGAATCCCTACAGTTTTGACAAATTTATTTAAGAAAAAGCCTTCAGTTGAGTAAATTAGGCCTTTTTGAAACAGATCTTACAGAGATTGAGTTTTGGTCCCACATTCACCATTATGGGTCCACTGAGCATTGGGACTTTCTGCTTCCAGGAAGACTGGAAGCCTGTGCCTTCTTTCTCCGACCCCAGCAATGCAGCTGGGGCTGGAGAAAGCTTCCCTGTGCATGAGGGTTTGGCTGACCTGAGACAGCCGGCCAAACCCTAATGTACAGAGAAGGGAGTTCACTACTACTCACCCACCACACTGTCATCCCCCTAGACCGCCCCCAAGACTCATCAGAGTCCTGAAGGCGGGTCCAGGGGGATTAAAATAAAACAGTTTTAAAACCCGTTTTATTATCATTTTATTTGCGGTGGTGGCGGGGGTGCTCCGCTGCCTGTTTCTCCTAGGGGAAGAGAACATAGTCATGCGGCTCCCGACAAGGCTGACAGAACAATTATTTGGAGCTGTTTGAGGGCAGTTAAGGATACATTGGCATCTCACTGGAATGACACCCCTCCTTTCTAGCACTGGTACACACTGTGGAACATCATTAATATTCAGGAACTCAATTCCAATGTGACTCAGAGGAAACCACATTTTCACACTTGGCCCCAGTACTTGCTTATCTTCCAAGGAGTCTCCTGCTATAATGTACCCTCCGAGACTAAAAACCTTGACTTTATTCGTATAGTAACAGATATAAAAAAAAAAGAATGACAAATCAATGTGTTCTTCATTTTGAACTTGGGATAATTGTTATTGTTCTAATCGGTTTAAATGAGAAAAGAGATCCTAGCAATCTAGGGAGGTTCCAATGATATGGGCGGAATTCAAATTTTGATTTTAGTTTGAGAAAGGGTCGGTGAGGTAGGTTGGAAAGTTTTTATGTTTTTTTCATGCCTGTACATATTGAGTTACTGATGGGTTTGAAGTTATGTTGTTAGACCTATTACATTCGACATAACACTAAACACTACACATTTTTGGTCATGGGTTTCTATTTTGTAACCCTGCTCAATGGATGTATGATGTTAGCACACACACTATTACCATGCATACCATTACCACACATTTTTTACAACGCGATACCTTTACAACGCATAGTGCTTTGGGTGCTGGATAGTGAATAGTTTAATTTACTATTCCAACACCAGTCCCCGTGGACACTAGGGAAGGTTATTGGATAGTAAATTAACCTATTCACTAGCCATTCCCTAAGTCAGATCGCCTCAAAGCGCTATGCGTTGTAATGGTATGCGTTGTAACAGATGCGTGGTAATGGTAGTGCGTGCTAAAAGATGCGTGCTAAAGGTTGTATACCCTGCTCAATAGGCTTTGAAATGTATAATGGATCATTAAACATTAATAAAATTTTGAGTACTCTCTGGTCCCCAGGTTAGTTGCATAAAATGCATCAACAAAATCCCTTATATTCCCAGCCTCTCATGTGCCTTGCCACTCTTGTCGCAGTGGCAGAAGGGTCGGCAGGTAGGGCATGACCCAGACTCATTCTTTCACTCCACTTTTGTCACCCCCTAACACAATCAAGTAAACATGTGAACTCTGCCAGTCTGTCCGAGAGGGAATCATGACACCTAGCATGATCAACCTTAGGTGCATAGAAGCTCGCTAATAGAATGTGTAATCTGTTTTGATCTAGTGATATTGTCAAAGCATTGAATGTTACCCCAGTTTCACATACATCAGGACCCCTCCACCAAAGCCTCAATACTTTGTATAATATTCCTACCCCTCCTGTGCCTCTTAAGTGTGATCCTCTCAAAACTAGTCAAATACGTTTCTTGTGATAAGGCAATGCTCACTTCCACACCTCATGTATGCAGGGATTTTGGGTAGCTTTCCTGCATGTGCAGACCCCTAACATTCCACATATTTAATGAACAATTACTTCTGTTGCATCTCTATAGTGGATTCCATGGTACACTCCTCATTATGCCCCCGCACCATGCCCACTCCTAGGTCCAACCGACACACACACCTTTCTCTTGTGGCACCAATACCACACTGGAATCCCACTACCAGTGCAACGTCTCTTAAACAAAGTCAAATTCAAAGTCAAATGTATTCAAATGTTCAGTCTTTTAAAACCATTACACTATATAATATCATTACATTACTTAAAACATCCAATATGACATCCAATATATAAAAAAATAGAATCTTTGTTCATTATTCTACACTTCATAAAAACAAAGACCTATCCAAAAAATGCTGCACCACAACATCATCCTCATCTTAAAAACCATCATCATAAAACTGTATATTAAATTGTTTGGTTTTCTTCCACAATTCTTTCTAATTCCTTTAGATACAAATTCATGAATGTAACCTCTCTGCAGACCAGCGGAATCCAAGACCCACCCAAACAGGTGGTCACAGCTTCCCTGCATGTTCGTACGTTCATATTAATGAATATTTCTTTCAAAAATATCTTTCTTTCTTTTAATAACTTCGGGCATGCACAGAGAACACGCGATAGAGATTCATGTTTGTAGTTGCACAGTCTGCAGTCTTAATTTTGGTAATGGTGTTTCCAGGAGTAGATCAAATCCTTTGTTTCCCACATACCAAAATGTAAATTCATAAATTGGTTCTTTAAAATTTTGAGAAATGTGCTGATAAATAAACTTGCGTTTTTTTGGTGCCATATGAATTAATCACCGTCCAGGCATGACGTCTTTGTAATAAGCTGTTTTCATCTGTAAAATTAGACAGGATTTTTGTCGACCAATTTACTGCTTTGTTAAAGGCCTGTTTCCCCATGCCTGAATTCCAAATTTCTTGAACACAAAGATCTTCAATAATTTGTGCTAAGTAACAGCCCCAGGAACCTTGCAGTTTCTTCTCTCTCTGGGCTTTTATTTCTTTCCAGCACAAATTCTCAATAGAGTCAGTTGTGGCTGCTCTAAGCCTTCCACATAATCAAAGCACTCTTGGTCCGATGTATTTGATTGATCAAACCAAACTCTAAACGGACTTGAGCTGGTGATGCTGCTTGCTGTATGAGGAAAACATTTTTATAGACCTTTGTTTGGATATTTTTTAAGATTACGATTTCACGACCCCTCATAATTTCCCTACCATATGTGACAGAAGGCATTAATTGTGCCAACATAACAGATAATAGGTGTCTGCAAAATGGACAGCTTAATTTCTTTTTTAATAAATTGAGGCCATAGATAAGATTGCGCTTTAGCCCTCATTGCTAGAGACTGATGTTTATAACTCAGTTTTCTCTCGATTTTAAACCCCAGGTATTTGTATGAGGCAACAACCTCAACTTTTTTCCCATCCAAAAACCACACGTGTTTTTTGAATTTGGCATCCACTAACCGCACTACCTTTGTTTTAGATAGATTTAATTCTAATCCATGCTGATCCAGATAATTCGCTAGTGTGCTCATACTGCGCTGTAGCCCTAACGGGGTTTGGCTGAAAAGCACTATACCCTCAGCATACTGTAAGTACCTAATTTCCTCTTTGTCTAACGTTGGTGGATGACTGTTTACTCCAATAAGTGCTTCTTCAAGATCAGCTAAATACAGATTAAAAAGACTTGGGGCTAACACGCACCCCTGTTTTAATCCGTTGAGGGTGCTTATTTTCTTTGTTACATAACTACCAGGTGTCAGTATACATTTCCTTAATGGAGTTCAGTAAGTTGTTTGGAACACCCCACATTGACAATTTTTTCCATAGGTGATTTCGGGGCACACAATCGAAAGGGGACTTTATGTCCACAAAGCATGCAAACATCCGCCTGTTCTGATGTTTGGCTTTTTCGATTAATAGCGTTATCGCTGATAAATTGGTCAGTGTGCCAGCCTCTACCCTGAATCCGGTTTGCGACCGAGGTATCAATTTGGTGTCGTCAGACCATTTTTTGAGATGTTCCAGTAGACTGTTAAAGCAATGAGTCTGTAGTTGCTGGGCAATGACTGATTTCTTCCTTTAAAGATTGGTTGAAGAATACTTCCCCTCCATGATTCTGGGATTTTATTTGTCAGGAACAGCTCCTTAAAAAGTTGTGTAAGATAAACTGCCCAGTAAACAGGCTCTACCTTAAAGAGAGCATTTGGTATACCTTTGGTATACCATTTGGGCCTGCTGCACCCTCTGTTTTTAATTTCTTTATGATTTTTGTTAATTTTTCTGTATCTGTAAGTTCAGGGATATTTTTGCTTTGATGTTTATTCATGATAATTTTTTCTTGGATTCCTGTGATTATCGGTGCTACTGTTAACAGGCTTCTTCTCTTTTCAGTTATATTTTCACAACTTTCTATATTTTGTTTGTACTCAGGTTCTTTATACATTTCTTTCACATCATCCACCGACATATCTGCGTTGATACCTACAGTATGATGTCTGGATTTTCCATGTGTCATCGTGTTTATAACTTGTCAAAATTCTTTCCCTTTAGGTTGTTTACTTGCCACAAGCAGTTTATTCCGTAAAAGCTCATGATGTTTTATTTTTGCTTCACGACAACTATTCTTATAATGAGCTATTAATTTTTTTGATCTACCATTTCTGGTGAGGACCAACTGTTACAGTAGCCTCTCTGTTAGTTAGCAATGGGTGATCGATAACAGGCTGGTAGACTCAATATGTGCTATATCCCTTATTTCCTTTATCAATGTAATGTACCTCTATTTAAGATGTCAAAGTTCCCTTTTGCGATGTACTTGGGCAGAAACACTAACTGATTTGAATGGTTTTCATTTGTTATAAACCTTTGATCAAAGTCAGTCTTCTGAGATAGCTGACTGTCATTTTGCAATGTGCGATCCACAAAGACCCAATTTATATTTTGTTTTTTCTTTGGTCATGTTCCATCCCCTTGTTGTTTATCAAAACAGTTCTGTTTCTCCAGCTCAAATATAATTTCCCTATTTGCTGAATCCCTTTGCAGTTCAGTCTAGGGATTATTGTCGCCTACCAAATTATGGCATGGGGAATTCGCTGTCATAGGTGCTTTTGGTCTTTGTTTATTGGGAACTGGCTCATGCTGAACTGTAGACCCACTCGGTAGAACTATATCTATATTCGAGTCAATTTCAAAAACTATCTCTGGACTTTCGTGCTGCTTACTTGCTGGATCTAGATCTTCCTCATGTATATTTTCCTCACTAGAAGGCTGTTCATTTTGTGTTGAGAGAATAATTGCCATATTTTCATTTGTTGCGTTGATTTCCCTTTTTTACGCATTTTTCTCGCTCTCTTTCTTTCCTTTGTTGCAATCCCCTGCTTTGATTCCACTATCTCCAGTTTTTCCACTTCCTCTATTTTTCTGCAGACCGGTCGTTTGACTTGACTATCCAAAACACTATCTAATATATCTATTTCTTGAGGATTGTTTCCACAACAGAACTGATTTAATGAAGCACAATTATTTTTGTCTTATTTGTTGAGTTTGTTAAGAAGGCTATATGATGTTTCTATTGGCTTTGGAATTTCCAAGGTCGAGATTTGGTTAGTTGATGAAACACTGTCTTTTAATTGTGGAGTCTCAACTGGGAGTTTGAAATTCTTTTTGGATTCATCAAAGTTTTGTTTTATTTCTGACCTTGCTGCTTGTGATCTTATTTGTCTCAAAATATCCGTCAGGATTGATGATAAACTTTCCTGGTTATCTCCTTGCGATACACAATGACAGTTGACTTGTTGTGTGTATTTATACTGCTGTGCTCTCATAATAAGATCGTTGAGAGACTGTAATGTTTTGTCTATTCCTACAATGTAGGTAGCCATAATATTTAAAAGATCCACTTGTAGGTCATGTTTCCGCTTGATGGGAAATTGTTGCCGAGATTGAATCCAAAGTCGATAATAAAACCCACCATGCACTTGATGAAACTCTGTTCCCTACATCTCTTTGATCTGACGTCATCGTTATTTTGCTCTCAACTGTTCCAACTAATCCATTTGAGAATACCAACGACGTCCTTTGCTGGCCCAGACTTTGTGTACCCGTGAGCAATAGAGGAGTTGTAGAGCTTTCTAATTCAACTAATAATTGCTCTGGAACTCCCCCCAATTCTAGGGGACAGAATAATTCCCTTGATTGAGCTGTCACAGTTATCTGTTCGAGTATCTGTTCCTGTTCTTCCCAGCAACTTAAATTTAAAGAAAAAAGAGAGTCACATGTAATTTGATTATGAAATTCTACTTCCGTTATAAATGCATTTGTCATGTTTGTTTTAACTGGGGTTTTCTGACCTATCCCATCTTCCAAGACCACTTGACTTTCTCGGTCTTGTCCAACCCTCATAAGAACATCATCACGTTCTTGTAGTAACTCTTCTGCTGTTTCACATTCCAGTTCCGGTGACCTAGCTTTAGGACACCCCCGCGCCGCACGGCCACCAGCTGCTGCGTGTGCCCCCCGCCTGCCTTGCTGTCCCTGCCTGCCGCCGGCTGACCACGCCCCCTGCCGCCGAGCGGCGTGGTCTCCTGCGGTCGGGGCATCTGCTACTGTTAATGTGATCGCTGTTGTGTTTCCTTTTCAGGCTTGTGTGCCCCGTGATTATCCTGCTGTGTGCCCCATTGTTTTACTGTTTTACTGTTTTAGCTCCTGTACTCTCGCCCCTCTGCTGCCCCGGTAACCTCCCTCCCCGCTTCCCGCCTCCGTTGCTTTGCCACGCCCCCTTTTATTTCTGTGCCCTCCCCGCTCCCGCCTCCCAGCTGCTCCTCCCTCCCTCGTACTTGGCCATAAATGGCGACCGTGCGACGCAGGTGAGTGTGACCTAGCTTTAGGACACCCCCGCGCCGCACGGCCACCAGCTGCTGCGTGTGCCCCCCGCCTGCCTCGCTGTCCCTGCCTGCCGCCGGCTGACCACGCCCCCTGCCGCCGAGCGGCGTGGTCTCCTGCGGTCGGGGCATCTGCTACTGTTAATGTGATCGCTGTTGTGTTTCCTTTTCAGGCTTGTGTGCCCCGTGATTATCCTGCTGTGTGCCCCATTGTTTTACTGTTTTACTGTTTTTGCTCCTGTACTCTCGCCCCTCTGCTGCCCCGGTAACCTCCCGCCCCGCTCCCCACCTCCGTTGCTTTGCCACGCCCCCTTTTCTTTCTGTGCCCTCCCCGCTCCCGCCTCCCAGCTGCTCCTCCCTCCCTCGCACTTCACCATAAATGGCGACCGTGCGAACGCGCAGCGGTCACGCGCAGCGGGAGCGCCGATTGTGCGCCGAAGGCGCGCCAAAGCTAAGCCCCCCCGAGACGCACCCACGGACCCTTCAGCTGCCGCTCCTGCGAGTTCACCTGCATCCGGACCTGCACTACACCCGCACCCGCCAAGACCAAGACGAGCAACAGCAGCAGCCACCTGAAATGCATCCTGCTCAACACCCGCTCCGTCCACAGACACGCCGTCGAGCTCTGGAACCTGCTCGACACCACTTCACCAGACGTCGCCTTCCTCACGGAAACCTGGATGAACGCCTCTTCAGCGCCCGACATCGCCATCGCCATCCCAGAGGGCTACAAGATCATCCGAAGGGACCGCATCAACCAGACCGGAGGAGGCATCGCCATCATCCACAGGAACACCATCCGCATCACGACCAACGCCGACGACACCCTGACAACCGCCGAACACCTTCACTTCCAGGTCCACATCAACCCCAAGACCACCCTCAGAGGCACCCTCATCTACAGACCCCCGGGACAACGCACACAATTCAGCGAAGACATCGCCGATTTCATCAGCCCGCACACTCTCCTCTCCGCTGACTACATCCTCCTCGGGGACCTCAACTTCCACCTGGAGAACAACAACGACCGCAACACCACCACCCTGCTGGACAACCTCGCTAACCTCTGACTCAAGCAGCTGGTGACCACCCCCACCCACTACGCCGGACACACACTCGACCCCGTCTTCTCATCCAGCAAGGACATTGCCTTCAGCCACGCCACCGGACTCCACTGGACGGACCACAGCTGCGTCCACTTCAGCTTCAGAAGGACCACGACCCACCACCACCAACAACAGGTTGCACGCAGAAGCTGGAACAAGATAACAGCCGACCAGCTCGCGACTTCCCTGAGCAAGAACCCACCCACCAGCGCAACGAACCCCAGCCAAGCGGCCACCAACCTCACGAAGTGGATCAGCGACTGCGCTGACGACCTCGCCCCCCTGAGGACCCCGCCTAGCAGACCCGCAGCAAGAAAGCCCCATGGTTCACCGAAGAACTCAAGAGCTCCAAGAAGAACTGCCGAGCCCTCGAGAGAACCTGGCGCAGAGACCCAACACCGGACAACATGACGGCCCTCAAGCTCGCCACCCGAAAACACCACCAACTCATCCACGCAACCAAGAAAACTGCATTCAAGGAACGACTGGACAACAACGCACACAACTGCAAGGAACTCTTCAACATCGTGAAAGAGCTCTCCAACCCCAACGCCAGAAACAACGACATCACCCCATCGCAAGACCTCTGCAACTCCCTCGCCTCCTACTTCCACAACAAGATCGCGGACATACACAACAGCTTCAGCACGCAACCGACGCACGCCAAGACCGAACCAGCGCCCCCCACCACCACCCTCCGCGCCTGGACCCAGATCAGCACCGAAGACACCGTCCGCACAATGAACTCCATCCACTCCGGATCTCCGACCGACCCATGCCCTCACCACGTCTTCAACAAAGCCGATGCTGTCATCGCACCCTACCTGCGGGACATCATCAACACCTCCTTCGACACCGCTAACTTCCCAGAGAGCTGGAAGCACGCCAAACTCAGCGCTCTACTAAAGAAGCCATCAGCCGACCCCACCGACCTAGAGAACTACCGCCCCATCTCGCTGCTCCCGTTCCCTGCAAAAGTCATCGAGAAGACCGTCAACAAGCAGCTGGCCGCCTTCCTCGAGACGAACGGATCCCTAGACCTCTCGCAGTCTGGCTTCCGGGCCAACCACAGCACCGAGACCGCCCTGATCGCAGCCACCGATGACATCCGAGCCCTGCTTGACAACGGAGAAACAGCAGCCCTCATCCTCCTAGACCTCTCCGCGGCCTTCGACACGGTCTGCCACCGCACACTAGTGCAGCGACTCCGCAACGTCGGAATCCAGGAGAAGGCACTGGAGTGGATCATCTCCTTCCTCGCCGGAAGGACACAGAGAGTTCGCCTCCCCCCGTTCAGATCTGAAGCCACCGAAGTCATCTGCGGCGTTCCTCAAGGCTCCTCGCTCAGTCCAAACCTCTTCAACGTCTACATGAGCCCCCTCGCAGACATCACACGCCAGCACAACCTCAACATCATCTCCTACGCCGACGACACCCAGCTGATCCTCTCCCTCACCAACGACCCCGCCACCGCCAGAGCCAACCTCCACGAAGGGATGAAAGAGGTAGCCGAATGGATGAAGAACAGTCGCCTGAAACTGAACTCGGACAAGACGGAAGTCCTCATCCTGGGATCCTCACCCTCCGCCTGGGACGACTCCTGGTGGCCCCCCGCCCTAGGCAGCGCACCCAAACCAACAGACCACGCACGCAACCTAGGCTTCATCCTGGACTCCTCCCTCTCCATGACCAGACAAGTCAACGCCGTCTCCTCGTCGTGCTTCAACATCCTGCGCATGCTACGCAAGATCTTCCAGTGGATCCCCACCGAGACCAGGAAGACGGTCACCCAGGCCCTCGTCACCAGCCGTCTGGACTACGGCAACTCCCTCTACGCAGGAACCACCGCCAAACTCCAGAAGAGACTTCAGCGGATCCAGAACGCCTCAGCACGACTCATCCTGGACATCCCCCGTCGCAGCCACATCTCCGAACACCTGAGAGACCTGCACTGGCTCCCGGTCAACAAGAGAATCACCTTCCACCTCCTCACCCACTCTCACAAAGCCCTACACAACCAAGGACCAGGATACCTCAACAGCCGCCTCAACTTCTACGCTCCCAAATGCCAGTAGCGATCGACTGCCCACGCCCTCGCCGCCATCCCCCAAATCCGAAGAGCTACCACAGGGGGTCGGTCCTTCTCCTACCTCGCCGCCAAGACATGGAACTCCCTCCCGACCCACCTCCGCCTGACCCAGGACCACCTCGCCTTCAGGAAGCAGCTCAAGACCTGGCTGTTCGAGCAGTAGCGGACCCCCCTCCCCTAGCGCCTTGAGACCCTCTGGGTGAGTAGTGCGCTATATAAAGGCTTTGATTGATTGATTGATTGAAACAAAGACCCAGGACAGGGTGAAATGTCCCTGTCCAGACTAACTACATTACCTGAATCCAAGCTCCTGTTCTTCTATACATGAGAGCAGGAACTGGAGGTTGGTCTAGTTCATCAGTGTCCCTAACCACTGCCCATCATTAGCATGCGTATTACACTCCAGAGGTCTGATCATACTCACGTTATTGTGATGTGACCTTTCTTCAGTGTCCTCCTTCCTTTTTTTCAAGAAACCACCTCTCTCATGAGGTTTTACGTTGTTCTTTTAGTTATACTGACTGTGAGAACAGCTCTTCCAGTATCCCCTCATTTTCTTTAACCATCCTCCCCATATTTCTCTGGTTATATCGGAGCAATCTTGTGTCAATCAACACTGCGTTCACCTTTTATCTAAACCTCTCTAGTGTATATTGTGACAGCAGGATCTTGTCGAGCTTGTCCTGTGTCTGGAAGCTCTCCATGGGGCTGTCAAGTCTCCATTCTCTACTTTTCTGGGGTCAAGAACTTGCCATTGAGCCTGGAACACACCTCTGTATCTGACTTTTGTTGTTTTGTGGTTTTAGTTTGCCCACCTTGTTGCAAACTGCTACCTTGTAAAGTCACAACATTCTCCAGTCTGGGATGGCAGAGATTTATGAACCCAGGGCCCCTGGTGTGGACGCTCTTAGATTTTGCAGAGTAACAATGAGCAGTGAATGGTCTTCCACCCACTGTTTGTGGGTTTTGATTACACAATGCTGAAGCAGACATTCTACCCAGTATCATAAGCAGGGCAGTGTCACAGGAGGGCCCCTAGTTTGGACTGATGTGTCTGTCACATTGAGTGTTTTGGCCTTATTTGGACGGTTGCTGGTAGGGTTCCGGGCTGTTGGATGACACTTGATCCAGTCTGGGGGTGTATCGAATATCACTTTTTCCAACGAGGGCCACAAGATGATCCACCACCTACTGCAAATCAATCCTGTCCCTAGGTCTCTCCTCAAGCAGGGCACCCAAAACAGGATCACCTTGCATGGCCCATGCCTATGAACCTCGTAACCTCTCAGTCCAACAATCTAGGTTGCTGGTCGGTCCCAGTGTTAGTGGCTTCTGAATACATCTCCAGTAGTCACCACTATTCCACCCTCATTGGCACATACCTTCTGCAGACATTTCAGGTTTCCTGTTCCGCTTTATTGCAACGATTGGTCTGGCTCCAATACTCTAAGAGGTACTCCAGATCAGCAACATAGGCAGGGGTCTAAGTTCATTCCAGGGGTCTCCAGATTTGTTTCTCAGAATATGCCTGTAAAGGAGTGAGCCGTACTTGTGGATCAGGGACACTGTTGCAGCAGGCGAGATATGGGGCCCAAGCTTCCACGGCAAGAACAACTAACGTGCCCCACAAGTATAACCCCACTCACAAACAAGCAGCCCCTTTGCACACTGCTCCTTCTCACCTCCTAAGTGCCTGCTACCCAGTCACTAGCAGTAGGGTAACTGCTGATCCCACACCTCCCCACCCATGGAATTCACTGCTGCAAGGCTGGAACGGTCACCATCTTGTCTCTACATTGCCCTGTCTAGGCCCTATCTAGGCCACGTCTCCAGGCGTCTAGAAGTGTTTACAATTCCCCAGAGTTCAAACTATTCTCTACTGTGTTACTGCAGTGCTAGTAGGGTTTGAGTGCTTTTTCCTTTCCAATGGTCTCCAGGAGGCAAAGAACTACCCACAAATCTTTCATCTTCGTCACTCACCTGATCAGTGCCCATAGGTCACTGTAAGAAACTGGGTTAATATTTAAGAGTGGTAAGTACCCACCTTAAGTTATAATCTAAATCCTCGTCAGGGTGAACCTCTAAAGTCATTAAATAAACCTGAGGTCAAACCCCTGGTAGCTCTGGTACTGAGCAGAGATGCTTAACTCAGAGGCAACACGTTAAATATTTATGCAGATGTAAAGCAGTAATAATGTCTAAGTGTGAAACAATAAAAATATCCCAAAATAAATTTGAAAAATAAAGGACAATTGAATAAACAAAATGAAATCAAAATTACAAACAAATCCAATAAGGGGAACCTGCTAAATGAATTTTGAAAGTTTTAATTTCGAAACAGTGCTAAGAAGCAGAAAGTGACAATGATTGAAGTCTATAGTCGCGGCAGAACGGGACAATTTGACGATGACTATGATTGAGCCTGGAAAATATGCACTAACTAGGTTCATCCTGGTCAAACATTTTACCTTCTGACTTTACCCTTTAATTCTCAATCCTCCACAGTAATACACTTATAAAGCCCCGCAGGACCCCAAGTGAAGCCTTAGAGACTCGCTGGGTGGCAGGCAGAGGCAGGTGAGTCCAGTCCAGGTCTATTTGGCAATGGTCAGGTGGGCAGTTGCATTAAAAGGCCTCTTACATCATGTTGTGTACCTGTATCTTTAACAGATGGTCAGCCTTAGGACTCTTTGAGTCCACTTTATCCTGGGTACAAGATGGAGAGTAGATCCAGTCTTCTAGGCTCTTCTCAGGTCTCACAGCAGGTTTAGTCCTCTTCTGATCGTTCACAGGTCCTAGAGTGTTCTGATATAGGTGCCTCAAGATGCGACATTTATACCTGCAGGAGTTAGTGGGTGCGATGCCCTAACCAATAGGGTAAAGGTTTCTGGGGCTAACTCTACCCATTTTGGGCATTTTCAAGCTGTTCGAAGTCTTCAGCAACACCAAAATTGAGCTCTTAGGGCAGGGTGTATGCATGTGTGGGGGAGGGTAGCATGGTAATCCTAGTGTCCTCCAACATGTAACACTAACGTCCAGTTTTTATGCAGTCCCTGGGCCCCCAACAAACTCAGAGGGAGATGTCTCGTAGAGCAAAAGCTGAGTTCTCAGCAACCAGACAGTAAATACACACAAACTGATTTTGTATAATGTTTCCCTCTTTTGAAGTGTGCCCCAAACGTTATAAGTAAAATTAGCAGACCTGTCAAACAGGCTGTGACACTGTAATGTCAAAAAGAGACTGTAAGAAATTGGGTAATGCGTTGAGGGGATGGAAACCCTACTGAAGCATCAACCACAATCTTAGTCCCATTGAACCACAAAAGTCACTAAATTAACACGTGCTAAGTCCTACTTTTTAGGGTTAGGCAGGAGCAGTACCACCAACACCACTACCAACGGTCTAGGACCTGGGGGGGGGGGGCACCACTTGGGAGTATAGGGGTCACTCAAGCAGAGGCCAGGTTCAGTGTTCAAAGTCTCTGGAGATTGTTATGCCCCTATAGCTCCCACAGGAGGCCAGACAACTAGCCCTTTGAGTCATTTTGTATTGCTGTGGGTTCAAAGATCCCCTTTATTGCCCAGTTCTCCTTCAAGCTGCAAGCAGCAAGGCAGGCCTCCAGCAGCAGGGCAGTCCTACTGAAGTCTTCCACAGTGTACTGAAGAAGTGTTCTGAGGGTCCAATATTTGTGCCTGGTGCCTGTCTTTGGAGTGGGGAACCACCCTGGCCTACATCCACATCTGGTTCTGAAAGATTCTTCCATTCCCCTGCCAATGCTCTAAAATGCTTGGGGTGAAAAAAGGCTGGTGTTGGATTCTTTGTGTGTGTGTTGGAGGCAGCCATTTGAAGTATGAGAGGGGCAGGGAACTGCTCTGCCCCAGCCATTGTGCCAACTCCTAGTTCCCTTTTGGCTCACTGTCTGGGAGGCATACAAAAAGCCCAACAGCCTGGCCATTCACATTCATGTGAACCAGGACACTGGCAGGATGCACCAAATGGTTCGGACAAGAATATGCAACTTTTTAAAATTGCAAAAAGAACAATTGACGGACAGAATGCAGAATAATGTCATACATTCACCCCAGTACAGAGATCTGGGCCTAAATCCATTGTTTTTTGCTCCCTATGCCATTCCAGTTTGAACCTGGCCACATGCAAATCAGTCTTGACCCTGCTACCAATAGGAACAATTCAATTCAATAATCTTGATTCGAATATAAAGTATCCATAAAAGCACAAAGCAGTAATATCACAGGGTTAAACGCTTAAAAAACATTACATATAAAAACATCATCTGGGTTAAAACATACAAAAGGGACTTTGGCAATATGAAAACAGTGCAATGAGTCATCATAAATGTATAATTATCACAGAAACCAGGAGTCTTTCAGGTTATATAGCAGCATCCTAAGATAAAGTGCAAAGTGCAAATAGATTTACAGGAATAGCAGCAGGAGGAAATTGGCTATTAGATCCATAAATAAAAGTCCACACAATTTACACATTAGCCAAAAAAACACAAATGCATATTCTTTATCAGCATAAAGCAAGAAGAACATATGATACAATCAGGTCAACTTATGAGGGACTCATAGAGGCATGCAAATGGATAGCCATCTTCAAAAAGGTACAAACACAAAGGGTTACATTTTCCCCATTAAGCTGAAGAATAATGCCATAAGCAACCATAAAATCCATTATTCCACTAGCCCTAAAGAAGGGAATCAGGAATTGTTTACTATACTTTTGATAAAAGTTACAAAAGAATAAAAAATGTAACATGGATTGCTTACCTAGATTACCACAAGGACAAGGCAGTTGCTCCATGTTGGTTTGGAAACCTAAGGGGAAGCACAACAAGTATTTTAATGAGCCAGCTCTAAAGCGAAAGAGCAAGCTTCGATCCCAGCGGTTAATGCTTATAAAATATAGCTGGCTCGGAGATAAGAGGGGGGCCTCCGTCGTCTATCATAGATATATAACGAGCGACGGATGATTGCGAGAGCTCTTATTCATGTCTTACATCCCCATATTATTTATATATGGCATCTCGAATAATCTTTTTGTTGATACCCTCTAATTGGTCTGCGTTTTGAAAAACTTGCCCTTACTTCCGCCAGCCACGGTATGTCTCCAGCCTTGTTGCATTTTAGACAATCAACTATGATCCAGGTGGGCTGCCCAGGATCCATTATCTGAGAATTGTAGGCCCAAATATGGGAAAGTGGGTGTGCGTAGCAAACATTCCAGGAACAGTCCAGCCCAAACTGCCAGACAATGTAGTACCTAGACTGGAAACTTTGAATCAATCAACAACACTTGTAAAGGGCACTATTCACCCGTGAGGGTCTCATGGTACTGGGGTTGGGGTGGGTGAGCGGTGCTGCTACTGATCAAACGGCCAGCTGTTGAGGAGTCTTCTGAAGGTCAGCAGGTCCTGGGTCTGCCACATGTGGATGGGGAGGGTGTTCCATGTCTTGGCAACGAGGCGGGAGAACGATCTGCCAACGGTGGTTGCTCTTCAGATGCGGGGGGATGGTGGCGAGGGTGAGGTCTGCCGAGTGGAGCTAGCGGTTCTGGGTGTAGAAGGTGAGTCGTCTGTTGAGGTTCGCTGGTCTGGCATTGTGGAGTGCTTTGTGAGCGAGGGTGAGAAGTTTCAAGGTGATCCTAGGACCAGTATCGGGGTTTCACCCCTCATCAGTCAGGCTAACTTGACTCCAGTGGCATGGAGAGCCACCAATGCTCTATTGATTGCTCTGGGGGGTATCTTTTTCAGCCCCATAGGATAGTGTTATCACTCTTAGGATCTGGCAGGACTATCCATGGTGCTCAACCAGAGCTTAGCAAAGTGCACAAAGCATTTTTGAAAGATTTGGCTAAATTTTCAGTTATGCAAAATTCCTAAAACCATGCCTTTGTGCCACGTCACATAATTATATGCTGCTTGCTGTACTCAAAAAATGTACCTCAAGCATGTTATTCACAGTAAAACTTCACCTTACATCCAAAAGAACAACAGAACGCAGAGCAGCTGTTGTTCAAGTTGCTTTTTTTTTTTACAGTGTTTTAATGCAAAATGTGCCCTGGTATAAAAAATGGATGCAAGAACATATTTTACTCTGAAATCAAACACCAAATAACAGATTTGCAGCTAACGTAATTACGCATCATTGTTTCCAAATTTTGACTTAGCTACGCAAAAGCAATTCATGCTAACTTCACATAACGCCAGGGTAAAATCCTACATCAATACTTTTTATATAGTTATAGTGCACAGGGGTATGATGCCATGGGTTTTCTCAAGAGTTACCAGACATGGGCCTGTGGAATTACAATATTTTGGGATTCCTGATAGTACTAAGTGGATAGTTTGTGGAATAATAATGCCATGTGATCTTGCAATGAAATGATTACAAACTTGCATTTAAAATTATTTTGGTTTCCAGAGGAGTTGTAGGAAAGTTCTCACTCACCAATTATATTTCAATTTATTACAATTTTGGAGTCATCGAAGCAAAATAGCCCCCTGAGCCCGACATGACTGTGGAGTAGATTTCGTACTGTAGTCAAAATGCATCATTTGTTAAGGTGACCACCAGTTTATAAGCACTGAAAATGTGTAGAAATCTAAGAGTAAAAAGAGGTTACTTTTATGGATGCACATAGATCATTTTCATCTGTGCAGCTACAGAACCCAGAATATTTTAGATAAAATACCAGAGCCCACTAGTGGAATGATAGAAGGCCAGAAACACTTACTAAAGTAGTAAACTATGACAGAGATCTCTGCTTCTGCCTGAACATACTATTCTTACGTTTTAGAATTCACGAACATTCCCAGGAATACGCCTGAAAAGCTGCACATCGTGTCGTTTTCACAGGATAGTTCTGGGACACTCATGGGACATTCCTAAAATGACTATATTCCCTCTGTGCTGGACTCCATTACAGGAGAGATTACTGCACTGGGGGATTATGATCCCTTGTGCAAATGCACATTTGTTTCTGCACAGAGAAACGTATCCCTGTGGTGAAAGCCCTTCCCTTACACACCAAAGAAAACTGGGGGTCTGTCATTCCCCTTCTCACCCCAGAAAGTGATTTACACCAGCCCTTAGCTGGAGGAAAATCACCATTTCCAGGGTCGAAAGAGATAAGAGAGGTTAATGAATGCAACAGACAGCCATGATTTGGGGTATTCACAAGCACGTAATGCTAATCATGCTTTGGAACACTCACTTTCCAACCCTTTAAGTGGGATTCATGGGTGTGAGGCAGAGATGGGAATACAGCGCATCACACATTGCCGCGGTACTCTAAAAAGTTAGGTGCAACTCTGTTGTATTGGTACTTATTGTGAGACGTTTTTGCCTACCTATGCTATCTACCTACTCAAAATCTGGGGATTTCCAAAAACTGGATGAGGCGGCTCACTCACCTAATGTGACTTCATCATAGGCCATCTCATCCCACCCTGTAAGATGTACTACCAGGGCAGACTCGACCTCAAGGGGCACTGTCTTGACAGTGAGTGAGCTGACCTGGATGTATGACGTTACAACGCATACTTTTACAACGCCTACCTTTACAACGCGGTTTTTACCACGCATACCATTACAACGCATAATGCTTTTAGGCGCTGGATAGTGAATAGTTTAATTTACTATTCCAACTCCAGTCCCCGTGGATAGTAGGGAAGGTTATTGGATAGTAAATTAACCTATTCCCTATCCTAGAGCGCCCCCCCAGAGCAATGCGTTGTAATAGTTTGCGTGGTAAAAGTTGCGTTGTAATGGTAGGTCGTTGTAAAAGTTGCGTTGTAAAGGTTGTATACCGCTGACCTTATCACATTCTTAATGATGGGCATACAGATGCCAGGGGTCTCTTTGTGAATTCCTGTCAGGGGTATACACCCGTTACAACGCATCTTTTACTCCGCACTACCATTACAACGCGACTTTTACAACGCATACCATTACAACGCATTGCGCTGGGGGGCGCTCTAGGATAGGGAATAAGTATAATTTACTATCCAACACCTTCCCTAGGGTCCACGGGGACTGGAGTTAGAATAGTAAATTA
Organism: Lissotriton vulgaris; assembly: GCF_964263255.1. NCBI lineage: Eukaryota > Metazoa > Chordata > Amphibia > Caudata > Salamandridae > Lissotriton > Lissotriton vulgaris. Next base: position 532,570,262 of record NC_141700.1, on the reverse strand, counting down.
TACTTACCACTATCCAGCACCTCAAAGCGCTATGCGTTGTAATGGTATGCGTTGTAATGGTCGCGTTGTAAGGTAGGTAGTTGTAATAGTATGCGTTGTAACATGGTACATCCCTGTCAGGTGTAGCAAGGGTAAATTCGGTCATAAGCATACGTTTATGTCTTAGTTTACCATTGTGAATAGGCCATAGTGTCTACGACCACAAGCAATGCAGTAGTCACTGAGGTTCAAGACAGGCATGGGAAAACTGCATTACTTTGACTGAAAGTTTTGATATTCACTTATTTCACATCATATGAATATAGAAAAAAATCAATTTCACTGCTGAGTTTGGAGTCTGGTTCCATTAGAAAATGTCTGGCTTAAACTGCGCACCTTGGTCAGTAGATTATTTCTGCCTAAACCAGTCTCCAGGCGGTTTCTCGTGTGACTTTCATAGTTGATACCAGGTACCTGTGCTTAATTTTTGGGGAAATTATGGTTATTCGATAAAAAAATGAAGTACCTACCACCTCGAGTGCACAACACCAGACTTTTGTCAAGTGAAGAGGTGACACCACCTTCCAGCTTTGCAAGTGGCAATGTCTTACCTGAGACTTTTGGACAGAGGCTCCATCTTTTACTCTGCCTGCTAGATGATCAGCCTTCACTGCTCCAGGCGTGCAGAAGGGCTCCCTTTGTAAGCAACAACAACATTAGTGAAGGGAGGCTCAGCAGGGCACCTCTGTTTCAGTGAGCCCCTGGTTTACTGCACTCTTCTTCTTCTTCTTCTTAGCTTTTTGTTCAGTGAGCCCCTGGTTTACTGCACTCTTCTTCTTCTTCTTAGCTTTTAGAGCTGATAGCACTGCCTAGCTTCATTGGTTCATAAGAACGAAGGGTTAATGTAAAGCTTAATCTGAGTCAGAGATGGCAAACACTCTTTACAGGGGACATGGACTTACTTTTCATCATCAGACTTAGATCTCGATCTAGAGATATAAAGGCAGAAAAGGGGGGAATAAAGGAAGAGAGCGGTTTGGCAACAGTGCCAAAGAGAGGAAATATGAGTGAGAAAAAACCTACAAGGGCCCCAACCTTCCAGGGACCCCTGGTAAAGTAGTCTGTCTCTCTACATCCCCTCTATCTCATCCTCTTTCCTGCGCATGCCCATTGCTACCCCAGAGCTTGTCTCTTTCGACCCTGTGTCATTTTAAGGATTTAAGAGCTGCATCCAAGACATATTTTGGCTGTATTTATGTTACCCTGTTTATAATAATTGAACTTATAATTCAAACTTGTTTTGTATCTTGCAAGATTAAATTAACAGCAAATGGTAATAAAATACAACAACGTTCTAAAAAGATGCTCCAAAATATAACTTGACTTAAAAATCCTTAATATGTCTCTGCAATACATCGTCATTCAGAATCCTATGCTTAGAGTCAATCAAGTATTTCGGAGAAGATGTGCTGAAGTCTGTATAATTGCACTTTTATTGCGGATCTATTTTGCCTCTTTTGTTTGCACCTGCCTTGTGAATATCTTGCTTTCTTAACAGCGGTGAAATGTACTTGACAAGGATATATTTGTGTTGCAGAATGCAACCCGGGAGGAAAATCGTTACCAGTGTACGGAGGAACCATATGAAATGGAAAGGGTGCACACAGTTTATGCAGAAGTTCAGAATACAAGAAAGGTAACATGTTTTCCTGCTCTAGATTGATTGTACCCCACACCATGAGTGTCAAAACTCCACAGCATCACAGGTTCTATGGAAATAAAATGCAATCTAATCGATGCACATCGGTTTTCTCTTCGCCAAATAATTTCAAGTACTGGGGTAAAGGAATTCTAATAGTGACTTTGTTAATAAATTGGGCTAGCTGTGTTGTAATGGTGGGCAATGCATTTGCAGGAACTCTTAAAAATATTACATAAGGGATCTCGTTTAATCCATTGCATGGAGTCATAGGGCAGTTTATAACACATGCATACACAACGGGGAATGGAAATGTGTCTATATAGAGATATAAAGCTAGATTTAGAATTTGGCACACAGGTTACTCTGTCACAAATGGGCCAGGTATTCCAACCGCCTTATTACAGGTGCATCATATTCTGTGGCACTTGCAATGCTGGGGACATTTGTGACATTTGTGGCAACCCGTCCGCCGAACTCTAAATCACGTTAATAGTTGGTTAACTTACCATAAATATTCTTTACTAAACTCCTGGTATTTCTTCTCATGGTTTTAGTTGAACAGTTCGGGCCTTATTTATGAGGCCGTGCGTCACTTTTACGCCGCTGGTGCGTCACTTTTTGTGACGCACCAGCAGCGTAAAAAATTTGCCTTGTTGCACCATATTTACAAAGTGACGCATCTAGGTAGATGCATCACTTTGTAAACCCCTGCGCTACATTATACCTGCGGCAGGTATAATGTATGCAGAGGGGCGTTGTGATGCAAGAAAGGGTCATAAAAGTGACGCAGTGAAATCTATAAGATTTCACTGCGCCACTTCTAGAGCGCAAATACGTCAATTTCTTATGCCTGCCTCACAGCAGGCGTATGATTGACACAGGCCCTTTCACTTGGGGCTTGCCCCATGTGAAAGGACACATTGCTGGAGTTGCTTCACTTTTGTGACACACTCCAGCATACGTCACTTTAGCGCCATACAGATACGTCAGAAATACTGACGTATCTGTACCTCCTTGCGCAATGATGCGTCATACTGTAAATATGATGCATCATTGGTGTCGCAAGGAGGGTGCAATGAAAAGTGACGCATCAGTGTTTTCACGCAGCGATGCGTCACTTTTCATAAATGAGGCCCTTCATGTTTCAGGATTCAGTCAGGCAACTCATTGTCTTTTTAAGGATGGAAGTCTAAAGCATCTCTCGTAATAAAACAAAAAAATCTTTCCTCACTTTTCTACCTTTTTTATCCTAGCCTCAGCTGTTTGTCTTTGTCACCAAGATTTACCAATGGGCAGGGCCACTGGAATTATGTGATTGTGCAGCTGTGGCAATTTTTACTTAATTGTAGATTTGCCACATTTGACACATAATCCATCAACTGCTGCATAATCTGCAGATTTTATAAAAAAAATAGTTTCTAGATCAAACGGGTCAAAAGTTACTAAAAACACAGCAACAGGTGTTGCTGAGCAGTGGAAGGCCCTTTGCAAAATTGGACTGATCCCCTTTCTGTTGCTTATTGCTATATTTTGGTGTCAAACTGGCCCTAAAAGAGTGCAAATAATGCCCAAACAATGTTAACAAAACATGTGCCATATAATGCTGCAAAATTTGCTTTTCCTGCTGTTTAATTGTATCAACTCTGCCACATAATTTGGCCCTCCACTGCTGCATAATTCCAGTGTGCCCTGCCAATAGAGGCAACTTGATTGGGGGCAGGGTCTGAATTGGGTTACCACCCACTTCATATAAGACACCATTCCCTGGGCTTTTCACCCACAAATCATTGCTATTAAGGGTCTGATTACAAGTCAAAGTGATATATTTCCAGAGCGACCAGGTGTCTGGAGTTTCTATTTCTGGCCACTATTGCCACACAAATATATGTAAAATCTCATTGAATGGGGGATGACTGGGCAAACCTGGAATAGTAATTAGAATGCAGCTTGGAATTTCTGATTTTCTGGGATTTCACAGACATTTTCCGCCTGGCCTGAGCAGGTATTAGACCATTGGAATGTTGGGAGCTCAATTGAAGACAATGGAGTGCTCCCTGCTTCTACAAGCCGGTAAAGGCCCCCAAAGCAACATTCCAATGTCTTACAAAGGCCTCTCAGAGTTCGACGGGATTTAAATCCCCTCAAGCTTCGAGAAGCCTTTGTTCTATTTGTTAGAACATTCTGCCCTCTAGTGGCAAAGTGTTCTAATAGCCTTATAGCCCTTCGTAGCAGGGCTTTACCGGCTATTAAAGTTCCCTCCCTTGTTAAAGTCCCTCGCCTTCAGCTCGGGCATTTAGTAGCCAGTAAGCGGGCAATAAGGCTATAGTAAATAATTGTTGGGGTAGTGCGGGCAGGTGGGCTAGGATGAAGGAGGGAAAGGGAGAATATCCCCTGGCAGAGGATACTTTTCCATTATTACCTTGCCTCTTAGAAGAGGGTTTGGCAGGGCCTGCGGACTAGTGTCATGCTGCAGAGCAGCCCATTCCCAAGGTTATTTCACATGTCAAATTTTCTGTCTGGAACATTAGTTCCAGTACTCCTGCAGCCAGAAAATCCAAGTGTGGGAACGCCAGCTGCTTATATATGAGCAGCAAGTGCGATAGTCCAATTAGTTCAATTGAAGCAAAGCACGACTATATCGTGCAGAATGCATATTTATGTCACATGAAATCCCAGGACTGATAATACTCGGGCATGAAGACATGGAGAGGGGTGGCCTCTTTATTTTTCATAAAGTGCTGTGATGAGTAAGTCAAAGCCCCAGAGAAGTGAAGTTCACTGGTAAGCAATCAGGCCACCAGGCGCGGCCGGTACAGGTAAGAGCGGTGAGGCGGGCGGGGGGAGTCAACAGACGACGGAATAGGGAAAATAAAATAAAAAAATAAATAAAAGCTCTTATATTGCCCACACCGCATCGCTGAGAGCAAAGTAAGTGGTTTTATTATTTTTTTATTTTTTATTTTCCCTATTCCGTCATCTTTCGACTCTCTGCGCCCCGTGTGGCCCCCCGCTCTTACCTGTACTGACCACACCTGCAGGCCGCTACCTCCTGGCTGGGTTTCCCTGCTACAGTTCTGTCTGGCTCTGGACCTAGACCACAAACTCTTTCCCTCAAGTATACAAAAAAGTCCAAAACACAGAAGACCTGTAGAGGCAGTGAGTTCAAATGCAAGCCAAAAACCTGAAAACTAAGCCATGACTAAATATAGGACTTCTCAGATCGGACATTTAGGTCTGACATAAGCCAAGGACACATTGTGATTTATTACAGGTTTTTTGTATTGGAGTGGAAGACTGTAATTTTCGACATTTTTTTCAACATATGGAGTTATGGGCCAGATGTTCAAAAATAGGAATAGCGATTTCCTAATTGCAAATTCCTGCAAATTGCAATTAGGAGATCACTATCTATAATGTATGAAACTCTTTTGAGTTTTGTTAGAGAGTCCTAGTAGGTAGCAAATAGACCTACCTCATGCATATTAATGAGATATGTCGCAATTTGTGACCCATTAGGAATCACAACTATCACAGGGATGGTGGCCTGCTAGGTGAGCAGACCACCATGACTGAGATTTCTTTCAAAATAGAGATATCTTTTTTTTTTTACTGTAGCCCGTTTTCCTTAAAGAAAAATGGGATATGTTTAAAAAGGAAAACATTTAACTTTGAAGTTTCATTTTTTAACAGTAGGCAGTGGTCCGAGGTACCACTGCCTGCTCTTTAAAAAAATTCAACATTCTCCATTTGCTAGGGGCTTACCACCACTTTTAAAATGGTGGTAATGTATTAGTGTGTTACAACCGGAATTCTGCTGCAAAAAAAGCATGCACACCAAACCGATTCGGTATTTGGAATAGGCTCCCAAAACACGTCCCTTCCAAATACCAAATTGCAAATGCAAATTGCTATTCAGTGACAAGTTACCGCATCACATTTTGTACATTTGAAAAGGCATTTTTCTGGTTGCAAACTGCCCGATTCTAGCTTGGCAGGAGATTCAAATTGCTCCCACCAAGCACAAGCAAGCAGAGGTTTTCCTGCCCATACCAGTGTGGGCAAGAAAACCGCTATGTCCCGGTGTGAGCACCAAGGAACATAGCAGGACCCCAGCCCTGGGGGTCCTCCTCAGGGCCATTATTGGGTCCAGGAGGGGGCCTCACAGCTCCCCTCCCTTCACATTGCATGTCTTGGCCCGTGGAATGGGGTTCCATGGGCAGAACATGGCCTTCCTCCCCATTGTGCATATTAGCCAGGGGATGGGAATCCCAGGTCCAAAATCAGTGCGGGTGGGTCCTCTCCTCGTATTGTATTTTGGCCAGGCCCTTGGGGATTGGGGTCCCTGGGGCCAGACACATCCCAGGCTGAGGGACGCGTGGCCCCTCCCTATTCTCAGATACGGGTCCTGGGGTTTAAATCAGCCTGGGAGGGGCCTCCCTGGCCTTGTCCCAGATTTTACTATCAGCCAGGCCCTGGTGGGGGTGGTTCCCTGGGCCATTGTTATATGGCCCTTAGGGACATTGTCGACATTGGTAAGTTAGCATGAGCTTTGCCGTCATGATGCTGCTTTTGGGCAAGTTACTACATGCCTTTGTTTTTGCAAGATTCTTTGTGCCTTTCACATGAGAACGGTCTGCTTTTCGCATTCTCTGCTTTTCCTGGAGTTTAATCTGAACAGGAAGTGCAAGGTCGATAAACAATGTCCCTTGTTATTCTGTTCTGGTCAGTCCCTAGTACCTAGACATAACATTCTAAACACAGCTGCAAAGCTGGAGACTCGTGTTTTGATATTACGGGGTTGCATGTTGTTTTAACACACTTGGAGAAAGCCTTTCCATGGAGAACAGTTCCGCTGTTCCTATGATGTAAACCTTTCATTCAGGCTTTAAGGTATGGGGTCTGCTGTCAAAGCCCAGAGATCTTCTTTTATATAAATAAAATTCTTCCAGCCAAGGGGAGGGTGGGTAGGACTTATTGTCCTTTTTACACTCTCTTTATATAATGACATCACCCTTTGTACTCTATGGAATTGTAACAATGAGAACTGTGTTGCGTTTATGCATTTTGTTGCTGGTAGTGGCTCGTATACTGTATTGTAGAGCACGATAGTTAAAATAAACAATTTGAACTGTTTCAGTGATTCTGCCAATTATTATTGTGGATAAGTACGAGTGAGTGGGCGAAAGAGTATGTCTTGCTCCAGTGATTCCTGAGAGAGTCAGGAGTGTTGTGTTCTGGGTTGTCTAATCATTTGTAACTTTGTGATATGTTGAGGAGAACAAATGAGACACTATTGCTAGTTGGTTGTGGGATTTCGGGTACTACACTGAGGTCCTGTTTCCCTGTACATATTTCTGTGTATGTGCAGAATCCCTACAACACCATAATTACCCTGGGAGGGGGGTCTCCTGCACCCCCCTCCCCTTTATTACTTATTATATATTACCCCAGGACCTGGCACACCCACAGGGCTTTACAAAAACAAGAGTGGGAGACAGTGATTGTTAGTTTTTTTAAAGTTTCCCATGGATTTGCAGATCCGCTGTGATTTCAATGCAATTTTTTTAAATGTCCCCAGCACCAGGCCTAGGGGGTCTGGGTATTCCTACCCTGCCCCTTTTGTTGTTTAGTGCATTTTTGGGGGACACGGGCTCAGTCCCGAGTCCCAATATGGCTGCCAATACTTCCGCAGAAGATAGGTGTCCCTAGATATGTGTAAATAATTTATTTTAATAACTCAAAAGCTACTCAATGGATTCACTTCAAAATACAAAAAGGTTCATTCTGGACCAAGAGCTAGCTGCCTGCCAAATCTGGTATAATTCTGTTCAGTGGTTCAGGCTGTAGTTGTGTTCAAAATCCCTATTGGAAATTGCACAAGGAAAATGCGTTTTGGAACTCCCCCCTTTTTCTCGGCCCTCGCTTGATGAATCACCCTGAAACTTATGAAACTGTAGCTAAGCTGAGTGACAAACTACCTTAGAAAATGTCATGAAGATTCATCAAATGTCGCCAAAATTATTAGCAAAACAATACCCGCTTTTCCTATGGTAAGTAGGTCCCGACTGCCAGTAGGTAAGATAGATAGATAGATAGATAGATAGATAGATAGATAGATAGATAGATAGATAGATAGATAGATAGATAGATAGATAGATAGATAGATAGATAGATAGATAGATAGATAGATAGATAGATAGATAGATGCTCCATGGGTCTTCTTCTGAAAATTGCAAAGCATAGGAAAACAGTTGAAAGTGTATTCAGGGATTAATCCCATTAGAGAAAACATAACACAATTCAATTCATTATGATTAAATATAGCACATAATATGGCCTTATAGCCCTTTGTAGCGGGTTATACCGGCTATTAAAGGCCCACACCAGTGTTAAAGGCCAGAGCCGAAGGTGAGGGCCTTTAATAAGGGAGCAGGACTTTATTAGTCGTATAGCCCAGCTACAAAAGGCTATAAGGCTATTAGAACATTCTGCCACTAGAGGGCAGAATGTTCCAATAAATAAAACAAAGGCCTCACAGGATTTAAATCCTCTCGGGCTCAGAGAGGCCTTTGTTACAGCAATAGCTGTGAACAAAAGCAACAATGGAATGTTGCTCTGCGCACCTTTACCGGCCCGTAGAGGCACAGAGCACTCCATTGTCTTCAATGGAGTGCTCCACATTCCAATGTTCTAATATCTAATAAAATAAAACATTTAAAATCCATAATCAATAAGAACATAGGTACACATAAAAAGTTAAGTGCTATTGCTGTTACGCAACTCCCTCCTAAGTAACCACATGGATGTAAGAAATCATGATACACTGTAAACAATGATACCTCCGTTGGTATCTGATCCCAACGTTTTTAAGACAGTTTTAAAATGGGGCTCCCCAATCAAAGGATAGATCAGACAAGCCTTTTCTTAGGTAAAACAGTATATGCAGAGCAAAAAGCAATCGATTTGCCACAGATTAATTGTGATTCCTACAGATCAGGCATTTAATCCTGTTTGGATCAGCTTGTGATCTTTTGCTGGGAAACCGATTTAATGAGTGTTCCATATCTAAACATAGGTTACAGCTGTTTTGAAAGTAAAGAAGTGACAATCTAGAAATGGCTCAGAGCTAGTAAAAAGACTTAAGATCAAGAAAAGCATCAGTTAGGCTTCCCAATATGAAGCTAGTAAGTAAATTAAACAACATAATACCAATGTTTTTCTTTTAGATGTTCTTTTGGAAACTGACTAATATCATAAGGATTTTACCATCGCTTTTCTAAACCGATGTATACTTGTATACATGCATGATCTAACAAATTTAAACCATTGTATTATGCTGGAGTAGTCAAGCGAAATAACCTCTTCAAGGCCATTATATACGTGTCCAATTCCTCAGTTTTCCAGATTCTGTTCCAGTATAACAGTGTTAAGGTAGCAGTGAAGGTTTCCCCTTTGTGTATTATTTGGGTAGGAGATTTTAACTGCACCTTATGTCAGCAAAGCGGGAGCAAGGCTTGTGGGTTAGTAGATACTGATGATCAACCTATGACCCACTTTAAACATACCATACAGGGTAACGCCTTAAACTCCATTAATGTTGTGAATTACCTATGTATGATTGACACTTTGGTTAGCAATCCAGTGGTGCAATATCCAACATTTCCGGGGGGAGTGGGGGGGGGGGGGGGGGGGGGGGTTCGTGTAAGCATTATTGATTTTATGCTGATTTCTAATAGGTACTCACACCTTGTTGATAACTCTGCGGTCAAACCCAACCCTGCCAGTGATGATAGCCCCCTTACTGTTTCCCCACATATTGAGGCATAAAAGGGCAAGGCCTCTGATTGCCTAATAAAATATAATCGCAACCAAGGGATAAGGCTAAAATGGAATGCGATAAATTATAAGGATTTTGAGGAGACTATTATTAAAACAAATCTAACTCAAGTAATGACCTGCTTATCCGATACTTCACAGCCAGATGTAATAATACAAAGTTTTGAAATTATTTGTGATGATGTGGCTAAGAATTTGCTTAGACTGGTGAGAAAAGGCAGTCTACCCGAAAAAAGATGGTTCAATGCTGAGAGTTCTGCTGCGCAAAATAATAGTTAAAGGCATTACATAGTGTCCCCCGAGATAGGGCTATGATAAAAGTAGCCAGGCAGCCCTACAAAAAGATAATTAAGCCGAGAAAGGATGAATTGAGAAGGGAGGCCTAGGATTATCTAGAAAGAGCAAGTGCCCTAAAGGATTCTAGGAGCTTTTGGGATCTGCTAAATCTCCCCCTTTTTTCTAATGAAAACAGGAGCATAGATACTAATATTACGGGGGTGGCTTGGGAGATCCACTTCTCCAATATATTTAACCCAAAGAGCGCTTAACCATGGGAGTGCAAGAAAGAAATAAGTATTAACATACACACTGCACAAACGTTTAGTGCATCACTTGCTTTAAACGAAGTGGAGGAGGCCCTTAGAAAGGGTATTCCCCTGAAAGCTAGAGGGCCAGACGGTGTGCCCCTGGATTTATTTAAAAGTAACCCACAAATATGGGCCCCACTGTTACTTAAGGTTTTTAAAGCAGCAATTGTGGGCCGTATTTCATTGTCATGGAAAAGACCAGTGGTGGCGCTGATTTTTAAAAAGGGAAATAGAAATGACCCTACATGCTGCAGGCCGATTTCTTTAATCGATGCTTGTTAGATCTGGGGGTCTCGAGTTGGCAGAGGTAGGTACCAATGTCCAAATAGGGACCCTTGCTTCTAGTCAGGGCAAGGGGGATACACTCTTTAGATAACCCCTGCTCACCCCCTTGGTAGCTTGGCATGAGCAGACAGGCTTATCAAAAGCAATGTGTAAAGTATTTGTACCAACACGCACAGTAACACAGTGAAAACACCACAAATGGACTCCACACCAGCTTAGAAAAAGAACGTATCTTTATCCAACAAGACCAAAAATGACAAAAATCCAACATACACAGTTCAAGAATATTATTTTAATAGAGTTCTAGGGTTTGTGTCAAAATAATCCCCAGTTGCGTCAGTTTTAGCCCAAACTACCTTTAGATGCGACAAAAGTCTGATGCCACAACCCCGCTGTATGCAATGGGCACGTTGCGACGAATCCGGTCTGTACGGGGAGCGATGCGATGCAGGTTCACGATTCGGAAGCATCTTGCAAAGGCATGATGCGAAGATCTTCGGGACGGCGACGATCTTCGGTGCAGCGGCGATGCGCAGCGTTGATCCTCTTCTGTTGCGGCTCCTCGATGCGAAGGCGTTGGACTCTGTGGCGATGTTTGCAGCGACGGGATGTGGTCCGCAAGCAAGTGGTGTGATGGTTCTCACAGTGACGACAGGCTCTGCGGCGATATTCGCAGAAACAGGAATCTTCCCCCACCAGGGCGATGCGCTCCGCAAGCGAATGATGCGTTGGTTCTTGCAGCGGCAACAGGTGCTGCGACGATCTTCGCGGCAACGGGAATTTTCTTGCACTGTGGACGATGTGCTCCACAAGCAAGCGGTGCGTGCAAAATTGTAGATCTTCTTTTCTTCTTCTTTTCCAGCTCCCCACACAGCAGGCAACAACCTACATAGGCCCCACCAATGGATCAAGCACTCTAGACAGGTCATAACTCACACTTCAGAGTTCACGGGGGGAGCTGGAGGTGAAGTCCTTTTGTTCCAGGGACTTCTTAACAGGAGGTCAGCTCTCCTCAGGCCCTTGGAGATCTCTTCAAGCAAGGGGACACAGCAACAGCAAACTCCTTCCCCTCTCCTTCGTAGCAAAACAACTTCAGGTCAGTCCTTCTTCTTCAGTCTTTCAGCTTTCTCCTTGGCAGAGGTTCCTTCTTGATTTCAGGATGATCTAAAGTTCTGGGGTCTGGGTATCCCTTGTTATACCAAGGCAGAGAGGCCTTTGCCTAGTCCAAACCAGTTCTGGTCAGTCCTGGAGCACTCCGTTTACTTGTCTTCTTCTTTCGTTTGAGAGAGAGGGGCAGGGTCGTCAGTCGCCCAGAAGGAGGTGGAGCCAGCATTGTGGAAGGCAGGCACAGCCCTATTCATGCCCAAGTGCTATCACCTCCCACCACTTAAGATGCAGAGGGAGCTATTCAGCCCTGTTCTGATTCATGCAGCCTCTTGGAGCCATCCCAGCCCCTGTCACTCACAAACCAGACAGTCAATTCACAAACAGGCAAAGGCACACAGAAAGGTCAGACAAGAAAGCAGCCACTTTCTAAAAGTGCCACTTTCAAACACAGGATTTAAAAAACATCCTTCCTAAAAGATGTGTTATTAAATTCTGAGTTCAGGGATACCAGACTTCAGTTTTCTATCTTGCTCCTATGAGAAGATGTGCAGGTAAACATTATACACAGCATTCCCCATTATAGCCTATGGGCAAGATAGCCCTTCACTAGTGAAAAACGAAAATGTCTGCAATTCACTACCAGAGCATGTCATCCACACTAGTACATTCTCTAGCTTTCACATACACTGCACTCTGCCCAGGGGGTACCTTGGGCCTTCCATAGGGGTGACCAAGTGTACAGAAAGGGAAGGGTTAGGCCTGGCCAGTGTGGGCACTGGTCAGGTCAGCATGGCAGTTAGCAACTGCACGCAGGCACCGCGGTGGCAGGCCTGAAACACCATTTTAGGGCTACTCATGTGGGTGGCACAATCAGTGCTGCATGCCCACTAGTAGCATTTGAATCACCAGCCCTGGCACACTCAATGCACTTTACTAGGGACTTCCTGGTAACACAAATATGCCAATCATGGATAACCAATCACAATAACAATTTATACAGAGATCATATGCACTTTAGCACTGATCTGCAGTGGTAAAGTGCCCAGAGTCCTATTGCCAACAACCACGGGTCAGGAAAAATAAAGGATGAAGAAGCAAACAGTTTGGGGATAACCCAGCAAAAAGGGCCATTTCCAACACAACCCCCTTCCAGCCTAAAGTCAGGGTAAACCAAACGATACCTCGATGGGATTCCCTGCTTAGGGCGATAGAACACGGAAACTGGCCTAAACAGCAGGGCACTTTTCCTGTTCTAAGCCTTCCTAAACCCAATTGGATCACTCCATCCATACTCTCAGGGTCCACCAAGCCAACCCATGTGGAACCCTTCTCCTCACCTATGGACACCATCTGTGCAGCACCTAAACTTTACTTGCTCACAGGTATATCCCAACAGTCAGACAGCAAGCCACAGTGGCCACTGACAGTGGTCAGGGATGAGACCCAGGCCTTATGCCTCTCAGGGCTCTCAAACCCCTGTGGCCTCAGAGGGTGGGGGGCAGTAGCCCCAGGTGCTTGGCACCGTTTGTCCATTCCCCCTCCTGTCAGGTCAAGTCTGACATCCTGGCACTGACCCACCAGCCCCGGGCCTGTACCCGGCAGCTGGACAGGAGACTGGGGTGGGCTTTCCCATATCCGGTCCTCCTCTTCTTTGGGGCCCGGTACCCTCCCACCTGGAGCGGTACCCCCTTCTTGAATAGTCAGGGCACCTGTGGCAGTTGTCCTGCACCATTCACCCACCAGTTCAGGGGTTCTATCCTGCAACTGGGATTCCAGGTCAGGGGGGTCACCTCGGACCTGGCCTGCCAACCTAGGGTCGAAACCCTTCAGGTGAACCGAGGTCAGAGGCGAGGACTCCCTCCCTCTGCACCCCCTTCCAGAGTTCTGCACCCTCCCACCTTGAGTGGAACTCCTAGAAGACAAACTGGTAGGGGCACTGCTTACAGATGTCCCTTCCTCCAGGTCAGGCAACACCTGAACCTGGCTCCCCAACCCATGGGCCAACCCCTGTGGTTGAACACTTGCCCGGTGCACCAGCACTTCACTCACAGATGTGTCCACACTGGTAGACAGTACCCACCTGGCCAACACAACAGTGTGGCCCAGTCCACCCACAGGGTGTGACTCCTGCCCCCCTCCCGGGGGAAACTCTGTCCACCAAGACAACCTGCCACAGTGGCCACTAAGAGCTGTCAGTGATGAGAGCCAGGCCTCCTGCCTGTCAGGTCTCTCTAACCTCTGTGGCATCGGAAAGTGGGGGGCAGTAGCCCCAGGTGCCTGGCACCTTTTCTCCACTCTCCCTCCAGCCAAGTCATGTAGGGCATCCTGACACTGGCCCGCCAGCCCAGGGTCAGTACCCTCAGGCTGACCAGAGGTCACGGGCGAGGCTCTCCTCTTCCTACCTCTCTTTTTGGGGTCCCGCACTCTCCTCCCAGGAGAGGCACCCTCAGAGCACAACTCTCCTACCAGTTCAGGACCTCTCTCCAGCAACTGGTCTCTCAACATAGGGTCTAAACCCGGGGTCTGCAAACCGGTCCTGGAGGGCCGGATCCATGCCAGATTTTTAAAATTACTACATGTATCTCAATGGGGATATCCAACAAATCTGGCATGGATCCGGCCCTCCAGGACCAGTTTGGAGACCCCTGGTCTAAACCCTCGAGTTGCACCGGGGTCAGAGGTGAGGACTCCCTCCCTCTGCACCCCCTTCCAGAGTGCTGCACACTCCCACCTGGAGGGGTACCCTTGGAAGCCAAACTGGTCAGGACACTGGTTACAGATATCCTTCCTTCCAGGTCTGGCAGATCCTGAACCTGGTCTCCCAACCCAGAGACCAATACCTGTGGTTGTGCACTCAGGACTTCTGGGGACTCACAAAGTATCCCCCCCGAGAGTGGCACGTGACTCATGTGTCCTGTGACAGTCTGCCTGGCGCAGATTTCCCGACCCCTGTCCACCTGACAGTGCGCGAAGATCCCCCAGGACAGAAGTGGTGTCACCATGGTCACTCCTGGGAGATTCAGCCATTCTGGCTGGTCCCTGACCCACTGGTTCTCCCACTGGGGACACATCTCCCTCTCACCCCTCACTCTGGACATCTGCACCTTCCTAAATGGAGCAGTACCGCCAGACACCTGAACCACTGGAGCTCTGGTTACAGACGCCCCCAGTTCTCCTGACACTAGGAGATCCTCCTCAAATGGCCTACTAGCGCCATCTAGGCCCCCACCCTGGTGTTCCCTTAAGGAACCCTAAAGGGCCTGAGACTGGGTTTCGGGCACCATGAGACACACCGTCCCACACTCACTCCTTCTCCACTGTGACCGGACCTGAGCCCCTACACCCCTCCCATTCCACTGGGACCTAGCTCGGCTACACTGAACCTCTTCCACCACACAGGTCTGGAAGATATCTGCGCTACTCCTTTTGGGATCACTTCCCAATGCCTCCTCAGACTCTCTGGACTCCACCAGGAGGTCTGCCTCCTGCGCAAATTCCCTGGAATCAGAGAACTCACACTCCACCGGGTGTTGGCATAGCTCTGGAAAACAGGGACTTAAAATATGTTCTCCAATAAACGAATCACACAGCCCCCCACAGTTGTTACCCAAGCTTCCCTTTTCCTCACCCTCCAGTGCCTCACACAAGTACCCCACACCACTCTCCTGAGATTGGCAAGACAGTGTCCTACTGTCTCTCTCGCACAACCCACACTCTTCTGGGCGGTCTCCACACTCACACACCAAGGTTTCTACCATGGAGGAATCCTCTACCTGCACCTCTCATATAGACTGCACCCTGCCCAGGGGGGTACTTTGGGCCTTCCATAGGGGTGACCAAGTGTACAGAAAGGGAATGGTTAGGCCTGGCCAGTGTGGGCACTGGTCAGGTCAGCATGGCAGTTATCAACTGCACGCAGGCACCGCGGTGGCAGGCCTGAAACACCATTTTAGGGCTACTCATGTGGGTGGCACAATCAGTGCTGCAGGCCCACTAGTAGCATTGGAATCACCAGCCCTGGCACACTCAGTGCACTTTACTAGGGACTTCCTGGTAACACAAATATGCCAGTCAAGGATAACCAATCACAATAACAAATTATACATAAAGCATATACACTTTAGCACTCATCAGCAGTGGTAAAGTCCCCAGTGTCATATTGTCAACAACCACGGGTCAGGAAAAATAAAGGAGGAAGGAGCAAAAAGTTTGGGGATAACCCTGCAAAAAGGGTCATTTCCAACAATGCTTCATGTAAGTTGCTGGGAAGGGTAATTCTTGCACGCCTGGAGTCATGGGCCAATACTTCTGGCCTTATAGTGAACACTCAATTTGGCTTCAGGAAGGGAAGGGGAACCACTGAGCAGTGCCTCAACTTGTCTATGATTATGGGCAAGTACATAAAGGTCAGGGGTGTTTCAATCCATCTGGCCTTCGTGGACTTGTCCAGTGCCTTCGACATGGTTTGTCGGGGAAAGTTGTGGTCACTTATGGACACTATGGGATTTGAGGAACTGCTTGTCACCCTGTTGTGCAGATTACATGCATCTACCACTGTAGCTGTCCGGTATGGTCCAGGGGGAGAAAAGACTACCCAATTGCTTCAACCGAGGGAGTGCGCCAGGGCTGTATATTCGCTCCCTTCTTATTTTTTTTTAATATATACTACTGGCTTAGAACATTTTTTACTACACCAACACTTGGATTTTCCAGAATAGGTAGTAAACAGGTACCTTTATTGTCCTATGTGGACGATACAGTCCGATGACCTTAACAGCCAATAGCCTACAAAAATGATTGAATGCATTCACTGAGTTTATTACCGGGCTGGACCTTAAGGTTAATTTTCTTAAATCTTTTATTATTGTCTGCGGTTCAAACAAAACTAAAACACGTAAATATATAGTAACTGATATTGCTATTGACAAAGTGCCAAATTTTACTTACTTGGGGAACCTTTTTTAATAATAAACTAAGTTGGGACCACTTGATTACGACAAGGCTACAACAAACTTGTAGAACCATAGAGGGGCTTTTTTGATTTGCCGGCAAGCTTGGTCATAAGCCGATAGCTGAATTGAAAGAATTGCATAAAACCACATTTCTGTCAGTGGCCACCTATGGGGCAGGAGTATGGGGATATCATAAAAGTGCAGAGATTCAAATATTAGAGAACACATTTTTAAAAAGACTTTTACTTATCCCAAGTAGTTCCCCCACTCAAATCTGCCATTCAGAGGTGGGTATTGACTACGTGACTGACAGAATTTACATTGCCCTCTTGCGTCTATGTGGAAAATGTTTGACCTCAGGAGACCTATTATTTTCAAGAGATATCCTAAGAGCCTGTATGAACCTTGACTATGTAATGGCGGTCCCCTGGTTACGTTATGTTAAAGAAACTTTTTATAAGATAGGCCTTGAAAATGTTTATGATAACCCAGAGTCTATTCAACCCAATATGAAAATGGGCATTAAAAACGCATATCATAATGTTTTAAGCCTGTCTAACCAGGTCAGTGACACAGTTTATAGTGCACTTTTAAATCAGCAACAATTTTATTTGTCTTTTAACACACAGGTCCATTCACGTTTCTAATGACTAGATTTCGCTTAAGCACACTGCACTTTCTTGTGGCTTTTCAGAAACAGGGGGGTTGGTGTGAGAGACTTCCCCCCGTCCATGTAAAAATGTAGCCCAACAGAGCGCAGTGCACCTTATGTTTTTTTTGCACACTCTACAAAGACCCAAGAGCCCTTTTTATTAAGCCTATTTTAAGGGACATTCGTCCCTGTTCTTACAAAGAGGGTTTTAACTATTTGAGTTCGCTATCAACTGTTACTATCTGCAGCTCTGTGCTTAGTTTGATCAAAATTGCTTTTCTAATTAGGAAACGTTACGAAGTGTAAATTGCTTTTATTGAATTTACCTAAACTGGTTTTTATTTTGTGCATTGCTTTTAAACTACGTGTTGAAATTGTATTTTAAAATGAATGTATGATTTTCTGTAAACTTTTATGATTCATTTGAATCAAATAAAGTTATTTGACTTGACTTATAACAGTGATCTAATTGTTTCTCTCTGACCAATGTACTTAATTCCCATATTGATTTGGAGGGGGAAGATGGAGTGCTCTGTGGGAGCTGTACAAGAGGCTTGAGAAATTGTTTTTTAATTGTTCAAGTATCTCCAGAGCTCCGCACTATAAAGAGCTGGCCCTCGGGTTTGAGCATTATATATATGTAGAACAGTTGTGACAGCTTTAAAGAAAGCTGACTTCTGCACTCTCAAAATGATGGTGCTCAATTAGGTGTGGGTACCCGCCTGATATTTCTTGGTTGGGTTAAATAATATAAATTGGGTTCACTGGCTAAAGATGACTGCCAGGAAGCTCCGGGTAAGGGATTAACAATCACTGAATAACCCTGTCCATACCCTGCCATCCGCCCATCTACAACTGACCTTTGCACTGACGACTACTCAGGAACCCAGTTAACCTTAAGAGAAACTGGAGCTACTCACATTCTCCCTCCATATGTTGATACTCGATCCAACCGTATTTGCATCCTCTCCCAGCAGTCACTCTCTTCTGACCCTCCTCAAAGGCTTACAAGAGCTTGATCAACTGCCGCCAATACCTGTTGAATTCAAAAGCCCGAAGCACTGTAGGTGTTTGCACGCCCTGATGGTCTAGCCTAGGTTTTGGACCCACCTGCCTCGCTCACTGGAAGCTGACCTGACATACACCATTGGATGCAGGCGGCCTGCATCAGTAAAATGGAGGGCACTGTGGATGCCGATAATTGCCGCTTCCACTGTCCAAATGCCGGGCATCGATGGATGTAGGCGGCTAGCATCAAAGAGTTCACAAAAACTGCAGAGGTGGGTAAGAGGCTCTTTCACTCCCCCTCTTCTGTTCCACTGACCCTCCCGACCTCCCTTGGTGTGACTCCCTTGCTCTGCAGACTTCTGACACTGCTGTGGCCCAGCACATTTCCTGGGCGTTTAAGGACCGGCCAACTCATAGCCTGGCACCGGTCCCTCCCATATCGCTTATCGATTCAGTCAATCAGAGATTGCTCCAGTGTGTGCTGAGAAGGAGGTACAGCCGGAGAGGTTTATATCATTTACGCAGCGCTGTGGAGGGACAGTGTCTGGACCAGCTCCAGGGCTGGCCAACGCCTTCTGTCACGCATGAGAAGGACTCCCAGGGGGGCTTTTATGTCATTTTGCAGTCCCATCTAGTTAGGAGTGCCTTTTTACTAAGATGGCAATCATGTCCCTTGTTGATGAAGAGAAACTGCAAAAGGACTGGTTACTTGCAGTTCCAAGTAAAGTAACGTAGGACTCGCCATCTACATGCAGTTCTAACAAAAGTAAAGAAGGACTACAAGCAGGCCCTAACACAAGTTTGGAACGTCAATGTCTCTAAGAAGTGGCCATCTTGGAATGATTCTTAGCTAATGCCTATCTTTCCTGCACATCTACTTCTCGCCCTAACATTGTAGTCTTTCCATTGCCACACATGGTCTTGCCATACCATTATTAACTCAGGATGTGAACTACTCCTCAACTATCATCGCAGCCTTTCCCATTGTCATTCAGGGTCCTGCCATATCATGTGTCTCAGGAACTGGTGTTCATTTTTTACTTCCCTTACCCCTTCACTCCTCCCATTATCTATCACTGGCTTAATTAGATGTATCTTTTGGCACCTTTGACAGACTGGTTCATCTCTCATCAGGTCATCTTTGATCCTTTAATTTGCACTCCTTACCCATTCTTTGCCACTTGTTCAACTCCATGTGTTTCTGTGCCTTTTTCCTTGCCTGACTCCAATCGGCAGACTGGCTTGATTCCAATTTGGTGCAACCTCGAACCAGTGACCGGTGCTCCTTTAGCAGGTGACAAGGAATTTAAAGGACATTACACTCATTACTAACTTGAGCCCTGACCCTATATATTCCACCTTCTGTTTATCTGGTATCAGCTGCATCAAGCTCCATCATGGATCCTAAATCATCAAGAGCTATGCTTACTAATTTGGAGCCTTCTGTCCATAATGCTTATAAAACCAAATATCCTCCTAACCTAACAAAAAACGCATCCAAAAACTTAAAACACAGACTCCTCAAATCTCACCCAGAAACCATTATTTCGGATCCCTACTTCTGTGCAAAAAAAGGAGATACAATAAGTGATCTTATCTTCTAAATGAAAAGACGTGCTCAATGGGAAGAGGATGTAGCCTTATGGCAAGTGCGGTCGAGGTCGAAGCTGGGGAACCGGATTTGAGTCTCGGCAATGGCGCTTAACATCCTGTGATCCTGGTAAAATCACTTAATCTCCCTGTGCCTAACAAAAATGAATGTGTCCTCAAGTAACAAAACTGGTGCTATGTAAAGCGCTCTGATACCTGATATCTTTGGGTCTAGTTCGTGCTAGATAAAAAAAATATATAATTTTTTTTAACGCTTATGGATGAAAGCTCTATATTTACTGCTCCTGATCACCATATCCAAGAAATCTTCTCACGGTCTAAGACTCACAGTTGCCCCATTACCTGTTTACTGTGTAGAAGCAACCATCTCCCTTTACAATAATGGGACTATCCTTTCCAATCATGTGAACGCAACCTCAAAATGTTTGAAGATTTTTTCCCCATCATCAAAAACACAGTGAGTAGCACAGAATCCGCCCCATCCCAAAGACGTTTGAGTTCCTCTGGCAACCCTCATGACCCCCAAGGAGTGTCCTTTCATAGCCATGACATCTCCCTTTCCCTCTCCCTTACTTGCTCCTCCGGTGGTTTCAGTGTATGCAATGCCAACTCTTCAACTCCACCTGGTGGGACTGAGTCCCTCTCTAGCATTCGCCAAACTAGTCCTCATATGAGTCACCACCACAAAAATGACTCTAGCTGAAACCAATCCTAAGTTTAAATGCATGCTTCTTAACTTCAGATCTGCAGTAAGACATGTATCAGATATCGTTTCCCTCATCCTCACACATGATCCTGATCTATTAATGCTGACTGAAACCTGACTAATCTACTCCTCTGTACCTATCCTTGAACTACTAGTCCCTCCTAGCTATGACTTCATTAGATTAGTCAGGACAAGGTAGAGCTATTACCTGAATATACTGTAATAATCTATCAGTCAAACAACCAAAACCCGCATCTCTATTGTCATGCGAATACCTATGCATCGATTTGCATGTAACTACAGGCAAGTATGCAAATTCAACGTGCTCTACCATCCTCCAAGAGACAACCTGTCCTTCAGTGAACAAATTATGGAAATTATCTCAGCTACTTTGGATCTTCACAGCACCCAGATATTCCTTGGAGATTTTAACCTCTACTGTAATGACAAAGTCAATAGCCTTGAAACCTTCCCAATGGACCTCAATCTAATCAAAATATGTGATAGCCATACATCAAGTGAGCAACCTAAGCTCTAATCATTGGTAAGACCAACTCCATTCAACTTGAATCTATCATCCCTTGTGAATGGACAGATCCCCACTGCATCACCTTCCTCATCACAGAATCTGTGAGAACTATAAAGTGCAGCTAAAAGCTAAAAAAAAACTCAAACACTCAAACACTGGCAAGGAAGCCTGTGAAACATTAACTTGAATGATCTGACAGGCCTCAGTAATTACATCTTGCCCCCTCCTGTGGATATGTCCAATGTCCATGACCTTACAGACTGCTACAGCCGATCCATGATGAACATTTTAGACTTGATTGCCCTTTTACAGCCAAAAAGAATGTCTTCTAAAATCTCCAGACCCTGGTACAATAGTAGTCTAAATGCTGAAAGACTAAATCTGAGACTAGCGCAATGATTGTGGAGATCCTCGCCGTCCTTGAAACATCTCAAACATCAGAGATCATTAAGGAACATCTATAACAAACGGATTAGAATTTCTAAAGCTAATTACTTCAGAAACTGTGCTAGAAATGCTGGATCAGAACGATTCCTGCCTTTTGATTCTCCCCGACCTATCATCAACTTTTGGTACGGTTAAACATGACTGCTTACTTGACCTATTGGAACATAGGGTGGTGCTCTCAGGGCCCGTCCTAAACTGTTTTGCCTCATTTCTACACAATACACCATAAAACTCAAAGATTTAAGGTTACCCAGTCCCTGTCTAATCCCTCACTGGTCAATATAGGGGTACCACAGGGGCCCACAGTCCCACCAACTCTCCTACATTTACATGGAGCATTTAACTGTGATTATCAAAGTATCCAGCATCCATTATCACATATATGTTAATGACACCCACTGTAACTGAAAGTCTCCTCCCCTGAAAACATCAGGTCCCTCAAACCAAGTCTACCGAAAACCCGAAACTGGTTGACCCTCAATCACCTTAAATTAAACAATCTTAAAATGGAATTCCTCTTAATCACCCCGCTCAAACAGTCACCAGCCATCAAAGAATGGATGAATCAACTTACAGCTCTTAACTACATACCACATACCACATATCATTGATTCCATAAGCTCACTGGGTATAATGGTAGAAAAGAATTTGAACATGCAGAAGCACATCAGTGCTCTTACCAAAGGAGCAAACGTCCAAATGAGCATCTTAAGGAAAATATACCTTTTCCCCACCCAATGACGTCAAACCTGCTGTGCAATGTCTAGTGATTTCCAAGCTCCAAGTACAACCCTCTGCAGCCTTACTAGATCTAAGGTGGCTCCACTAAGTGCCTCCCTTAACTCTGCTACAATTATCATCATGGGTTCTAAAAGAAACTACCATAATACACAGGAGCTGAAATCCTTAAACTGGCTCCCATGTGAAGCAAGGATACAAATGAAAATTGCCTACATGACCTATAAACCCTTTCGCTTCAACACCCCGATGTACCTCGCACAAAAACTTCTGGTGGCTCCAGATCCTCTAGAAGTACCAGCACCCTACTGCTGAAGCCACAGAAATCCCATAAAAAGAAGACTTACAATCGAGCTTTCTCAGGTATCGACTTGAGAATTTGGAATTCCTTGCCCTCTGAAATAAGGATGAACCCCGCAACGGCATTTTTCAAAAAGGAAGTTAAAGTGCTATTGATGACCACATTTCTACCCTAGAACCCCCGCTCTGCAAGCACTCTATGAATAGCCCTCCTCACCCTTGTTTACTATTTGACTGTTATGATTGTATTTTGGTCAGGGAGTTTTAGAGTTACTACTTCTTCTACTTTTTGTGTTTACTACATTGTTGATGGATCCTCTGGCTTCCTCCTTCTTGCACAATTGTAAACAGAGGGGCCATTTCTCCACTTCCCAGTAACCTCCCCACCTCCATTTATAAATATGGAGAAAAATGTTGGTGACCAGACACACCCTTGGTGCACTCCTTTCTTTCTGGGGATACGATTACTTAGTTCTCCATGGGCCCCCAACCTTACTTGTTCATAACTTTTTTCATGGAGAAAATTAAGATAGACAAGATATTTCCTTGAACTCCCTTCTCATTCTGAACCTAACAGAGTTTGCCATGAAGGATCAAATCAAATGTTGATTTAAGATCTACAAATACTACTTATAAGTGAGTCCTACCCAATAAAACATTATTTTGGTGTATTTCATGAATCTAAAGATCTTGTCTATAGTACTTACTTTTTTCCTAATTCCTGCTTAGATATCTATTAAAATATCATACGTATCAGTCCAGTCTTGTAATATGTCTATAATCTGTCTGCAGGAGATTTCTTGCAAGGTATCTGAAATGCTTATCAGCTCATAATTATTTGGAGTAGGATAGGAATTATCTCTACCCCCTTCCACGAGTGAGGTATTTGTAATCTCTTTAGGACTGTATTAGAAATTATGTTGACATAACGATCCCAGATGTGTGGTTCTAATAAAAGCAGGCACTCTGAATTTTATTTGGACCTGGTGCCTTGTTGGGAATAGTGCTCTGATTTACTTGAATTGGATCAGCCAAGGAAAATTCCAAGGGCTTACTAGTCATACACAATAAAGTAATTTTAGTCAACTGATCATACCTACAAAAGGAATAGTTTGAAGTGTACAGCAGGCTGGTGAAGTAGTCAATCTATAACATTATTAATTCATGTTTGGCTATGATGACTGCCATGTGTCACTGTATGCCAATCTATCCTTGTCCTTAGCTGCCTGTGTGAGATCCAACCACCTATTTTCATCCCATTTGCTTTCAGTTACTTTTCAGCTACCATTAATGCTTTTTTGTATGCCCTCTTTACAAATTCAATTGATTCCCCATTCATAATCCTGAAGGCTGCAATCAAAGCACCTTGGCTTTTGTGCATTCCTCATTAAACCAAGAAGTACTCTTAGGGATTATGGGAATTGTCTTACCTTCCTTATAAATGTTTTTTTTATTAAATTAGTAAAAAAAGTCTTCTTGGATGCTAAGAACATAGGTAGGACTGAGATTTCTATTAGGAGCCTGCATTGGTGTCCCCATACATTCAGCCAACTCACCATATATAGTAGCAAATGCGGACATCTTCGAGAAAAACAAGGATGGGATAGACATTTGTTTGACGCCTATATACGACCCAGATTTTATAATTAAAAATTTTGAATCACTACTGGGAAATGTGGCTTCACACCTTGTAAAAACAGGGGGGAGGAAACAAGATAGGGGACCCAAATGGTTTGACGAAGAATGTTCTGCTGCTCAAACAAGTTTAACAAAGGCTTTACGCCAAGTACCTCGTGACAAAGATCTGGTTAGATCAGTTAGGAAAAGGTATAGAGACGCAGTCAGTAGACGGAAAAATGAGTTAAGGACTAAGGCATGGGAAGATCTGGAAAAAGCGGCCGTATTGAGGGACACCAGGCTTTTTTGGGAGGTAATAAATCAACCTTTTTTTATAAACCGGTGAAGAGGGTACCATCCAAGCGCACATTCCTGAAGACTCTTGGGTAGCTCACTATAGTCAAATTTTCAACCCAAATGAGGTATTGATGACTACTACTGTGGGAGTTGGTGACTTCAATATGGAGTCAGCAAAATTACTTAGTGACTCATCAACGCTCCCAGAGGTAAAGATCGCCTTGAGTAAGGGTGCTGCATTAAAGGCCCCAGGGCCGGATGCAGTACCCTTGGATCTTTTTAAACATAACTTAGAGGTTTGGTCACCACTACTGTTAAATGTTTTTAAGGCAATAGTGGTGGGGTCTATTCCGATTTCCTGGAAAGAAGCGGTTGTGGTATCCATTTTCAAAAAGGATGACAAGTCTGACCCGCGCTGCTAAAGGCCGATATCATTAAAAGATGCGTCCTGTAAATTAATGGGCAGAGTGATACTGGCACGCCTCGAAACATGGGCAGAGTCAGTAGGCATTATTGTGGACTCCCAATATGGGTTCAGAAGAGGCAGAAGGAACCACCGAGCAGTGTCTCAATTTGGCACTAATTATGGGCAAGTACATGGGTGTCAAGAACAGTTCCATCCACTTGGCATTCATGGACTTGTCCAGTGCCTTTGACACTGTATGTAGGGATAAGTTGTGGCAGATGATGGAGTCTATGGGGTTTGAGGAACCTTTGGTTACCTTGCTTCGTAGGCTCCATGCCGCCACAACAGTGAGAATAAGATATGGCCCTGGTGGGGAGAAGACTAGACCCATATTATCCACTGAAGGTGTCCGCCAGGGTTGTATTTTGGCTCCCTTTTTATTTTTGGTTTATACCAATGGACTAGAAAGTTTTTTGTTAGAATCTGGTGCTGACTTTCCACGGGCTAATGGCAAAAGGATACCAATGTTGTCATATGCAGACGACGCTGTTTTAATGACCCTCGCTTCCAATAGCATGCAGATTTGCCTGAATGCTTTTGATACATTTATGGAAAGTTTAGATCTTAGGGTCAACTTCACTAAGTCCTTTGCCATGACTTGCGGCCCGAGAAGCGTAAAAACACGCAGGTATATGGTGAAGACTCAATTATAGTGAAAGTTGATAATTTCCTTACCTTCCTTATAATTTAATTACCTGGGTAACCTTTTTAATAATAAACTGAATTGGGACCCTTTGATTTCAGCTCGGGTACAAAAGGTTACACAATCAATTGAAGCCCTTTTTCGTTTTGCCAGTAAATTAGGTCAAAGGCGAATAGCAGAAATAATATCCATGTATAAAGCTAAGTGTGTCTCCGTTGTAACTTTTGGCGCTGGAGTATGGGGGTCACAGAACTGTGAAAAGTTACAGATTATGGGAAATAAATTTATAAAGCACCTATTATCTGTCCCATCTGGCCCGTCGAAGAGTTTTTGTCATGGGGAGGTGGGTATGGAGTTTCTAAGTGACATTATACATGTAGCTCCATTACTGCTATGGTCTAAAGTCTGGCAATCCGAAGAATTGAAACTGACAAAGGATATTTTACAAGATTGCCTTAAACTTGACCACTATAGGGAGATCCCATGGCTCCTATATGTTAGGGATACCTTTTACAAGATTGGGTTAGGTAATATGTTTGAAAAGCCTGATATGATTAACAAGGATGCTGAGTTAATTATTAAAAATGCCTACCGTTCTAATGTGGGTACCTTAAGGAATAGTGAGCACGCACTGTATGTTAGGGGCAAATTGCAGCGGCCTTTTTACTTATCATATATTATCAATACGCAATGGCGTTTTTATTTGACAAGGTTTCGCCTCAGTACTCTACACTTCCTTTTTGCCTTTCCAATGCAAGGGGGGTGGTGTGAGAGACTACCTCCTTTCCCCTGTAATGATAAGGTTTCGCAAAGTACATTGCACCTTATCCTTTTCTGTGCTTTGTATAAGGTCCCAAGAAATACATTCATTAGACCTGCCTTATTATCCTTTGGATCATGCTATTACAAAGAGGGCTATGAACATTTATTGTCCTTGTCAACTTCGAACATTTGTAATGCTGTTCTTAGTTTTATTAGATCGGCCTTTGCTATGAGAGAGCGATATTGAAATAAGCTGTGAGTGGAAATTCCCATAAATGTTTTTCCTGTTGGCCTGTTGATGAAATTAATTTAGCATTTTATGTCCTGCCCATATATGATTGAGGTTAGTTTTAATGTATTGTAAATCCTAAATAGGTAAATATGTATTGTGGATTTTTATGACAATGTATGTATTTTATATCAGTGTATACTTTGATGACTCCTTTGTGGATTCGAAATAAAGTTATTTGAATGAATGATTGTGGGAATTGTCTTACCTTCCTTATAAATGTTTTTTTTATTAAATTAGAAAAAAAGTCTTCTTGGATGCTAAGAACATAGGTAGGACTGAGATTTCTATTAGGAGCCTGCATTGGTGTCCCCATACATTCAGCCAACTCACCGTATATAGTAGCAAATGCTTCCCTTTACCATAAAAGTGACCCTCACTTTATTGCTCATCTGTTATTTTTTATACTAAAGTCACTCCATAAAGTTGAAATTAGCCTGGCTAGTGGAAGGAAAAGAGTCCATCATTACCAGATTTATGGCATTGTGATCTCTATCATGACGTTCAATGACTGAAATGTTTATGAGATCTTTCCATGGCCTTATATCTAGAATAATATGATCTAATAAACTGGTATGGTTTACTCTACTGTAAGTGTGCTAACTACTTGGGTTAGACAGTGTGCAGGTGTTACAAATTCTAAGACCCAATGATAGAGTTAAGGCATTAAGCATTATGGTAGCGGCAGACCAGCAATAATCAGGGGCGCTCCATCATTAGAGCTATCAATGAATGTTTTTAGCTGGGGTATTTTCTCTGATCCTGTCTTGCCCCTGGTTGAACAATAATACAGGTTGTAGATATTATATTTTAGTAAGTAATTGATTTCAAAGTAATGCCTAGTATATCATGCAAACTAATCTAAATTCTTTTCAGCTTCCACCTCAGGGTGACTTTTACCCAAGTCACTAGAAACACAAGTGTTGTGCACCATGTTTCTTGCAAGAAGCAGATGTTAAATTTATCTATAAAGTCATAACAATCAGGAGCAGCGGTTTTTGATTGTAACCTAGCTACCTTAGAGGAAAAATTACTCACCGTGGTAACATCACAAGATGTGGTACTAATCTCCTCTGTAGGCATGAATCCCTAAACTCAGGAACTATTCTAGTACATTGCTCTTGTGGGAGATGGTTAATATCAGAAGTATAGCTAAAATCTAAATCTTGATTATTTATGTTGCGATCCCATATGCCTATTTTTGCCAAAGATCTCCCTGCACTACCCACCTTATTCTACAGCAGTCATTCTGCTCCCACAAGAACTGAATTCAATACCTGTGAAGAATATTCAGTAATGCATAGAAGATTTTTTTCTGGAGCCGGATGATGTGCCAACAGATTGTAGTTGCATTTAAATTGAATGGGGCTATTTGTAGGGAAGGATGAATGGAGATCTAATCTTACCAGGCCATCGGCGAAATCTCTATCCATGACCATAAGTTTGACATAGTCGTACTAACTCTGGTGGGAAATATAGCATTTGACTCAGAACTCAGCTGTCAGACTCATCCTAAACCTCCTCAAATGGACCCACATCACCCCCACCTTGGGAACCTCCACTGGCTTTCCATCCAGAAAAGATGCCTATTCAAGATGTTGAAACATAACTACAAGGCTTACCTGAGCAAGGACCAGCATACATCAACCACTGCCTGAAATTCCATCAACCCTCCAGACACCTGTACTTGCATGCCTCAAACTCACTCACACTCCCTGCATCCTCTGAAGCAACAGTGGAAGACGCTCCTTCTCCTACCTCAGCCACGAAGTCCTGGAACTACCACCCCCCCTGCACTCCTGAACAGCACCCTCCCTCCCTGAATTTAGAAAAGGACCAAAGACCTAGGCTTGTTGACTGATCTCAAAAAGGACCAAGTGCCTGGATACCCTCATAGGTGAAATAACAGTGTCTATAACGTATCATATCAAGTGTATGGATTCATTATTCAAAGAGTTTTCATCCTCTTTTACCATGTTTGATCATTTTGAAAAGTAAATAATAAAAACAAATCCACCTCTTGACTTGTATGGAAAGCTTGTTCCTATTGCTCTACCAGTGCAATATTTAGGCCCCAATGGCATTTTTGTGTTGCCTATGTAGTTGCATTGGGTGGTGTCACTACTTTTATGATACAGCATAGGGGTATTGCAAACCAGTCTAGGTGGCTTTTTCACATTTGTGGGGTCACTCAAAATGATGGGTTTCCTTTATAAACTGGGGGCCTTTGAATGTGACCAGTATATACTGCCCTTCAGATGTTTGCTAGGATGCTGATTTGACTCAGTCCCACCCCTACTACTTGCTCTTCAACTTGTATCCTGGGCATTGACTTGCAAACTATCGGTCCATAAACAATATTACCATTGACCTTAATTCCCTGTAAAATATGTTTTGACATGTCAATTATCATAGTTTATAGTTATTTAATCTCAGCTCCTAGCTCTCTAATCAGATCGACCATTGTGCCAACAGGGGTTTTAAATAAAGTCTTTTGCTCAGTGAACTCCTTCTAATGGCCTTTTATTTAGACCACTCCTGTTATTCAGTAATTTGGATCTCTCCCCTTTTTCTGATGTTAATATTAAGGGTTGACAATTTTCATTTGTTCGCACTTTTATTTTTCTTCACTCAAGTGATTCAAGTATTTCTTTTATGTTGCTTTTGATGCAACGTCAGGCGGCCATTTTATCCAATTCTAGCGCACCTTATGCACATCCTGATTCTGTGTTGGGTCCCGCGGTGAGTATTATGCATAGCTTTCTTCACTATTTATCATTCAGCATATTCAAAGTTTAACAGAAAAAAACATCCAAACACTACAAATCCCATGAGTCCAAGGGATAGTGTCCATGACATACATTAACGAATAGTGACACTATTCATAACTGTCAAATTAGCCCCTTCCACATGCAGAACTTCCTCTTTCTTCACTGCTGCATCAGTTAAGTCCCTCATTCCCTTAATGACTCTTGGTTTGTGTGGTGGTTTGGAGGGATATTTTTCACTTGGTGACTGAGATTGTTGACATTATTGTGCTGATAACGGTTCGCTCTGCAGCGATTTTCTCTGCGCAACATACTTTGGGTCGAGCACATTCTAGTACAGCACAGGTCCACTTGGACTTCTGTTTCTCACCATCAGCAGATTACGTGAGGTGCATTTGCAGTCTGTGCAGCAGCACATTCAATTTTACTGTGCTCCGCACCTGTGAGAGGGCTGCCTTTGGAACTACAGGGCGTTTTTGATTGAATATTGGCGCTCTCACCCCCTAGTTTACATGGTATCCTTTAGGGACCATGACTACTTACCTGAGCTGGCCTCTGAGGAGGAATGTGTCAAGACCTCTATACGTTGTCTCTTACCTTTGTGGAGGACAAGAATTCTTGTTGACAACGTAGAGAATTTCGCAGAGACGCAAGGGACCAACTTCCCAAATATCTAACTAAAACTTGCTGACTAGAATTCACAGCTAAGTAATAACTAGAACTTTGGGAGGAGGGCCGGTACTGGACGTTGACTGGAGAGTTGAAAGTCTTGCTGTCGACCTGTGAATCAACAAGGGGATGGTGTTTACAAATAACTCTAGCCTTCTGAATTCTTACTTAAACTACCCTACCCTCTTCTTTTTAAAGTGAGCAAAATATCTAACTGACTCCTACCTGCGATCAGTTTAGTTCTATCCACCGTCCAGTATTTCTTGTCTTGTCAGGAATGGTGTCTTTAAGTTGTCTTGTTGGATGAGTAGGAGTTGCGGCGATTGAAAGTCTGTAAATAAATACACATTTATTAGAAATGTTCTTCTTCTATAAATTGTCTTTTCTCTCGATCCCTTTCCCTTGCTACCTAAACTTACTTGGGAATTATCTTCAATAAAATTATAGGGTGATTCTGATTTCCTTCTTTATCTTTTCCTACAAAAGAATAGACTAAAAACCAAAACAACAGTGCAAACCTAATTCACAATACTCCTTGTGACTTAGATTGTGTCAAATAGAATTTCACAAAAGTTCTATCTTTTTACGTTAATTAAATGAACCCTAAAAGACACCAGAAAATAAAAAACATAGCCAAGTACTAATTCCTCTTAAGTTCTGCTAAACATTTGTCAATGTCTCTTTCTTGCGAGGGGCGCCTTGTTCTCTTCTTTAAAAATATTCACTTAGCTGTGAAATGTCTTGTTTCCTTCGTGCAGATTGAAGGTCTCGTGCAAGCGATGGTTTCCTCTCCGATGACAGGCGAGAGCTGGAGGGCTGAAATCCGAAGACTGGAACTCGCGTTGTTGCCCTGTTGGAAGTCAGAGGCAAAGCAAGTTCCAGAAGCCTGGGTGCGGTTTAAATACCGACCGCACCCAGGAGAAACGTGCGCACGCACGTTTAAATGCTCTCAGTTTTCAGACGGCATTCTGACGGCAGAAACGGCAAAGTCAACAGAAGCTCAGCTGAATAGAAATGTGAAAGATACTTTGAAACGCCACTATTTGGTCCATAAAATGCCTAAATTAAAACGAAATAACACAGCTGCAATCATACATTACTTAGAAGCGTCGAAACGGTGCATTTTTCATTTAAGCATAAAAAACACAAGTCACTTACACAAATACTCTCAAGAGGTGCTGGTGCACGGGATAGGGGTGGGTTTCTAAGAAGGGATAAAAAAGCAGCTATGTACTATGAAGGTACATGACTGTTAACAGAGCAAATAATGTTTATAGACCTGTGTGATATTAGATGGCAAGTGCTTTTAAAACAGTACTGAATCTCTAGACATAGGCAGGAGGATCATGACAGTACTCCCTCCTCAAGATCCCCCCTAAAACCGGTGAAATAGGCCTTGGTTTCTCAGGATGTTGAGCGTGAAACCTCTTTAGCAATTTGGGAGCATTCTTCAAATGTTCTAGAGGTTCCCAAGATCTTTCCTCAGGTCCGTAACCCTTCCAGTCTATAAGATAAAACAACCTTCCCCGAGACCTTTTAGAATCCAAAATTGATCTTACTTCGAATTCTGGATTTCCCTCAATGTCAATAGAGGAAGGAGGTTGGATGGATCTAGTTTGAGAGTTAAATGGTTTGATCAAGGACACATGGAATACTGGATGGATTTGATACTTGGCAGGCAAAGTCAACCTAACACAAACCGGATTTAGAACCTTTTCTATGGGAAAGGGACCAATAAACCTAGGATTAAATTTACGATTCCCCTTCAATCTTAAATTTTTTGTACTTAGCCAAACCTTGTCTCCAGATGTATAAAGTGGTGGTTCAGTTCTATGTCTATCAGCAAACCTTTTCTGATCATCTTTAGCTCTAGCTAAATTGAAAGCGGCTTGTTCCTGAATTGAAGACAATTTGGATACATATTCAGAAATGGCTGGTACATGATTGAGTTCTTTGATTTCTTTAGGAAAAGACTTGGGGTGATAACCTAGGTTACAAAAAAAAGGTGACATGCCTAAAGAGGTATGATCAACATTGTTATAAGCAAATTCCAGTTGACTTAAGAGTGTAGACCAATCCTCACTTACATTGGTTAACATACATCGAATGAATTGCTCAATAGTTTGATTGGTACGTTCAGTAAGACCATCAGTTTGAGGATGATAGCTCGAGGATAAACGAATGTCCATATTTAAAAGAGATCTTAAATTTTGCCAAACTCGTGAAATGAATTGAGACCCTCTATCTGAAATAACCACTGATGGAATTCCATGTAAACGAATGACATTTTCAATCAACAAATGAGCCATTTCCATGGAAGTTGGTAGTTTTTTAAGAGGGACAAAATGAGCCATGCGTGAAAATTGGTCTACAATAGTCAGAATTGTGGTAAAACCCTTCTTAGTGATTGGTAATTCGACAATAAAATCTAAAGAGATTGTGTGCCATGGTTGAGGTGGAATGGGAAGAGGGTTTAACAAGCCACTAGGATTCTGATGAGAAGGTTTGTTCTGAACACAAACTCCACAAGTCTCCACAAAAATTTTCACATCTTTAAATATGGAAGGCCACCAAAAGGTTCTCTTGATTAAATCATAGGTCTTTATTTTACTAGGGTGAGCAGTTAGAGCTGTATCATGATGAAAATGAAGGATCTTTTTTTTTATTGCATCTGAGGGTACAAAAATGAGATTTTGCATAAAGATCAAACCGTCTTTTTCTTGTAGATAAGGATATGTTTCTTTCCATACCTTGAATTCTTTCTTAATTTCTGAAATAACATCCCATACCGTAACACTGGCTTGAAAACGTGACATGGGTATTACTGGATTTATTTCAGAAGGAGAATCAACAAAACTTTCTCCCATTCTTGACAAGGCATCAGCTTTCAGATTCTCTTTTCCTGGTCGATAGGTGATAACAAAATTGTAATTGTTAAAAAACATTGACCATCTCAACTGTCTTGCAGATAGAGCCTTAACAGATCTCAGTGCTTGAAGGTTTCTATGGTCTGTATATATCGTTACTGGGTGTCTAGCTCCTAGCAAGTAATGGCGCCATTCTTCAAATGCTGCTTTTATCGCTAAAAGTTCTTTATCTGCAATTGCATAATTTAATTCTGCTTCAGAGAGTTTTCTGGAAAAATATGCAATTGGATGCATCTGTCCTGTATCTATATGTCTCTGTGACAATATGCCTCCGACTGCATACTGAGAAGCATCTGCTTCAACAATAAAAGGCTGACTGGGATCAGGATGGGAAAGAATAGGGGCTGAAGTAAATTTGTTCTTGAGATGTTGGAAAGCTTCTTCAGCAAGATCGGTCCACGTAAATTTCACACCTTTTCTTAATAACTTAGTGATGGGAGTGATTGTCTTAGAAAAGTCTTGAATGAACCTACGGTAGAAATTTGCGAATCCCAAAAAACTTTGAACCTGCTTTACAGAAGAAGGACTGGGCCAGGATTTCACCGCTTCTACTTTCTTTGGATCCATTTCTATTCCCTTGGGACTGATGATATATCCCAAGAATTCTACCCTTCTGGTAAGAAACTGACTCTTTTCCAATTTGACATACAAAGAATTCGAAAGCAATTTTTGAAGAATGGCACGGACCTGCTGTACATGCTCGTTTTCAGAATTAGAAAAAATTAGTATGTCATCTATATAAACAACACAGCAGACATCAATGAATTCATGTAGAACTT
The DNA here is from genome assembly GCF_964263255.1 of Lissotriton vulgaris. NCBI lineage: Eukaryota > Metazoa > Chordata > Amphibia > Caudata > Salamandridae > Lissotriton > Lissotriton vulgaris. The sequence continues at coordinate 532,536,606 of NC_141700.1, read as the reverse complement.
CATTTATAAAAAATTGGAAAGCAGCTGGGGCATTGCAGAGTCCAAAGGGCATGACTTGGTATTCAAACAGTCCAAATTTTGTGCGGAATGCTGTCTTCCACTCGTCGCCCTTTGGAACACGTACCAAGTGATATGCTCCGCGCAAGTCCAATTTTGTATAAATGGTCGCCTTTTTGATCTGATCTAGCAGGGTGGGAATCAGAGGTAGAGGATATCTGTTCTTTACAGTTACATTGTTTAAAGCCCTATAATCAATGCACGTGCGCAATTCACCTCCCTTTTTCGGAATAAAAAAGAGAGCTGAAGAGACAGGAGACTTGGAATGACGAATAAAGCCATTTGCTAAATACTCATCTAAATACTCTCTAAGATGAGCATTCTCCTTTTCCGTTAACGCATATATCCTGCTACAAGGTAGAGTAGCCCCTGGGACAAGATCAATTCTACAATCAAAATCCCTGTGTGGAGGAAGAGTGTTCGCCTTTTTCTTATCAAATACGTCTTGAAGATCTGAGTACACAGGTGGAACCCCTTCTATTGCCAACACACTGGAAGAATCAGAGGGAAAGTTAAAACCTTGAATTATTTCTCCGGATCTTTCTAAGAGAAAGCACTTATTTACACAATGTGATGACTGAAAAGTCATCGTCTGAGATACCCAATCTATACTTGGATTATGTTTGATCAACCATGGAATTCCTAAAATCATCTTGAATTGAGGGGCGTCGATAATGGCAAACTGAATCTTTTCTCGGTGAATGGGTGAACAGTCCATGTCAAGAATTTAGGATTGTCGATTTATCGGACCAGAAGTTAATTCTTTACCATGTACTGCTCTAACTATCTCAGGATGATCTTTTAGGACAGATTCAAAGCCTAATTGGGAGAAAAACTGAGTGTCAATAAAATTTCCTGTTGCTCCTGAGTCTATAACTGCTTCTACCTTTTTAGTTTGAGAGGTAGGAGATAAACTTTTTAACTCAACAAGAATACCAAAAAGCTTACATCCCAATGGAGGAGCAGTAGAGGCCAAGCTGGAAATTACACTCGATGAACCGACCTCTTCTTTCATAGAGTTTTCTAGTTTTCCGACGACTCCTGTCTTAAAGCTAAATCTGAAGATTTTGTCTTTGGTTTATTTGGTCTGGTTGGACAGTCTCTAACAAAGTGTCCCGTCTTACCACAATATAAACATTGATTTAGTTTTCGCCTTTTTTCCTTTTCATCTTTCGAGATTGGACCCCGAAGTGTTCCTATTTGCATAGGCTCTACAGGATCAAGTTTGGAATTAACTTCTTTTACTGTAGTATTTCTATCCTTAACAAACAAAATGTTATGTTCGCTCTTTCCCTTTTCACCCTTCCTTTCACTAAGACGATGGTTCAACTTAACCACGAGATCAATGAATTCATTGATATCATCTGGAGGTTCTAGGATTTGTGTTACCATGTCCTTCAAATCTTCCCGAAGGCCTCTATAGAAAATAGATATTCTTTTATCATATGGCCAATTTGCCTCAAGTACCAATCGGTTGAAATGGGATATGTAATGGAGTAAATCAGAAGACCCCTGTTTTAAATTCAATAACTCATTGTCTGCGGACTGCACAAAAACATGTTTAGCAAAAATCTTTTTCAAGGCACGTTCAAAATTCCTGAAATTGTACAAAATTGGGTCATCCCTTTCTACCAAGGGAATTGACCAAAGAGCTGCATCACCTCCAAAGTATGATAACATAAAGGCTACTTTGGACAAATCATCTGGGAAGGCAGATTTTTTGGCTAAAAAATGTAAATGACATTGTTGCAAAAATATCGAGAACTTATTACAGTCTCCGTAAAAACGTTCAGGTTGAGCTAAAGGGGTAGGCGTAGGGGTAACTACTTGAATCTGAGTTTGCACTCCAGATTCAGAAGATGAAGCTTGCAAAGTGACTGGATTCTGTTGAATTACAGCTTGTAGCGCAGTCATGTCGTTTCTTAAAGAAACATTTTCATCCCTAATGTCTTTTAAGACTGCTGCTATATCCTGTAAGGTGACTTGGTCCATTGCGTCTGGGCAAAATATTATTCTTGGGCTTTGCCTTCTGTCAAGACCTCTATACGTTGTCTCTTACCTTTGTGGAGGACAAGAATTCCTGTTGACAACGTAGAGAATTTCGCAGAGACGCAAGGGACCAACTTCCCAAATATCTAACTAAAACTTGCTGACTAGAATTCACAGCTAAGTAATAACTAGAACTTTGGGAGGAGGGCCAGTACTGGACGTTGACTGGAGAGTTGAAAGTCTTGCTGTCGACCTGCGAATCAACAAGGGGATGGTGTTTACAAATAACTCTAGCCTTCTGAATTCCTACTTAAACTACCCTACCCTCTTCTTTTTAAAGTGAGCAAAATATCTAACTGACTCCTACCTGCGATCAGTTTAGTTCTATCCACCGTCCAGTATTCCTTGTCTTGTCAGGAATGGTGTCTTTAAGTTGTCTTGTTGGATGAGTAGGAGTTGCGGCGATTGAAAGTCTGAAAATAAATACACATTTATTAGAAATGTTCTTCTTCTATAAATTGTCTTTTCTCTCGATCCCCTTCCCTTGCTACCTAAACTTACTTGGGATTTATCTTCAATAAAATTATAGGGTGATTCTGATTTCCTTCTTTATCTTTTCCTACAAAAGAATAGACTAAAAACCAAAACAACAGTGCAAACCTAATTCACAATACTCCTTGTGACTTAGATTGTGTCAAATAGAATTTCACAAAAGTTCTATCTTTTTACGTTAATTAAATGACCCCTAAAAGACACCAGAAAATAGAAAGCATAGCCAAGTACTAATTCCTCTTAAGTTCTGCAAAACATTTGTCAATGTCTCTTTCTTGCGAGGGGCGCCTTGTTCTCTTCTTTAAAAATATTCACTTAGCTGTGAAATGTCTCGTTTCCTTCGTGCAGATTGAAGGTCTCGTGCAAGCGATGGTTTCCTCTCCGATGACAGGCGAGAGCTGGAGGGCTGAAATCCGAAGACTGGAACTCGCGTTGTTGCCCTGTTGGAAGTCAGAGGCAAAGCGAGTTCCAGAAGCCTGGGTGCCGTTTAAATACCGACCGCACCCAGGAGAAACGTGCGCACGCACGTTTAAATGCTCCCAGTTTTCAGACGGCATTCTGCCGGCAGAAACGGCAAAGTCAACAGAAGCTCAGCTGAATAGAAATGTGAAAGATACTTTGAAACGCCACTATTTGGTCCATTAAATGCCTAAATTAAAACGAAATAACACAGCTGCAATCATACATTACTTAGAAGCGTCTAAACGGTGCATTTTTCATTTAAGCATAAAAAACACAAGTCACTTACACAAATACTCTCAAGAGGTGCTGGTGCACGGGATAGGGGTGGGTTTCTAAGAAGGGATAAAAAAGCAGCTATGTACTATGAAGGTACATGACTGTTAACAGAGCAAATAATGTTTATAGACCTGTGTGATATTAGATGGCAAGTGCTTTTAAAACAGTACTGAATCTCTAGACATAGGCAGGAGGATCATGACAGAATGGCACTCACAAGGCTGCTTCCCTGAAGGTGTGGACAGGTTCCTTTTCCAAGTTATAGTTAACATGCTGGCACCCCTGCAGTAAAGCATGGACAAGTTGACTTCCCACGGCTCCAGCAGCACTGGGATCTTCGGGACTATGGGGCAGGGCCTAGCAGACTCACCACAACTAACACCCAAAAGGCCCAGAAATGTGACACAGGCCCCTGGAAGATACAATTGACTAAGAGAAGCCTTCCGTAAGAGTGCGCACACATTAAGAACTGTACCCTCCTGGGAGGAAGACTTACCTAGGGAAATTGGCGACGCTGTCACACCAAATTTGGACCCTGAGGAAGGGTTACCTGATATATGGGTGAGTTGACATGGATGATGCTGGGTTCTCTGATGATGGGCAGGATTCCAGCAGGCCATGGAGTCCCAGTTTAAATGTCTCTGTATCCTTGGAAGGGGATGCCTCCCCGACAGACAGAAAAATCTGCCCACCACCAGACAAGGATGTTTGAGCCCGCCTTTTGGGCAGAGTGCCCTAAACTAGTTCTGGTTGGAAAAGTGGAAGCCATTCCTGACATAGACCCTAAACTCTGCATGTTTTTTGGAAAGTATATGAAAGACCCCAAGAAGGGCATGAACCACTCATGGAGAGCGTGTCAGGACAAATTATTGGATGTGGTAGGACCACTAACAAAAATAATAGAACTGGCAGAGGAGTGGAAAAAATCTGTGAATGCCATATCCACGGACATAGTGGCAGGCTGAGTTCAGAGTGTGATGTACCTGTTGGGTAATGCCATCGTTCCCTACTCATCAAACTTGACCCTAAACTAGGGGAATATCCTCATCAGAAATGAGAGCAGTGGTGAAAGGCAATTTGTTTGGGGAACCCTTCATAAAAGAACTGGGGAAATTTGCTGCCACCTTCTCAATGCTGGACAAGGGCAGTCAATTATAAGAAAGATTTTTCAGAGGAAGGTTTTTGCTGGGGTTAGAATAGGCAGGGGTTGCTCCTCGGGCCTCTCTTACCAACCACAAAAACAACAAATGATGGACTGAATGTGGATCAATGTCACACACTCCCCCAGTCAAAAGATCTGGGCCCAAATCCATCGTTTTTTTGCACTCCACACCACCCTGGGTTAGACAATGGCGATATGCAAATCAGCTCTGACCCTGTTGCCCCATGGGAACAGTCCAGTCCGAACTACAAAAGCCATGTCCTTCCCAGAACGGAATCAAGCATCCGAGGACCGGACCGGTTTCGAGGTAACACCTCTCATCAGCCCGGCTAGCTTGACTCCAAGTGGTGTGGAGTGCCTGGGACCCACGTCTGGGCATCCCCAGCGCGCTTAGGGCGGCAATTGCAAAAACAACAAATGATGGACTGAATGTGGATCAATGTCACACACTCCCCCAGTCAAAAGATCTGGGCCCAAATCCATCGTTTTTTTGCACTCCACACCACCCTGGGTTAGACAATGGCGATATGCAAATCAGCTCTGACCCTGTTGCCCCATGGGAACAGTCCAGTCCGAACTACAAAAGCCATGTCCTTCCCAGAACGGAATCAAGCATCCGAGGACCGGACCGGTTTCGAGGTAACACCTCTCATCAGCCCGGCTAGCTTGACTCCAAGTGGTGTGGAGTGCCTGGGACCCACGTCTGGGCATCCCCAGCGCGCTTAGGGCGGCAATTGCAAAAACAACAAATGATGGACTGAATGTGGATCAATGTCACACACTCCCCCAGTCAAAAGATCTGGGCCCAAATCCATCGTTTATCTGACCCAGGGTGGTGTGGAGTGCAAAAAACGATGGATTTAGGCCCAGATCCTTGTACTGGGGTGAATGTAAGACATTGATCTACATTCTGTCCATCAAATTGTTTTTTGTAATTTTCTCCCTGAGTGTACTGGGGTAGCTCAGACGTGGGTCCCAGAGCCTCCACACCACTGGAGTCAAGCTAGCCGGGCTGATGAGAGGTGTTACCTCGAAACCGGTCCGGTCCTCGGATGCTTGATTCCGGTCTGGGAAAGATATGGCTGTTGTAGTTCGGACTGGACTGTTCCCATGGGGCACAGGGTCAGAGCTGATTTGCATAAAGCCATTATCTGACCCAGGGTGGTGTGGAGTGCAAAAAACGATGGATTTAGGCCCAGATCCTTGTACTGGGGTGAATGTAAGACATTGATCTACATTCTGTCCATCAAATTGTTTATTGTAATTTTCTCCCTGAGTGTACTGGGGTAGCTCAGACGTGGGTCCCAGAGCCTCCACACCACTGGAGTCAAGCTAGCCGGGCTGATGAGAGGTGTTACCTCGAAACCGGTCCGGTCCTCGGATGCTTGATTCCGGTCTGGGAAAGATATGGCTGTTGTAGTTCGGACTGGACTGTTCCCATGGGGCACAGGGTCAGAGCTGATTTGCATAAAGCCATTATCTGACCCAGGGTGGTGTGGAGTGCAAAAAACGATGGATTTAGGCCCAGATCCTTGTACTGGGGTGAATGTAAGACATTGATCTACATTCTGTCCATCAAATTGTTTTTTGTAATTTTCTCTTACCAACCAGGCTCCTACAGAGGTAAGGCCTCCACACCACTGGAGTCAAGCTAGCCGGGCTGATGAGAGGTGTTACCTCGAAACCGGTCCGGTCCTCGGATGCTTGATTCCGGTCTGGGAAAGATATGGCTGTTGTAGTTCGGACTGGACTGTTCCCATGGGGCACAGGGTCAGAGCTGATTTGCATAAAGCCATTATCTGACCCAGGGTGGTGTGGAGTGCAAAAAACGATGGATTTAGGCCCAGATCCTTGTACTGGGGTGAATGTAATACATTGATCTACATTCTGTCCATCAAATTGTTTTTTGTAATTTTCTCCCTGAGTGTACTGGGGTAGCTCAGACGTGGGTCCCAGAGCCTCCACACCACTGGAGTCAAGCTAGCCGGGCTGATGAGAGGTGTTACCTCGAAACCGGTCCGGTCCTCGGATGCTTGATTCCGGTCTGGGAAAGATATGGCTGTTGTAGTTCGGACTGGACTGTTCCCATGGGGCACAGGGTCAGAGCTGATTTGCATAAAGCCATTATCTGACCCAGGGTGGTGTGGAGTGCAAAAAACGATGGATTTAGGCCCAGATCCTTGTACTGGGGTGAATGTAAGACATTGATCTACATTCTGTCCATCAAATTGTTTTTTGTAATTTTCTCCCTGAGTGTACTGGGGTACCTCAGACGTGGGTCCCAGAGCCTCCACACCACTGGAGTCAAGCTAGCCGGGCTGATGAGAGGTGTTACCTCGAAACCGGTCCGGTCCTCGGATGCTTGATTCCGGTCTGGGAAAGATATGGCTGTTGTAGTTCGGACTGGACTGTTCCCATGGGGCACAGGGTCAGAGCTGATTTGCATAAAGCCATTATCTGACCCAGGGTGGTGTGGAGTGCAAAAAACGATGGATTTAGGCCCAGATCCTTGTACTGGGGTGAATGTAAGACATTGATCTACATTCTGTCCATCAAATTGTTTTTTGTAATTTTCTCCCTGAGTGTACTGGGGTAGCTCAGACGTGGGTCCCAGAGCCTCCACACCACTGGAGTCAAGCTAGCCGGGCTGATGAGAGGTGTTACCTCGAAACCGGTCCGGTCCTCGGATGCTTGATTCCGGTCTGGGAAAGATATGGCTGTTGTAGTTCGGACTGGACTGTTCCCATGGGGCACAGGGTCAGAGCTGATTTGCATAAAGCCATTATCTGACCCAGGGTGGTGTGGAGTGCAAAAAACGATGGATTTAGGCCCAGATCCTTGTACTGGGGTGAATGTAAGACATTGATCTACATTCTGTCCATCAAATTGTTTTTTGTAATTTTCTCCCTGAGTGTACTGGGGTAGCTCAGACGTGGGTCCCAGAGCCTCCACACCACTGGAGTCAAGCTAGCCGGGCTGATGAGAGGTGTTACCTCGAAACCGGTCCGGTCCTCGGATGCTTGATTCCGGTCTGGGAAAGATATGGCTGTTGTAGTTCGGACTGGACTGTTACCATGGGGCACAGGGTCAGAGCTGATTTGCATAAAGCCATTATCTGACCCAGGGTGGTGTGGAGTGCAAAAAACGATGGATTTAGGCCCAGATCCTTGTACTGGGGTGAATGTAAGACATTGATCTACATTCTGTCCATCAAATAGTTTTTTGTAATTTTCTCTTACCAACCAGGCTCCTACAGAGGTAAGGCCCATTGTAACAACAACTTAAACAACAGCCAGCAGGGGGCCTTTTACTGCAAACAGAGTGGTGGAAAGGGCAGACCAACCTTGCCAGTGTGGGTTGCTAACACTTGCAGAGATTTCAACTATAAGCAGTATCCTTTTTTTCCCTCAAAGGCTAGGGGGAAGGCTGAGACTCTTTGCACACAAGTGGCCAGAAATCACTAAGGACCAGTGAGTCCTACAGATGGTGCAGGGATACCAAAAAGAGTTCTACAGAGCTCAGGTGCAAGTAGCCAGACCACGCCCCCAGGTTTTTCCGCTATAAGATATGGTGCTGATAGATGTAGAAATACAGAATCTGCTCACCAAAGAGCAATCCAGAGGTCAGTGTTACATCCTTGGGGTTTTCGCAGAAACTTCCTTTTAGTAGAAGTTTCAACGAGTGGCTTGTTTTCCGTCATTTCTAGATGGAGGTCATTCACCTTCTCAGAGTTCTTTTACGGCAGACCGACTGGATGGTGCTTCTAGATCTCAAGGATTCATACCTCACGGCCCCTATTGTTACCCCTCATCACCATTTTCTACAATTTGAATGGAGAGACCAGATTTTTGTAACTCCAATCTCTCTCTTTGGGCCTGTCCTCAGCACCTTGGTGCTTCACAAAACTCCTCCGGCTAGTGGTGAAGACACTGAGGATGAAAAACACAGGCTGATGATATACCTTAACAACATCATACTGATGGACCAGTGACACTTGAATCTGGTGTCACATTTGGCAACAGCTATTCCAACCCATCAGAATATTGGTTTCATCATCAACTTGCCGAAATCAGAGTTAACGTTGACGCAGATCATGAATTTCCTGAGGTTTCTCATAGACTCTACCACAGCAATACTGAGCATGCTGGCATTGAAGGTCCGTAAGATCAAGAAGAAACTGGGCAAGGTACTGAGAAGAGACAGGATCTCCCTTATACAATTGACAAGGATAGTTGACTTGTTGTCTTCTTCGATTCAAGCCATATTTCTAGGCCCACTACAGCACAGGGCATTGCAACATTTGAAAGCGGCTCACCTCTGGAAGGACCTCACCTACTCGAAGCTGATGACCCTAACGAGCGAGGCCAGAGCGGAGCTGCAATGTTGGATAGACCATATGGAGGATCGGAATGGGCAGGCGATCTTTGGATTCCTCCTGACTTGGTAATAGAATTGGATACCAGCCGGCATGGCTGGGGTGCCGAATGTGGATCGATCACCATGGGAGGATGGTGAATGGAAGAGGAGTTGAGATTACATATCAACTGCCTAGAGCTGTTGGCGGGATCTTTTGCAATCTGATCAATGACAAGGGACAAGGTATCATGTTATACGGCAGAGGTCCAATACATCAACCTGTTGGGGGGTACCTGATCGAGAGCATTGACAGAACTGGCGAAGGACTTCTGACACTTCTGCCTTCAACTGCAGTTTTCTGTGCTGGCAGAGTTCTCTCCGGGCTCTCTAAACTCAGTGGCGGACTGGAACTCCAGCCATTTCACGGACTCCAGTGGCTAGCAGTTGGACCCGACAACCTTTTAGTCACTGATATCCCGGTGGGGTCCCTGCAGTGTGGACCTGTTTGCTTCCAGGCTGAATGCCCAGATTCCTCAATACTTCAACTGTAGGCAAGACCCGGGTGCACTGGTGGTGGACGCCTTCCTACAGGATTGAACAACAGGTCAAGCATTCATGTTCCCACCGTTTCTTTTGATCCCGAGAGTAGGGGCTCAAGTGCAGCATCAGGGAGCATCATTGGTGCTGTGACTGATCTGGAAATCTCACGCCTGGTTCCCCTCCCTTCTGGAGCTGTCATGTATGGAACTGATACAACTTCCAGCGTTAACTGAGACCCTACGGGACCCCAATGGCCGTCCCCATCCTGTGCTGTTGAAAGGTTACCTCCACCTCATGGCATGGAGGATTTTAGGCGATGGTGGCTGGATGGCAGACTTTCGGAAGAGGCAAAAGACTTATCCAGCAGGCATGGGCCCCATGAACAGCCAAGCGATACAGATCAGCTTGGAGAAGATGGGTTCATGGGTGTATGGAAAGACACCTGGATCCCATGGGAAAGCAAGTTACGGACATCCTGAATTTCCTGGCAGAGCTGTCTAGCTAAAGGGTATCAGAATGACACATCCCGCAGAACCTAGGTATTCCAGCTTATGGGATGTAAACCTAGTACTGCATCTCTTAGCAGGCTGGCAGGATAGTCAGTACCTGTCCGGAAAGAAGATTTTCGTAAACTTAGCGATGCTATTGTGCCTTATCTCTTGCAAGAGACTTTATTATATCAGGGTGTTGGACACACGGCAAGGGTCTTCACCCCGATAGTGGTTACATTCACTATTTCTTGAAGGACCAAAACTAATAAACATACCCATTTTTTAAATTTTCTCCTAAACTCTGTGTAGTAAGATGCATAAATGCTACGAGAAAGTCACGGCGGAGCTAAAACCTCCAGGTGAAAAACTGATGATATTTGCAATTCAGAAGCCATTCAGGACTGTTGCTTCTCCCTCCATTGCCAGGTGAGTAAAATGGCTCATGGCAGAGGCTTGGATGGATAATCACTTTTTTGGGGCCTACTCAGCCAGGGGGGTTATGACTTCCAAGGCCGTGCAGGCTGGCGGTAGATTGGAAGACATTATAAGTGCAGTGGATTGGTCCTCAGAGTCCAACTTCAAAAGGTTTTATTTTAAATCTACATATGATGTTGCATCCATGGTGGCAAGTAAGCTTTAAAAATGCATAATCCTCACCACTGGTTGTGACATAGAATGAGAAATTTCCTAGCTCACGTAAAGGAAAGTTTCAATTCTATTATGGATACAGAGGCGAGGATTATCCAAACCACGTCATATCATTATATGCCTAAGCCTCCCCGATGTCTGTATCGCAGGGTGTCTATCATGTCCTGTGTACGGTGGATTAAACCATATCAATTGTGAAAGAAAGGAAGCGCCTTTTACCCTCATGCTGTTATTGTACTCAAGATGTTTCTTATGTAATTTGTAAATGTATTTAATGAGTGTTTTATTGCCAATGACTAATGCTTAGGATAGGCTTCTTGGTATGATACTAGAGGCCTGATAGTATGTCAAGATATTACGCTGTATTTTTCCTTAGCAGAGAACTTCAAAGATGTTATTTGAGATCATAGATTGTGTAATGCAACTGATTACTGTATTGAGCTCGTTATGAGTTCTTAATACAATTGTATATACTGCGTGGACCCCCGATGTACATTTACCTTGTGAAAGCTCAGCAGCTTTCCTTTTCCTAATAACATAATATTAAAAAAATCACAAATTTATAAATAAAACAACCAACCACTGTTTGACTAAAAGTCCATAAGCAATTACAGCATAAAAGTTATTATGAAAGTCAGTTGATCCATCAAAAGTTATTAATGAATTGTTCTGCATGCCAGTTGTTGGGCGAGTTAATGTTATCAATTCCTTAAAGCCTCACAAAGTAGCTTAAAACAGGGGTTCCCGACATATAGTCTAACTCTCACCTTGTTTAAAAGGGCATTGCAACAACACAGGGGGTAGAAAAGGCAAGGCCAACGGAGTTGCTCTGCCCAGCCTCTTCTGGACAATAATGGATGAAAACGTAGCCTCCCTTGGTCCCGCCCAGTTAGAGTCTGTCAGCACTTTTAAGTGCCTTGATGGTCTTATATGTAGGGGGCATACCTTCTCCGCCCCCTCGCCTACCTACATTGCCTAATATTAGGACCATCAAGTCCAGCATCCCCAGTTTAATTAGTTAATAGTTTGTAAATGGTTTGGTGTACATTTATTTTACTTTATATGATATTACAAATAATTATTAATATTTTATTTTAGGTTAATATGGTATGTAAATTATTTAATCTAATTTAAATTGTGTATTGTTAGTCTAAGGGGTTGTAAAATTATTTATTAATTGTTTTTGAACTACACATTTTTTTTAGTTTCAAACTAAATTACTGTGGTCGATATTTTAATTTTCTATATTTTTGCCTGCTCTTGCTCATTCCAGGGTTTCATTAAATTTTGTGTTTCTACTTGTTTTGCTTGATATTGTGGTATTTTAGATATATATTACAACAATATTTAGGTAGGCGATACGAGTGTATCGCTTGTTTAAATACAGTGTGACAATATTTTAGTAAACAATATTTTTGGGCGATTTTAGCATAGTTTGAAAATGTGGTGGCCAATATTGTGTCATACAGCCACTATCACGGCACAGCCAGAATCAGGACTACAAAAGCAATTTTCTAAAATATTCCAGTGGAGGCAATGGAAACTGTCACGACTAGGGCTGAATTATTTGAACAGATTTATTTATATTATTTCTCGTACAGGAGATAGGAAGCAACATCTCCTATGGCTCATGTCCCATTGATACATATGCCTCAATATATCCTTGCTCAAAAGTGCATTTATATTGGCAGGGAGAAGTTTCCCCAGCGACGGCGAGCAATCCTTCCACATCAGAAGAAGATAAAGAAATGGAATTGTATGACAAAGTGCAGCACCCTAAGGTATATCATTTATTTTACTTACTTAATGCTGGATGCCATGCTAGATCACATAAGTGTGCAAAGGTGAATGAATGGCTACAAAACTAACACAGAGCTTGAGTTCCATAGCCTTGATTCCACCCCATGCATCTGTCTTCCACCACAGTACACCTTAATCTTTACTCACTCTTGCAATACATTTTTAGACCTTGTTCTCTCACTTTGTCACTATTTCCCTAGCTTTCTCTTTCTCCATCTTCCACCTTTGGTTCACTTTCCTGTCTAGCTCTAGGGTCAAACTCAAATGTGCAAAAATTGGTTCCAGATTCCTGAAAAAAAGTGCCAGTGTCCACCTCCTACAAACACCCGCAAATATTAAGCACTGCATATGTGTTGCTTTTAGTTTTAAAAAATGGGTTCAATGGTATGATAAACCACCTGGGCAAGGATGTAATTAGTAATTTGAAAACGTCCCTTACTAATTTTACTATAATACAATTAAAAACCCAGCAGTATCCAGTGCATATATAAGCTTTGTACTTGAGCTACAGGATCTGCAGGCTCTTTAGCAAAACACATATCATCTGTCTTTCTTTTCATTGTGATTTTGTAAGAAAGATTTAAATTATGTTCACACATCGTGAAATTATTTCAGAACATGGAAAGGCTATGGATGTGTTTTGCTTACTGTTACCAGGAGAGTGATATTTCGGGGCATATCATCAAGCGGCAGCGATATTTATCGCTGGGCGCTTTTAGCGTGCACAATCCTAACGCCATCCATTGCCGGATTCTATCACCCTGTCAGCGCACTATTAACAACGCGCATCACAGAGGCGATAGAAATCCCGGCATTAGCAGCGATGAGCGGCAATGTCACAGGATTACCAGCGATAAAAAAGAAGCATTAGGGAAAACATTGTAGATAAGTAGATGTGGACTCAGCATTATGATCCACCTCCCATGATACACATAGCTAAATTGGGAAAATAGCAGGCGTAACAAACCGGCAATATATCCGGTTAGCGCTACTTTTTATGTCGCTAGGTGGGTTAGCGATACCCTTGTTAATAGAGAGAAGCTGGGTTAGCGACTAGGGGCCAGATGTAGGTAACTTCAATTTTCCGATTCTTAAATACTGCTTTTTACCGATTCGGTATTCCAGAATCTGTAAATGAGATGTAGGGGAAAAATCGGTATTATTTACCGAATCGGTAAAATTCGTTATCGGACATTCGGAATGTACCGAATCGTTATTTACCGAATCGGTATTTTCCGAATTGGTATTTCCTATTCATTCCTATGGGCCAAAAGGCCCATAGGAATGAATGGGAAATACCGATTCGGTAAATACCGATTCGGTAAATACCGAATCCGAAAGCAAGCAAAAGTGAAACTTAAGAAAACAGCCAATCAGGTGCTACCACCCTCCCCCTCCCCACCAGGAAGTGGCTACCCAGGCAGCTGCAACTAATTAGAAGGTTCTGGAGAGGCAGTCAGAGCAGAGCAGAGACACCGAGCAGCAGGGAGAGTTTTGTTGAAACTTTAAGAAAAGAAAAATGGCAAGCAGCAGTGAAAGTCAGAAGGCTGAAAGAAAGAGGAAAATAAAGTTCAGCAGCATGGAGCTGCAGGTACTGGTGGAGGAGGTTGTGAGAGTGCACAACAAACTTTTTGGCAGGCACTCCCTCACTGTTCCTGAGTCTGCCAAACGAAAAATCTGGCTGGCAATTGCAGAAAAAGTTAATGCAGTGGGAGTCACACCCAGGAATTTTGAGGATCTAAAAAAAAGATTTTATGACATCAGGATCCTCACCAAGAAGAAGATGTCTGAAATACACAAGCAGGCCGGTGTCACCGGTGGAGGCAGGAACCCAGCGCCCCCCCCTGACTGACCTGGAGGAGTTGGTGGCCTCAACCATTGAGGCAGACAGCGTCTTGGGACTTGGAGATGTTGACAGCTCAGCCAGAGCAACAAAAAAAGGTAAGACGCATGCGCAGCATGACACCCCATACCAACCTGCTTCCCTTCACCCTTTGCGGACAAGCCAACCCCAGTCCAGTACTGCTAGCAGTATACAGGAGCAATGCATTATGGGAAATGTAGTCAGCTAATGTAAGACCATGTGTAACTGTGCAGACATCAGCAAGTCACTGAACGTAATGCAGATAAATGAAAGTGAAATGTCTAAAGCATTTATGTAGTGACTGTGACACAGTAGCACACAGTTGACATACACTTATTTATACCTAGGTGCAAATTCAGCCAGTCGACCCACAGAAACAGAAGGGACTGCACCAGCGAGGTAGGAGAGTGAGGAAGCAGGGCCCAGCCAAGTACAAGCCTCGCAGGAGGAAGGTGACAAGACGGGCATCTCCCAAGAAGATGAGACAGTACAGACACCAGAGTTGCTGCACTCCCCACAGCTCTCACAATCCCCTCCCCTGGTTTTCTCACCAGAAACCTCCCCATCACTATTCCTGTCCACTCCTGCAACCCCACCAGGCAGGAGGCGTGTTGTGGCCCCACTACCAGTAATGGAGGCAGCAGAGGGTGAGGGTGAGGCTCAAATCACGGTAGATGTGAGTTCTGCAGAACTGCAGTCCACAAATGATCCAGTCACAGCGCGCAGAACACAACGCACACCCAGCAGTACAGGTGGACGTGCAGATGGCACTGTGTTCGGTGGGCTGGAGGGGAGCATGGTGCGCCTACAACGGATGCAGGGCAAATCCATCCAAGCCTGCCATCGCCAATTCCGAGTCCTGAATGAGAAAATAGGAGACATGGGGAAGGGCATGAGTGACATTGTTGAGTCAAATAGGGAGGTTGCAAAAACAAATGCGGACATTGCAGCAGGGATGCAGCAGATGAGCAACTCGATTACACAGCTCTGCTCCAAACTAGACAGTCTGTCCCACACAAGGCGCAGGGAGGCCCGTGTCCACAATACGGCCATCAATCGTCTGCCCACTGCCACATCCCTGCTTTGCCGTAGGGGCATAAATATGCAGGAGGCCTTGACCTAGAACACGACTGAGGTCACCAGGGGCATGGCCAGAATCACAAGTGCACTAGAGGCTATGCTTATTTCACACACTGCACAGAATCCGGCCTTGGACGTGGCAGAGGCTGATGACAGTAGTAGCCGGAGCAGCATGGCAAGCGCTGTTCCGGAGCCACGGAGGAGTAGCAGGCGCCCAGCTGAGGCTGCAGGGCAAGCCGAACACAGTGAGCAACATCCTAGTGGCTCAGGGAAGCGCGGGCGCAAGTGACTTTACCGGTCATGGGTGAAGTAACCCGGGACATACAGTCCCCACGTACATAATGTTTATTTTGTTGCACTTCCGTGCTTGTACGTTGTGGCAACATTAAATTACGTTGTTCCCATACACAACCTGTCTGTGTCTCATTACTTACTCAGAAATAGTTGCGTGTTATCTCATCACGTCTGTATCTGCCATCACTTGGTGATGACACTCCAGCAGGTTGTGTTTCAGGCACAGCAATGTCATTGTCAAGATCCTCATAATCTGACAACTCCATCTCAGTCCCCTTCTTCACAGCAAGGTTGTGCAACATAGCACAGGCAGCAATGATCTTACAGCAGGTGATGGGGTTATACTGCCTTGCACCTCCACTCTTGTGCAAGCACCTGAACCTGCTTTTCCAGATACCAAACGTACGCTGCACTACATTTCTTGTGCTCTTGTGGGCCCGGTTATATCTCCTTTGGCTGGGTGTTGAGGGGTTGAGGTAGGGGGTAAGTATGAAGGAGCGGAGGACATATGCACTGTCTCCTAAAAGGAAATGAGAATACATTACTCGCATGCATACATGTACTTCTTACTGCAATAGGCGTTATGTGGGTCGCACACTGTGTCTTACCTAGGAGGTATCCTTCACCAAATTTCCCTGCAGTCAGCCATGCATAGATGCCGCTGTTTTGAAATATATAGGAGTCGTGGGTACTCCCAGGGAATTTTGCCACAAGGTCAGTGATAGTGCACTTTGCATTGCAAATCAACTGCACATTGATAGTGTGCGTTGACTTCCTATTCCTGTATATATATTCGGTGGCAGCAGGGAGACAAATGGGAATGTGCGTGCCATCAATGCAGCCAATTATATTGGGGAATCGTGCCATCTGGTAAAAGTCAGATTTTGTTTGGACCAGTTCAGCATGGGTTGCAGGAAAAGATATGTAATGGTCCATCCTCTGTAACATGGCGTCAAGGAATTTGTGGAAAACCTTGACAGGCTGCTCTGGGTCACCCCACCTACCGCAGCAACCACACTCTGGTAGCTACCAGACTCAAGCAGGTGTAGGCTGCACAGCACCTGCAGGGGCGGTGGAATAGCTTGTGCCCTTGGGGTAGTGTGCTCCAACAGTGGTTGGAGGTCCCTGATGAGGTCCAAGAGGGTGTCTGGCTCCAACCTGTACCTCTGGAGAATCTCTGCCTCTCTCAGCATGAACAAGGTGATCCTCTGCCTGTAGACCTGCTCCTGTCTCTGCCATTCCCTCTCTCCTTCCTCCTGTAGCCGTAGCCGTCTTGCAATGACATAAAATGCTGCCATTGTGCAAGAAGAATTGCATTTTGGGTCCATTTTTATGGGTTGCACCTGGTTACCACCTGATTCCAATCCATGGTAAATACCGACTCTTAAATACCGAATTTGAAGCAAATTCGGTATTTCAGGGCTTACTTACATCTCATTATTCAATTTTACCACTTCTTATTTACCGATTCGGTATTTTACCGAATCGGTAAATTTACCGAATCAATAAATATACCGAGTCGGTAACTTTACCGATTCGCTATATTTTCCGATTCGGTATTATACCGAGTCGGTAACTTTACCGATTCGGTAAATTTACCGATTCGGACGATTTTTGGACTCCTACATCCCAAATGCTCAATACCGGTCGGTAACGGCCGAAAATACCGATTTTCGGCCGTTACGACCGGTATTGGGCTACCTACATCTGGCCCTATATTCGCTGAATTTCTGTAGGGAACCCTACCTCACATCTCATTAGCGATGCGAGGCGAGGAACAAATATAATGTGCGCTAAGGCATGGTTTCACGCGCTAGCATGACCTTGCCGATAAGGTGATAGAATTATCGCTGCTTTTCGCACGAAAATGGATGCTAAAGCAGCGATAATTCTATTACGGCCCCTTGATGATATATCCCTTCGTGAGGAAAACTTTCAAACTCCATTTCTTCAATGACAGACATATGCAAGGCAATATACAGATGAAGTACCAGGGGGAATTCTCCTGCATTGTTTGTAGAATGAGATTGAAAAATTTGACAGAACCGATCAAATCTGTAAACGTTTCAGCTTCAACGCATAAGGTGAGGGAGGAACTGGCAGTGGGGGGAGGAGGGGGTATGAGTTGTTTCATTTTAGTTTTAACTTTCTAGAAAGGCGCTACAAATTCAAGTTTTTTAATACACTGAGGAGTCAGGTATAAAACATGTGAAGGTCCACGGATCTATGACAAAATATAGAAACCCAAAATATCGAAATACAAAAATATCAAAGCAATAATATCGATGTAAACAATATCGATATCCTATCTACAACAAGGTAAGTACTAAAATATCGAGAAAAAAAATATCGATGTCAAAAATATCGTTTTAAAAAAAATCGTTTTTTTTTTAATTAAAAAAAATATGTAACATTAATTAAAAAATACTTAACAATATATTAAACATAGTTAACATTATTTTATATTATTTGAAATTAATAGGTAATATACATAATGTAATAAAAAATTAATTAAACATATACATATACTATATATGTACTTACTTGATAATTAGTTGAAATACTTATTGTAATTCATAAATAATAAAAAATATTATAAATTACAAATTCATCTGCACACATAAAATAATAACATACATTAAATTAAAATAATTATGCAAAACAAATTAAAACAAATAATTTACTTTTAATATTTTTAACATTAATTATATAACGCATTAACTAAAACAATACAAAAATGTTAAATAACAGAGGGAATAAAAAATTATTCCAACTCCAAAAAAACAACAATAAGGAAAATGTTGGATAGCGTAGGGGTAAAAATTACAATTCCCACTTTAAAGAGTGCAACAGTAGGGAAAGTGTTGGATAGCGTAAGGGTAAAAATTACTATTCACACTCCAAAGAGTGCAACAGTAGGGAAAGTGTTGGATAGCGTAGGGGTAAACATTACTATTCCCGCTCCAGAGAATGCAACAGTAAGGAAAGTGTTGGATAGAGTAGGGGTAACAATTGCTATTCCCACTCCAGAGTATGCAACAGCAAGGAAAGTGTTGAATAGCGGAGGGGTAACAATTACTATTCCCACTGCAGAGAGTGCAACAGTAGGTAAAGTGTTGGATAGCGTAGGGGTAACAACTACTATTCCCACTCCAGAGAGTGCAACAGTAGGGAAAGTGTTGGATAGCGTAGGGGTAACAATTACTATTCCCACTGCAGAGAGTGCAACAATAGGGAAAGTGTTGGATAACGTAGGGGTAAAAAGTACTAATAATACAATTCATGTGGTGCACACATTTGGAAGCACAAAAAAGTTCATACCTTGGACAGGTGTAAATGCTTCTCCCTGTCCCAGTTATTCAATTTGTCTAAGGTCCTCTGTCGACCTGTAAATAATACAACCAAGTTGCTGCATTAGACCCAGTTAGACACTTCTGATCATGGATGTTGGAGAGCGTGTCAATTAACTAAAGGAGTACCTGGAGGCAAAGCGTATGGTCAAAAGAAGCATTTACACCTGTCCAAGGTATGGACTTTTTTGTGCTTCCAAATGTGTGCACCACATGAATTTTATTATGATTGCACATTCTGAGTCTACTGTTATCTTGCAGATAACACTGTCTCGCTAAAGTGTTGGTGTGACAAGATCATCACGATAACTGCTCCTGACTGACTAACAGGTACAGGAGGGTAACAGAGGGGAAGTTGGTACGGTCACCTATGATTGAATGATGGTTGGTGACACAGTGCTCTCTCTCTTTTTTAATACACCTTACAGAACCCCATTGATTGAGCCCTGATGAGATTCCGTGCACTTTGTCCACGGATTTAAAACGCGTCGGCAGAATAGAAAGAAACATGAAACATACAGGATTGATTTCTGAATTTGATTAATGTTCCGAATCAATTTGTGTTCTTCGATTTCTTCTTTGAACGTGTCTCTATCATTGAGTTGAAATATTGATTTTTTTGAATATGTGCAAAGATTTACTGTTTGCTATTGTTCAATAAGAAAAGGTGTACAATATCATTGTTGTTTGTTCAAATAATTCATTTAGGTATTTGTGATTTTTGTATTGTTATATGTTGAGTGTCTTTCTCAAACATAGGATCACTGTTTTTTAAGTGTCTAAAAATTTCTAAGTAAAGGGTATAAATAAAATATACCGAACAAATCTGTAATCTAGTTCGATTTGTTTGCTCGGATTTATGAGCATCTGAAAAGTGGTGGGGTTGGCATTCTGTTCTTTCAAAATAGTCCATACTCACAGCACAATAAGCCCAACTCGAATTAAATAAACAAGTAAACATTGAGTTGTGGTCGTGCAAGCCATATAGCAATGATGTGATTCTCCCGTAACAATACCATTGTCTTTTTATATAACCTCCAGGCTTTCTAAATGCAGCAGATATCTGGTTCTACTATTGCCTAAGATCATTTTACTCAATTTTAAGCCCTCAGAACCATGGAAGACTGAGTCAGTCTTACTGGGATTCAACCCAATGAGCTGGAGAACACTCAGTGCTTAATTTGCATAAAAATAAGTGCCAGGGCTGTCGCCCAGAGGTCACTGCAGTATGCACCACACTTTGCTCTCCCAGCGTTGCCAGTGACTGTACAAACACATCTACTAACCATCACATGCCTATTAAATGTGACGATTCAGACTATTCCAGGTCCCCAAAGTCATAAGATGTGCTTGGGCGGCAGGTATGAGTAATTTGTAATGTATACTGAATTAATAAAGGACTGGTGTTGTAGTGCTCTCTAAATTACACAAACAGTGAGACCATGTGGCAGTCTGCAATAAGTGCGGGTGTTGACAAATAAGTTCTGAGTACCGGAAACGACTGGCTCAAACTAAGCATTGCCACAAATCTAATCTTATAAGAGTCTATCTACTGAAATACACTCTACAAGCCTGAGTCCCAAAGGTAAACTTACACTTTTGTGTAAGCCTACCTTTGTTTTGGAGTTAAAAAACTCTGGTTTGTTAGTAAGTTTACAGCTGTGGACACTCCGCAGTCTGATGGGGAACTGGACACATAAAATTATACAACATGACTATCTTTTTGTGTATAAAGTACTCCACCCCGACTGCTGTGTCTCCACAGTCGTAAACTTACTACTAAACCATAGATTGTGATTTAGAAAACAAACGTAAGCCTACACAAAGGTGTAAGTTTACTTTTGTAAATAAGGCTCTGTGAATGCATATTCACCAGGTAAACCCATACATATATTGGGGCACAATTCTAGACAGCATTGATGACAGAAGATTAGGTGTGTGGAAACGTTTCTACACATTCAATGATATCCTGAGAAATTGCATTATCTTCTAATGACCTTTTGCTATACTGTCATCTACTTACAATTACAGAAATGACCTCTATCATTTGATATATTATTTACAAAGATATCAATAGGTCTACCATTTATAATGGACAAGGACAGAGAAACACAGACACTGGCACAGGGCAAAGTAGACACTGGTTTAAAGAAACACAACTACTGGGTCATGACACTAAGTCGGATACTAAGGCATGGAATAACAACATTGTCATCACAGGATACTAAAAAATACTTTTCAATAAATTGAATCGGTCTGTGGATTTTTCAGGGCAGGAAACCTGGAGAGTAAAATAGGGGGTGACAGAAAACAGAATATAGAGACAAGAGCACAGGGACAAAGGCACACAAGGGAGGGAAGGGCACATTAGAAAGTATCAACAAATACAGAAACAAGGGGTCTGCCAAGTTGCAAAGACATGAAAATTAAAAAATGCATTTATTTGCAAACTGTGAAGTTTGCAAAGCTTAAAAAAGTGGCAGCTATAGGGACCCTTTATTGCAGTGGAGAACCATTTCCTCTGAAGTAAAGGGCCCCTCGGGGTGGCAGGTGCACTGTTACCTCAATGTGGCATTCCCTTGCCCCTAACACCCCTGCAAAGTCTTGAGTCCCCACCCTCATGCACTGACCCATTTGTGCCCTTGAATGCCTTGTCCCTACCACCTAAGATGTCCTCAGACCCAGCCCAGCCCAGCCCAGCCCAATATGTCCCCTGCCACAGGCTCTCACATGCACTATCTTCTCTGCCACTTACCTATACTGAGAGGTGTGCAGCAACAAAGCTTAACAAATTGTGAAGCTTGCAAAGCTAACAAAAAGTGTCACTTGAGGGACCCTTTGCAGAAGCAGGGAGCCAGTCCCTCTGCAGTGAAAGGATGCTATGCCTTGTGCTGGGAGGTATGCAGCAGTCTGCCAATGATACCACAGGAAATCCTTCTACAAGACTTCCCACGCACCATGACACAAGTCATCATCACCAGCCGATTGGACTACGGCAATGTCCTCAAAGTAGGAATCGCCACACGCCTTCTACAGAGACTTTAGACCATACAGAACACTGCAACCAGACTCATCTTCGGCCTCCCCCGACGAACCCACATCACACCCCACCTCTAGAAATTCCACTGGCTCCTAGTACACACGAGATTCCAATTAAAGCTGCTGACGTATGCACACAAGGCTCTACACAATCAAGGACCTGCCTACATTAACCACCACATGAACTTCCACCAACCATCGAGAAGACTACACTTTGCCTCGCTTTCACTTGCCCATACTCCCCGCATCTACTGAAGCAGAAGTGGAGGACGCTCCTTCTCCCACATCACAGCAAAGACTTGGAACAGCCTTCCCACCCCTGAGTAGGAGGGACCATCCGCATGGGCAGCGGCGGTCCCTCCATGGCAATTAGGATGTGACCGCCACCCTGGCGGTCACATCCTGTATTTTTTACATTACGGCGGGTGCTGCTTGAAGCAGCACCCGCCGCAATGTAAAAAATGAAAGCAGTGCATTTGCATGCACAAAGCGGCAGGCACTGCACGGTGCCTGCCGCTTCGTGCACGCAAAGGCAGGGGTGTACCATAGGTACCCCCCATGTGCACCCCCCACCCCCCTTCACCCAGGGGGCCTGCAACGGGCCCCCGAAGTGAATGTCCCTATGCTTTTCCACGGCGGAAAAGCCGCTGCGGAAAAGCATGTGATTCCCTCCATCCTAATATGGCTGGCGGTGTCTGATAGACACCGCCAGCCATGTTAGGGACTTTCCGCCGTGGTTGGAAGGCGACCGCGGCGGAAAAGCTGCGGCCGAAATTCAAGACCCACCAGCCATCCTAATTTGGCGGTTGGTCTGTGGAGGCTCTGCAGAGGTTTTCCCGCATCCTCCAGGCCGGCGGAAGCCACTGCCGGCCCGGAGGATGCGGGAAAACCGCAATCATAATCGGCCCCCTACACTTTTCACATTTTTTATAGCATTTTAAAATAAAAAAAAACAATTCAAAACATTGAAACATAAAACCTTTTTAAAACACTTCCCACACCACATCACTCCACTTCTAAATTCTACAACTCGTTCCTAAAACATGAACTAGACATTTAAAATTGAATACCCAATAAATATTAAATAGAGATAGATTGATACATTGATGGATATCTTAAATTGAAACTTTCTTAAAGTAAATGTTAAAAAATATTTTTATTCATATAAAAAATTTTTTTTAAATTTGCCTAGTAAAAATACAAAAGTAAAATAATTATAGTTTTAAAACAATTCCCATTCTACTCATTACAAACCCTGCAACCTGCTACTAAAATATCATCAAAGACTTCTAAAATTAGATAGACAAAAGGTTTTAGTACAAAATACATCAAATAAACAATAAAACTAAAATAAATTCAAAAATATATTATATACAACAATATTTAAAACCTCGATAATGCTAAGAATGATAATAAATAGAAAAGTAAAAAAATAGATTTTCTAACCTGTGAGATATTGTCTTGACATCACAATATTTTAGCAACGATGTAATGTAGCAACAATATTTTGTCACATGATATTAGTATTCTACACAAATGGAGGTGACTCAAGGTTAACCAGCTTCTGCTCACCCAATACCTGACATAAATCACATTATCAATAACAAGACACTATGGCTCCATTCCATTTTTTCTCATGAATTCTATGTGATCTCAG
Organism: Lissotriton vulgaris; assembly: GCF_964263255.1. Taxonomy (NCBI): domain Eukaryota; kingdom Metazoa; phylum Chordata; class Amphibia; order Caudata; family Salamandridae; genus Lissotriton; species Lissotriton vulgaris. The sequence continues at coordinate 532,512,989 of NC_141700.1, read as the reverse complement.
ATTTAGGGGCCTATTAGGATGGCGGACGGACCAGCGTCCGTCCGCCACCCCCGAGGTGGAGGGACCGTCCGCAGGGGTGCAGATTAGGATGTGACCCCCACCCTGGCGGTCACATCCTGCATATTTAACATTGCGGTGGGTGCTGCTTTAAGCAGCACCTGCCTCAAGGTTAAATATGCATGCTTTCCATTTGCATGCACAAAGCGGCAGGCACCGCGCGGTGCCTGCCGCCTTGAACATGCAAATGCTGGGAGGTACTATAGTTACTTCCCATGTGCACCCCCCACCCCCGACACCCTGTGGGCCCACAAGGGCCCCCCAGAAGCTATTGTCCACATGCTTTTCCACGGCGGTAAATCCGCCGCGGAAAAGCATGTTTCCAAATCCATTGTACTTTGGCTGGCGGTGTCTTGCAGACACCGCCACCAAATTGCGGCCAATACCCTGCGGATCAGCGACGGACGGACCTGCCGTCTGCAGCTGATCCCACCGCCATCATAATCTGGCGGTGGGTCTTTTAAAGGTCCGCAGCGTTGTCTTCCACCGGCCCGGAGGATGCGGAATCACCGCAATCATTATCGACCCCATTAGGACAACAATCAAAATTTAATTACAAGACCGGAGGCTAACATTATGCATTATCCCTTTAATGTCCCTCCACGCAGCCACTTAAAAGTCATACATCATGATGAAAACTGTTTCAGAACAGAACCTTCAACGCATATAATAGGCCCATGCACATCACAGTCTGCCTCTTTTAAATGCAGCTCCATGCAGATTAGTACCTTGTTGTATATCCTTGCTGTTTTCCTTACTAGACGTTATGTGTTTCTGTCTTTCAGAATGAGGTGACACCTTCTGTTTTAGCTGCTGTCCTCAGAGCGCCTGTTTTGGCTTGATGTCCACAGATTTTTCTCCCTTTGGACAGGGGGTTGTTCTTCAGAGTCCTCGCGCTCACCTTTAGGCTCATCCAGTCCCTTCACAGGACCTGAGTTCCCTTTTAGTTAGGCACTGATTTTCGGTTTGAGGAGATTTCTCCCTGCGCGCCCCTCCAGGGCTCGGACCATGCGCTTGCTGGGTCCTGGTGGGGAAGCCAGTCCTGGCCGGGAAGCTGTGCCTTTTCAACACTGGTGGCCAGGCCAGTTCATGCTGGCAGCCCCGCCTGCCCCCACTCACACTTGGAGTGCGCTTGTTCCCGATGAGTCCCCTCGCCATGACACATCAGGGTAAGAGACTAACCTCTCTTTCATTTCAGAATTTTATCTGACGCGTCCCCTTGCTATGACGCGTTGGGTTAGTAAATTAATTTTACCATTTGTTTGGGATTTTTCCCGACGCCTCTCCAACGTATGGCATGCTGGGGAATCATAATTAGAGGAATGCGCTGGCCAACAGGAGCGGAATGGCCGTCCCAGCGTTCCTCAAGCTCGATTTTGTTTATAGAACACAGCTGATTGATGGAGAGTTATGGTGACGTCACGATAACAGTTGACAGTTGCTGTACCTCTTTAATCAGCTGTCTCTTGCCCGTCTCTGCTACTTGATGTCTTTTTAGAGCTTTTTATATCGATTTGGTTTTGGGGACCCTTTTAAATAGGATGCTGCCTTTAGTTACTTTACAAAATAATATTTTAGTTTCCCAAAAGAGGCTTAGGCTTTTTCATGAAGTTGCCTCCTAATTTTAAATTATTAGGTTTGATATTGTAAGCCACAGTTTATCCCTTTCCTTATAAGAGTAATAATAATAGTTTTATTTACAATAATGTCCCTTCATGTATCACAGACGCAATCTAATGAGGTCCTGATTGAGGACAAAATAACTGCTGTAGTGCAGCGAGAGGGCTCTTTTGAACTAAATAACGTATAAATATCAAAACTCTTGGAACTATAAACTACATGGATTGCTTAATTGTTTTTAAACAACAAACTCCCGCACTAGACCTAGAATGTTTTAGAATGAATTAATAGAGAATTTATCCATACAAACGGAAATTTTAATTGAGTAGTTGATTTTATAAAATGTATTGTTGTGGTTTTAATTAACTGAAACAATAAAACTTTTTAATTTCTTTAAAAAATAAAAAAGGTCCTGGTTGAAAAGCTAATACAGCAAGAGATGCACTGTTGCATACTCTTGCATACGTGAGACCTTGGAACAGGTTATAGGTAATAAGAGACTGCCTGCGTCTGATGAGGAGGATGAGTATGGTTCAGTGTCAGGAAGAGACTCTGACTGAACTGTAAAAGGGGGCAAGAGAGCAAAAAAGACAAAACACATGGAGAAGTATTCTTCCCTAGGTATCACAGGAGGTCAAAGCATGTCAATAAAATCAGGAAGTCTAAGCACCTCAATGAAATCTGGAGGTCTAAGCACCTTAAACAAATGCGGAGATTAAAGCAGCTCAAAGACATTGGGTGTCCTACGCAGCACAGATCCTAAAGGTGTCTGAAGCGACGCACTTCTTTCAGATGATCAGATTGACACACACAATACTAACATGGGGGAAGAATAACTTCTGAGTGAGGGGCCACTAGACAAATATATATTTGACCTAGACCAGGGGGGGCATTAATGAGAATGACCTCTTTACAGAAGATGAGGCTCCATCTACCTCGAAGGGGATAGTGAAGGACCCTCTGGGACAAGAAATGTTTTCCCCTCACAATATCAGGCACCCTAGAAGTGTGGAATTGTGGCTCAGGATCACGTAGGTAGGTTCATGAGGAGATGGATCAGAGACACCCTGGAAAAGGAGGTTCATAATATTCTTAGAGCTGAATGCTCAAGACCCATGAGCCACAAACAAAGTTTATTGAACTCCTAAACTGGATCAAGAGCTAATTACATTTCTTTACAAACTTGGCAGGGATCCTAGAAAAGCCTGGTGGTCCTTTAAGGGATGCCAGGAACGACTTTTTGATGTGTTAGGCCATGTTGCTAGAATAATAGATCTAGCAGAGGAAGCATACATCAGTGAGACCCCTGTAGATCTTACACTACTAGTCAATGGGGATTGGTCCTTTTAGGCAGCACCAATGCTAGCCTCAATGCAGAGTGACGTAGAGTCATATTGTCCAAGATCAGTCCAAAGATGAGTGATCTGGTTGGGAAGGTACCCTCAGTGAATCCTAACGGCCTCCTCTTTGGGGAAAATATGATGAAGTCTCTTGGCAATCATGTGGCTATATCCAAGGCCCTTGACAATGCTCAATCCAACATGAGAAGGGTGTTTTACTGTGAAGTGTTTGGCTGGGCAGGCAGAAGGGGCCTTCCTGCCGGCCAGGCCTCCCAGAGGTCCCAATTTAGACAAAGTGGATTCAGGAGAGGCTTTCAGTTCAGTGCTTCATCTTCCTTCTACCCACAAAGATGACCAGCCTAGTGTCGAGAGGATACAGATCACACTGCCAAGGTTCGACCAACAATTACTCAGAACCCATGGGTTTGAGAAAGCATTCAGGGTTTCAGTATGGGGTTTCCCACACAGACTATTTCCCAAAGAAACCTAGTTCTATCTTTAAACCAGGAGAAAATGGTAGACAAAGAAGTGAATTCTATGCTACAAAAGGACACTATTGTGGAAGTACCCTTAGAGTGCACACTTTTCATAAGCCTGCTCTTTCTGGTAGTAAAAAAAGGAAAATGCGTGAAGATCTGTGGTAAATCTAAGGGACCTGAACAGGTTATGGCCGGGATACCCGTCACCCCCTCCCAACACAATCCCCAATGATGGGAAGACGGACACAGTTCTTGACTTTTGGAAGGCGGGAGGGAGTTACCCTCCCGGCCGTATTTATTAAAATATGAAACAAAATTAAAACATTAAAATAACAGTTTCATATCATGTACAATTTCATTTTCACATTACGATGTTTATTGGCTAACCTTAACACAGCTCTAATACAAAGGTTCTCCTAGCCGATTCTAAACATCCTGCAAATGCATATACTCAAAATTAAATTGTACATCCTAACATTACGGGCCAACGGCAAGGTCGTAACCGGTGTCAGATCCCTAATACCAGAACTCCCCCCTCACTTGTGAGGGGCGGCCGCACAGGGACTGTACCTCTGTGCCAACTTCCAATTTCCCTTGTCTTAACGGGGGCCCCATATTTACTCGACGCCATCTTAGTGGTCGTCCGAGGACTCGTGTGAGGTGTCTAGAAGGTAGCGTAGACCCCCCTCCCACCCCACACTGCTTACCACATCCGCCGTCGCGGATGTCCTGGCCCCGGGAAATTCCCAGGAGGGGCCCGTAGCCCCTCCTCCCCAGGGAGGGGTCTTGACCGCCTTCCCTTTCGGCGGCCCCATCCTTAGAGGGGTACCGCCTCCCCGTGTGAGGGGCCAATGGCCGCCTCCCCCCGGGCGCTCCCATCCATAATGGGTGGCGCCCCACCTCTAGGGATCTTCCAATTACTGCTCACTGATCATGACCTTACCGCCACAGGCCGGATAGTTGACCGGCTATCCGGACCCCCCACAAACTCCTACTAAAGGTCATGGCTACACAAACTCTTTAACCAAGCTAAGAAGTCTACTATGAGTAAGACATTCCCCTCCCGGGACAAATGGACCCCATCCTCAAGATACATATGGTCCCCCCGAATACATCCATGTGGAATACAGTGCAACTAGCCTGAACGAAACAACCTACTAAGTTTGTTATTAACTTTCTTTACCGACTGATTCAAAGCTGACACAGAGAGGGCCCCCCGCCACACCCTTCTAGGAATCATGTGTGACCATGCAATCGTGCACCCCGGAACCCTTCTCGCCAACCAACTCACTGTGGATAAAATGAACTCGAGAAGTACTCGTCGACCAATGGTTACCAAATCATTGCCCCCAAGGTGTACTATGATTACAGACGGCGGTGACCTCGTCCGCCCTAGCAGTCCCTCCATAAAATTCTGAAACTGGTCAATACAGAGTCCGCCCCTTCCGTGGAAGGTCACCCTGCACCCATATTCCCCAGCCACGTGAATCATGTCACCTGCTTTGAATACGTCCGCGGCTCGCCTCACGTATGAGTGGCCGACGACCCACACCACTCTTCCCTCAGCCGGTGATCTTTGACCGCTGGTCCCCAGGTGTCGGGTCAACTGCACAGTCCGCCCCGCAAAGCCTGCTCGCGAAACTGTAAACCAAACAGAAACAAGAAGCGTGAGTGCATGACATTAGCTTCACAACATGTGCAACCGCACATACCTCTTATAACAATTCGAGGACCAACGCCCCAACTGTTTCACTTTTTCAACGCTCAGACCCCTGGCTGTAGCCTCTGTGGCAGCCCCTATCCGGAAGGAATGGGTCCCGAAATCGCTCGGGTTCAAGCCCGCTGCAGCGATTGCCATTGTTAACACCCACTGGAACTGAAACCTAGTCAGTGGGGTGGCGTCGGTGTGCCTCAGCAAGCTTCCCCCCCATGTTACAGCCCTTTGCGCTAAATACTCCTCCACGCATTTTACCGGGCACATGGGAGACCCTGGAATCTGCTGGACTACCACACAGTCCCCGATCGCCCCCTGATCGGTCTTGGACCTGGCTATTGAGACTACCATCGTCTCACCCTTAATTAGAATGTGTTCTCGACACAGACCTCCCCCCCGTATCCTGCTTGTTCCTTGCTACCAGTTCGCTCACCCGCATAGCCCCATGGAATGCTAATGCAAAAGCGGCCCGGAACAGCACTGTCTCTGATTGAGATGAACATGTCGCAGGGAGTACGGACATTAACAGAGACAACCTCTCTAGACCTATCGGGTGCCTCTCATCCACTCTACGACCCTCAAGGCGTTGCCACCCACGCAGAGCCTTCCTTACGAGAAAGGACGAAGTGGGGTCCTGGATGCCTTGAGCCTGCGCCATGAAGGCAATGGCGGCCCTGTGCCTATTGGCTGTTGCCAGTGATCGGCCTGCCTGATGTAGTGATACCAGAAATTTCAGTACATACTCCTCCTGCCCCCAATGCTCCCTCCTAGCTGAACCCAAAAATTCCCAATAGGAACGGAACGCCCCTTCATATGCCTTCCTTGTCCTGGGTGCTAAACTCTCTCCCACAAGGTTTTGTAATCCGGGGCACCGAGAGACCAGAGAGCTTCGGGAAATGGTGCCGCCACCAAGTCCGCTGAGGGCAGAAAACCCCGGAAGGCCTGCATGTGGGAACGAGAGAGTGCATCAGCCGCCTGGTTCAGTACCCCAGGCACGTGTCTTGCCCTAAAGTGGACGTTTAGTCTCATACATAGCAGGACAATTTCTTTCAGCAGTCTCAGAATCCATTTGCAGCGTGCTGCCTGATTATTGATACATTCAACAACGGTCATATTATCAGACCAGAATACCACAGAGCGATCACGAAACCCATCTGGCCATGTTCTCAAGGCCACCAGAATGGGGAACAGCTCAAGAAACCCAATGTTACCTGTGAGCCCACTATCGTGCCACCACGCCGGCCATGTTCGTGCCGACCATTGATTACCAAAGATGGCGCCAAATCCCACACTCCCTGCCGAGTCGGTCCACAACCCCAGCTCCTCGGAGGAAGCTGGCGGTTTGTTCCACACGACGCGACCGTTGAAATCCGCCAGAAATGCCAGCCATATGAGCATATCCTGGCGAACCTCTGCTGACAGCCGTGTGCGGTGGTGCCCTTCCTTGAGGCCCACCATGGCTTGTGCGATAGAGCGAGAAAAGGGGCGAGCCATAAGCATGGGCGAATTTTGCGAATCTCGCGTTCGCGAATTTTGCGGATTTGCGAACTCGCAATCCGCAAAATCCGCGAATTCTCGCGAATTTGCGTTTTTTTTTTTGTGTGTTTGCGCGTGTTTCTGCCAGTTCGCGAGGGTTTTGTACACTTTCGCAAATTGCGAACTTACCTGTCGGGTCGCAAGTTTCGCGAACTTGTTGTTTCTACGTGTCCAGCCTGTTTGGGACACTCTTCTTCATCACTGCCACTCTCTGTCACCACTGCCACTCTCTGACTACTCATGCCACCCTCTGGCCCACCCATGCCACCCTCTGTTTCATCACAGCACCCTCTGGTTGTCCAGTCAGTGTACATTATTGTGGCAACGCAAGCACACCTTCCCTGCCTCAAGTGACCTGAATTAATTTGGGGCTGATTAATGTGTCACAGAATATTTTTTTAGCTGGCACCTGCTTCCTTAGTGCTTCCTGATTAGTGATCTTTTGTACTTGCTAAGTGCTTTCATTGTTGCAAAATTAGTTACAACACCTGCCCTGCCCCAACTGACAATAATGAATTAGGGGCTGATTAATGGATTTGAACTTCCAGCCTGGCTCCTGCTTGTCTCCCTTAGCTGTAATTCAGGACCTTTGTGGCATATGTGTAACTATTCTGAGGTTCAGAGCAGGGTCACATAATAGTTGCAACTGGCAACTGAACTCTGGAGGGGCCCCTCAGGAAGCACTACAGGAAATGGCTACTAATGATGAGCCTGAACTTTTGAACCTGGTAAGTAGTTTCAGTTTTGCTAAGATCGTATTTCTGCAATTTTGCACTTATTCGCGGGGCGCGAAGTTGTACTGGGAAGCCGCGAACTCACGCGAACAGTGCGAGAAGTGCGAGCAAAATCCGCTGCTCGCGGATTTGCGGATTTTGCGGGAGATTCGCGAATCTCGCGGATTGCGAATTTACCGAAAATCCGCAAAATCCGCGAGCGAAACGGATTTTCCGCCCATGCTTAGCGAGCCATCGGTATCACTCTAAGGGCAAAGTTAAGCTGACCCACAGCTTGCTGCAACTGATGGAGAGTTACTTTTTTCTCGCCGAGGCACATTTCAAGTGAGGCTACAAATTTCATTACCTTTTCCTTGGGCAAACGGAAGCACCCCTCTACAGAATCGAGCTCAATTCCCAGAAACGCGAGTGTAGTAGACGGTCCTACCGTTTTGCCTGGTGCCAGTGGCATGCCAAAACGTTTCATGAGATTACAGAATTCCCTCAAAGCCCGTGCACATTCCGTGTCCCCAGCTGCCCCCAAGAACAGAAAATCCTCAAGGTAATGCATAACCTGCGTAAAGCCCGTGGCTCTGGTGAACGCCCATTGCACAAAGGTACTGAACTGCTCAAAATACGCACAAGAGATGGAGCAACCCATCGGCATACATTTATCCATGTAGTAGCGTCCTTGAAACACAAAACCTAAGAGACGCTGATCGTCTGGGTGTACCGGGAGCAACCGGAACGCTGACTCGATATCTGATTTAGCCATCAGCGCTCCGGGCCCCAGGCGATTCAACATGGCAACGGCCTCATCAAAGGATGCATACCGCACCAAACAAACTCCTGGGTCAATCGCATTGTTCACCGAAAGACCCTTAGGAGCGGATAAATTATGGATTAACCTGAACTCACCCGGGTCCCTCTTGGGGACTACTCCCAACGGTGAACAAACAAAGTTAACAACAGGCGGGTTTTCATAGGGGCCCCCAACCCGACCTCGGGCCACCTCCTTTGTAATCTTTACCTGTACCACCGCCGTATTTTGTTGAACGGACAGTTGGTTCTTACACTGTGCTTCCCCCCTGAAATCCCCCGCCGGGATGCGGAAACCATATGAGAAACCGTCTCGCAACACCCCGGCAGAGACATGATCAGGGTATTCGTTCAGCCAAGGGATCATTGCCATGATATCAACAGGAGTAGGTAACGGTGCCCCTCGGTCGATGTCAGACCTGTTTGGCCCCCCCTCTACCTCCTGTATCACCATTCTTGGCTCTGCACGAACTCTCGGGGTGTGAAGACTGTCCGCACCCTGCACACTCATGCCTGAACCTGCATGTCCCTTGTGGCCTAGTGCACTTGCCTCTGTTAAAGCTCCAACAGACCCCTTTTCTACCCGAGTTCCCGTTACTCTTTGTGTGCTGATCACCATTGGCGCCCGTCCGAAAGGGCGCCACCATATAATGGCGGGAAGGCTCCGCCCCATTCCCGCCGAAAGAAGATGACTTCGTTGTGTTCAGCATAACCTGCTTCTGCCAAGAAATGGAGTCGAAACAATCCCACATCAGAGATGAGTCATGCTCCTTGGCCTTACGAAATTTGTTATCATAACCCATCCATTGATTGCCTTCATACGTTTCATAAAATTCCATTATACGTGTCTGGTAACATGCTAATCCCGACAATACTTCAGGCCTACGTTCCCCCATGATTGCAGTAAACATTCCAACCGCTCTGGCACAATTAGCGATCGTTTCATCTACCCTGAAACCCGCCATTTTAGCACGCCATACACTCGGATGCAACAACTCCTTCTGATTTCTAACATGCTCTATCTCATAGTGATCGGTCAACAGCGAAAACATGTTCACATATTTATCCGCCCAAATCCTTTCTTTCACATCCATCGGGATATGTTGGACCACTTTTTCCCTCCTTGAGGGTAACTATCCCTCCCCCGCCATTGGCAACGGCTGCTTACCCGAACCAGTAGCATGATCTGTTGTTGCTGCTTTTCCAACGCTCGACGCCGGTTGCTCCGAGGGATTCTGCGGGGAAACAAGAGGACAAGGCGCCTTTGCAGCATCTCTCGATTGCCTCAACTGCTTCATTATTAACCTGGCTTCCTCGGCCGTGTCTCCCGGTGCCACAGCACCCTCGCTGCTCTTGCCTAACCATGCTGCCAACTGGGCGGCCAGCTCGGGAAGCATATCTCCCTCGTTAACGGGTGTAACTACCACAGGGATCGGCTGTCCCGCGTTCGGGATCGGAACCGGGGCCTCAACTGAACTGACCGGGCTCGCCGGAGGTGACTCGGGAACCGGGGCCTCCTCCCCTGCCGCTCTATTCTTGGCCCTTTTACCTCTCCCGGCAGGGAACACTCCCGGCAATGCTGGCCCGATGACTTTCTTTGGTCTACCTGCACCATTCATTGCCGCCATCTGCTTCTTCATGTTCGCCATATCTTTCACCAGCATGCGAAGCATTTGTTTGGTCCCAACCTTCTTTCCGACCTTCCTGCCAGGCATTGTTCACGATTATTTGAGTCGAGGTCCTGGATCCAAAGCTTCGGAATCACTGAAAAAAGAAACACAAGATTACAAGTTCTCAAAATTGGCTCCTTGTTCCGTCTCGGGCTCACGTGCAACGATGAGGTGCAGCTTCCAAGCACAGGAACAAGAGGATGCTTCCTTAGATTGTTGCTCTTTTATTCTTCCTCGGGAAGGCGTGTACCCTCCTCCGATCCGCCTACGGGGCGTGGCCAACGGTGTAGGTGTCTAGGACAACCCCTCTTGGGCGGGAAAAGGCGCGCCCCGGCTACGCCGCTTCGGGCATACCAGCCGGGACACGCCCCCCGCCTAAAATGGTTTCCCGGGGAGGTCAGGGCACCCGACCATACGTTCGGGGGGATCGAGTGGTCGCCCCTTTCCAATCTTGTTTACAGACACTTCAAGATGGAAGGGATCCACCTCCTGAGACATATATTGTTAGAGAAGGATTGGCTGGTAAAACTAGACCTGAAAGATTCCTACTTCACCATTCTTATGCCTCAGGCGTGCCAATGCTATCTCCAGTTCACTTGGCAAAACCGTCTATACCAGTTCCAAGCGCTCCCCTTTGTGTTTCTTCAACACCATGGTGCTTTCCCAAAGTAATGAGAATGGTGGCTTCTTACCTTCAGAGAGAGGGGAGTACACATGATTATGTACCTGGACGGTGTTCTAGTTATGTCCCAATGTCAGACTCAGATTATGAAAGATTTGAATACAGTGATAACTCATCTGGAGAGATTAGGTTTCATAATAAACAGGGTGAAGTCTATTCTTGCTCACCACCATATCCCTAGAGTTTTTAGGCTTCACTATAGATACTGTGAAGGTGGTCCTTCTTTTACTATTGAAGAAGATTGCCAAGATTTTGAAATAGATAAAGTATGTATTGAAACAAGATTCCTTAACTTTGAGAGAGCTTGCAAGACTACTGGTCCTCCTTTATTCTTCCATTCAGTCTATTTTTCTGGGCCCACTACACAATTGTGCTACACAGAGAGTGAAGGTGAAGGCTTTTTGAGGCGGCATGTGGTATGGGACAGGATCCACATAGACCAGGAGGCCAGGTTTAAGTTGATTTGGTGACAGGAGAGTCTGGATGCCTGGCCGGGCAATCTTTGGTTCTCCATAATTTATTTTGGAGTCAGATGCCACTCTTCATGGCTGGGGTGTTCGACTAGGTACACAAGACGCAGGGGGTATCTGGTCTCACACAGAAAGGTCTCATCACATAAATTATCTGGAATTGATCGCAGGCCTTTACGTTCTTATGAGGTTCAAACACAAGTTACAAAGCAGAACTGTTCTTTTGAAAATGGACAATGTTTCCGCCATGTCATACATAAATCGGTTGAGGGGTACAAAATCCTCAGATCATACAGATTTAGCCAAGAGACTTTAGATGTTTTGTCTGGGGCACATCATCAACATAAGAGCAGAGTACCTCCCTGGGAATATAATGTGATGGCCAACTGGAACTCAAGGTTCTTAAGGGATTACAGTGACTGGAAGTTGAACACGATCTATTTCAGAAGTCTGTCCCTGGTATTGGGTCGTTTGAAATTAGATCTGCTTGCAAGCAGACTGGCATTTCAGCTGAAGAGGTACTTCAGCTGGATGCCAGACCCTGGTGCTCTGGCAGTGAATTTTTTTCTACAAGTTTGGAAGGGAACTCAGACCTAAGCTTCCCTATTCGCAATGATTCAGAGGGCTCTTCTGAAATTCAGGCAGGAAGGATGCTCATTTGTGCTAATAACTCCCTTTTGGCCATCCTATGCATGGTTTTCGATTACCCTAGAGCTAGCTTGTGACATTCACTTTTTTCTTCTTGCCTAGCAAGACCTTCTAAGAGATGTGGATAGAAGATAACATCCTCTGATTCTGGCAGGTACTTTGAACCTTCTTGTCCCTAGAATATAAGAAGATCTAGGGAAATGTTGGTCCTTTCGAAAGGGCTGAGGATCTCCTAGAGGAGTCAAGGCCCCTGGAATCCACAGTAGATACAAAGGAATTTGAAGTACATGGGTATGTTGGTGCTTGGAGATGAGCCTGAGTCCTGGGTGCTGTATAAAACACTTTTAGTTTATGCACTTGGTAGCAGGTTACTAGTTACAGAATATACAAACCCTGCCAGATAGATAAATGTTTATTTTGTGATTAATTAAAATAATTAAAATTTCTCATTCGTCCTTGTACGTAAAAAGAGAAAAACACCAATTATACATTGATCAATAAAAATACAACAATGAGAGTGTTACTTGGTTCAAATTCCTTAATAATAACAGAAGACAAAAGGGGCTTGGCAAAACAGGAACAGTTTGTGTAATTAAACAGGTCAGCCAGGAGAACAATTACAGACACGAAGTCTGAGGACTGTCTCTATTTACATTGAGTTTTTGCTCTCTTTCTATACAAAATTACAACAAGCAATAAGAGTTTCTGGCGTACCATATATGGTGCGGAATGTTCATTGCTGCCTTAGAGTCATAATTTAATGGTCAAATGCTACTACAGGTGGGTCTCTACCTTGCGTGGACATAGTATGGCTAGTGGTGAATGTGTCCAAATATTTGGCATGGGGGGCGTGTGATCGCTGCGTGTGCTAGGTCCTGTTTGGCTAGGTGTTCCTAACTCATTTGGCAGCTGACTTTATGGTGGTTTTAGAGTGCGTGTACCTCATCTGGCCATGTGTCATTTATTGGGGATATCTCCTCTGATCATTGTAATGTCACTGCGCCTATCTATGTGATTGAGCAAGAGTTTCCTGCCTGAGTGTTTGCTTGCCAACTGTGCACCCCGCTACCTGTGACACACCAATCAGTAAGCCCATCCCTAGGTCACAGGGCCTGTCTAACTACATACTTGCATGTCGAGGTAATTGTGGAGTTCAGAATGGGCGATTCTATTAATAAGGATGATCATTCATTTTTATTGATATATGCAACAATATCCACATTAACCAGAGTGCATAATAAAGTGGTCAAACTTTAGTAAGAAAGAGGAAAAAGGACTGAGAGCCTCTAAGACATGTCTGCTGCCTGTATTGATTCGAATGGGATAAATGCACTGCCTTATTTATACTTGTTTTTTCTCTCTCTTGGTTCCTTAATTTAGTTGGTGCACTAGAAGGTAACGCCGAGAGTCCAACGGCGTTCAATATACTGCTCAAGTAGTGGGTCTAAAGGTACTCTAGAACCATCCCTTCATAGGCACTCAGAAAATTGTCTCCATGTCATAAGAAGACTTCCACTCTGTAGTTCAATTCATTCATTGAAAGTTTTATTTTGTAATCATTAGATGTAGTTCATATCACTTTCTTTTATAGTTTACATAATTATTGTCATCTTTTTCATATCAGACATTGTCATCTTGGTGTATCCAATGCATTTCGGGCATGCAGTAATATGCCCTTCGTCAGGGACAACGACACTGTCAAAAATAATAACGTTTTATCAGATATATGGTCAATGATATGATGTGCATAAACAACAACATTGTGGTGATAAGTGGTTTAAAGGAAAAGAGGGTTTGGTGAGGTGAGTACACGAAAGCAAAAAACGTGATAGCCTAAAATGCATGCAATGTGCCTAGACGGTAAAATCAAGGTATGGGTAGTAAGGGTTTGTACAGACTCACATGTCTGGAGTATCCAATGTTAAGGAAAACCTGTAAAAAGAACAAGTAAGAAAACGCGGTTCTTACAACTGTAATTCTGCAAAAAGTATACGAATTTAGTCTTTCGTTCGCGCATGCGGAGGCACTCGTCTCTACTACTAACCTTAAATTAGTGGAAATGACGGTTCCACACGGATCCTCCCGTAGATACGAGCTGGTACATGGATCAGCCGTGTTTGTGTTTGTTTAAAGGAAAGTTCCGGTCATGTGACGAGAGACGTGTCACACACATAGAAAAAAGACTAACAAACGTAAGCTTCATATATGCTCGCGTGCTTGTTGGAAGTAGTTTATCCTTTGATCGTTCACATTTTTTCATAGATATTGTTTTGTAATCCCATACATGTGTCTATTCTTAGCTATAAAACAGGTTTTTGGTTAAGTGCAGCATTGTAATGGAACATGACTCTTTTTTCGGGTCTTTGAACAGTGGTTGGGTAAAAAGAAATCTAGGGCAGCCAGGTTTTCCCTATCCCATCACAGCATTTAATCACCTCATTGAAATGGAGAAGTAAACAACTTTAAACACTAAGGTAAGGCACAGGTAAAAATAAACACATGTGACCTAGCAATTACCTCTTGAAATAACTTACGGGCCAGATATCAATACTTTGTGCTTGTACAAAGTACCCAAAAGTGAAAGAAAAAAGTGCAACAATTGTTGATTCGTTATTTACTTTTTAAAATGTATTTATTTATTTTTAGTTTTTATTTTGATACTTTAAAGTGCAAAACTTGCTTGGCACTGAAACGTTGCCTAAAATTCAAACAAAGCAGTGTGAAGAGGGCATTCCATGGGTGGTACATGGGCATTCCTATGCAGCCACTCATGATTTATGAAGCAAAGCCATATCTACTAACATTTGTAAACATGGCTTTGTACCAAGAACGGATGCCTCCTCAACACAGATGCGAAAGGGGGAAAGATTCCATTATCCAAACTTCTAACTTTGAATGTGTGCTGTACTGTGCAGCACGCATACGAAGTGGAAATGTTTAAAAGTAAGTCTAAGTATATTAGTTTCTACTGGAAGGGCACTCTTCTTAATACAAAACCTAGGATAAACTCATACAGACATATTTCCTCTATGGTGCAAAGGTGTGTGCATTGCACTATGCAGCTAGAATGTGCATGAGCGCCTGGGAAGAGAGCAGAGGTGCAATATCTTTGTAGATTAAGCATTTCGGTTGATGCCCAGTATTGTATCAAAAAGGGTACATTTACTTCTGTGTTTAGTACAAAATCTGGGTTTTCTTCATTCTGATTGGATGATCATCCTGATTTGGGTTGTTCTGAATCAAGATTAGAATTTATGTAAATTTGCAGCACCAACCCAGGGAATTTTCCCTGGTCAAATTACACTAGTTAAAACCTTGAGAAATTTCTGAAGTGGTGAAAAACATACAATTGTCTGTGTTTTGCTCCTACAAATAGGGGAAGGCATGCAGTATTGCCACCTTATAACTGATCCGAACCAGTAAAACTGGAAATGGAGGTGTGAGAAACCTGGAACTGTTTGCAATGTCCCCCCACGGGTTGCCCCCCGCCCCCCACTTTGACTACTAGATGTTGCTTTTCTGACTCGGATTTGCTCAGGGGTCTGCTAACCAGACCAAGGGCCTGTGCTCTGATTAAAAGTACATGGTAATTGGATATAATTGAAATTGCTACTGACAACCTGCCTATGAGTCCCTAGTATATGGTAGGGCATGTAGGTTTAGAGGCCCATTGGACTTTTTTATTTTATTACATATAGAACATTCTCAGTGAATCACACATATATCTCAGTGCACTTCTGGCCACTCTTACTCAACTGTGCAACTAAGTTCCCATTCCCCTCTCCCACCTTCCCTCCCTCTTGAGTTGATTCCACTTCTGACTGTTCCCTCTCTTCATAGTTATTGACTCCTAGGATATTCATACTGTAGGATATTTTATTCGCACATGTTGTGCATCTTGTGTCTAAGGGGGAAATCAGGGAGAATTCCTAATCTCTTTCTCTGTCTAGCCTGGTCTTCCTCTATTGTCATATTTCTTGGTGGGTAACCGTTGGGGGTGGTTGCTCATGTTCCTGGTCAGGTGTTGTCAGTTCATTCAACTGTTGTCCCCATGCTCTGGCTCTGTTGAGGGTGCCTATACCTCTTCCTGCCTCTGCTAGTAGAATCCTCTCTTCGGATCGTGCCCATTTGCCATTTCTCAAGCTCATGCCTCCACTTCTCAACCCTTGGCCACCCTGCTGATTTCCAATTTCCAGTGATCTCCCGCTTGGCTAGTACCAATGTCAGGTCCTGGAATTTCGCAGTCGTTTTGGTCCTGGCAGTGTGTGGGAACCAACTCAATCAATCAATCAATCAATCAATCAGTGACACTTATAAAGCGCGCTACATACCCGTAGGGTCTCAAGGCGCTGGGGGGGGGGGGGGTGCTGCTACTGCTCGAACAGCCAGGTCTTCAGCTTCTTCCTGAAGGAGAGGTGGTCTTGGGTCAGGCGCAGATCGGACGGGAGGGAGTTCCAGGTCTTGGCGGCCAGGTAGGAGAAGGACCTTCCTCCTGTGGTTGCTCTTCGGATGCGGGGGACGGCGGCGAGGGCGTGGTTGGCTGATCGGAGGTGGCGTTTGGGAGCGTAGAAGTTGACTCGGCTGTTGAGGTAGCTCGGGCCTTGGTCGTGTAGGGCTTTGTGTGCGTGGGTGAGGAGGCGGAAGGTGATTCTCTTGTTGATGGGGAGCCAGTGAAGGTCTCTCAGATGTCCGGAGATGTGGCTGGATCGTGGGATGTCGAGGATGAGTCTGGCTGAGGCGTTTTGGATCCGCTGGAGTCTCTTCTGGAGCTTGGCGGTGGTCCCGGCGTAGAGGGCGTTGCCGTAGTCCAGTCGGCTGGTGACGAGGGCCTGGGTGACGGTCTTCCTGGTCTCTGTGGGGATCCACCAGAAGATCTTCCGTAGCATGCGTAGGATGTTGAAGCACGCCGAGGAGACGCTGTTGACTTGCCTGGTCATGGAGAGGGAGGAGTCCAGGATGAAGCCCAGGTTACGTGCATGGTCTGTCGGTTTGGGTGCGGTGCCCAGGGCGGGAGGCCACCAGGAGTCGTCCCAGGCGGAGGGAGAGGAGCCCAGGATGAGGACCTCCGTCTTGTCCGAGTTCAGTTTCAGGCGGCTGGTCGTCATCCACTCGGCTACCTCTTTCATCCCTTCATGTAGGTTGGCCCTGGCGGCGGCGGGGTTGTTGGTCAGGGAGAGGATCAGCTGGGTGTCGTCGGCGTAGGAGATGATGCTGAGGTGGTGTTTGCGTACGATGGCCGCGAGGGGGGTCATGTAGACGTTGAAGAGGGTGGGGCTCAGGGATGATCCTTGGGGGACGCCGCAGATGACTTCGGAGGCCTCTGACTTGTACGGTGGTAGGCGGACTCGCTGTGTTCTTCCGTCGAGGAAGGAGATGATCCATTCCAGCGCCTTGTCCTGGATGCCGATGTTGCTGAGGCGCTGTATTAGGGTGCGGTGGCAGACCGTGTCGAATGCCGCGGAGAGGTCTAGGAGGATGAGGGCCGCTGTTTCTCCATTGTCCATCAGGGCTCGGATGTCATCGGTGGCGGCGATGAGGGCGGTCTCGGTGCTGTGTTTGGCTCGGAAGCCGGACTGTGAGGGGTCGAGGGATCCGTTCGTCTCGAGGAAGGCGGCCATCTGCTTGTTGACGGTCTTCTCGATGACTTTGGCTGGAAACGGGAGAAGCGAGATGGGGCGGTAATTCTTGAGGTCGGTGGGGTCCGCTGTTGGTTTCTTGAGTAGAGCGCTGAGTTCGGCGTGTTTCCAGCTCTCGGGGAAGATGGCGGTGTCGAAGGATGTGTTGATGATGTCTCGCAGGTGGGGTGCGATGACAGCGTCGGCCTTGTTGAAGATGTGGTGGGGGCAGGGGTCGGTCGGTGATCCGGAGTGGATTGAGTTCATCGTGCGGATGGTGTCTTCTGTGCTGATCGGGGTCCAGGCGTGGAGGGTGGTGGTGGGGGGGGGTGGCTGGTCGGTCGTGGTGTGCGTTGGTTGGTTGTTGAAACTGCTGTGTATGTCTGTGATCTTGTTGTGGAAGTAGGAGGCGAGGGAGTTGCAGAGGTCTTGCGATGGGGTGATGTCGTTGTTTCCTGCGTTGGGGTTGGAAAGCTCTTTCACGATGTTGAAGAGTTCCTTGCTGTTGTGTGCGTTGTTGTCCAGCCGGTCCTTGAATGCTGTTCTCTTGGCGGCGCGGATCAGCTGGTGGTGTTTCCGGGTGGCAAGTTTGTAGGAGGTCCTGTTGTCAGGTGTCGGATCCCTTTTCCAGGCTTTCTCGAGGGCTCGGCAGTTCTTCTTGGAGCTCTTGAGTTCATCGGTGAACCATGGGGCCTTCTTGCTGCCGGGTCTGCTAGGCGGGGTCCTCAGCGGGGCGAGTTCGTCCGCGCAGTTGCTGATCCACTTCGTGATGTTATCGGCGGCCTGGCTGGGGTTCGCTGAGCTGGCAGGAGGGTGTTGGCTCAGGGAGGTGGCGAGCTGGTCTGCTGTGATCTTGTTCCAGCTTCTGCGGGCGGTGTGTTGCTGGTGTTGGTGGGTCGTTGTTCTCTTGAAGGTGAAGTGGACGCAGCTGTGGTCCGTCCATTGAAGCTCTGTGGTGTGGCTGAAGTCGATGTCTGTGCTGGATGAGAAGACGGCGTCGAGTGTGTGTCCGGCGAGGTGGGTGGGGGTGGACACCAGTTGCTTGAGTCCCAGGTTGGCGAGGTTGTCGAGCAGGGTGCTGGTGTTGCGGTCGTTGTTGTTCTCCAGATGGAAGTTGAGGTCTCCCAGGAGGATGTAGTCAGCGGAGGGGAGGGCATGCGGGCTGACGAAGTCGGCGATGTCCTCGCTGAATTGCGTGCGTGGTCCCGGGGGTCGGTAGATCAGGGTGCCTCTGAGGGTGGTGTTCGGGTTGGTGTGGATCAGGAAATGCAGGTGTTCGGCGCTGGTCAGGGTGTTGTCGGTGCTGGTCGTGAGGCGGATGGTGTTCCTGTGGATGATGGCGATGCCTCCTCCCATCTGGTTGGCGTTTCGGTCCCTCCGGACGATCTTGTAGCCCTCTGGGATGGCGATGGCGATGTCGGGAGCTGATGAGGCGTTCATCCAGGTCTCCGTGAGGAAGGCAATGTCTGGAGCTGTGGTGTCGAGGAGGTTCCAGAGTTCGATGGCGTGTCTGTGGACGGAGCGAGTGTTGAGCAGGATGCACTTGAGGTGGGTGCTGCTGGAGTTCGACTTGGCGGGTGCTGGTGCGGGGCTGGTCCGGCTGCAGGAGAACTTGCAGGCGTGGCAGCTGAACGGTCCGTGGGTGCGTCTTGGAGTGGCTTGGTGGCATTCTGGGAGTCGGCCGGTGTTGAGAGCGATGAGGGTGGCGGCTGAGTACGTCAGGCGGGTAGGTCGTGATCTTCGAGGTCCAGGGGTCCTGGCACTGGTCGCGATCCGGTCGCGGACGGGCGCAGACGGGCTTACCTTTGGCGCGCCTTCGGCGCACAATCGGCGCGCCCGCTGCGCGTGACCGCTGCGCGTTCGCACGGTCGCCATTTAAGGCGAAGTGCGCGGGTGGGCGGGGCAGCTGGGAGGCGGGAGCGGGGAGGGTTACAGAAGAAAAAGGGGCGGGGACAAGCGGCGGTGGCGGGAAGGGAGGGCGGGGGGCGGCGCGGTAGGCGGACAACCAGGAAGGAGAGTACACACGTTTACTAATCAAACAGGCACAAAAATGCGACAAAAACGGGTGAAAAACAGAAGAAACACAGATCGGCAATACAGGCACAAATTCCAGACAAAACAGAACAAAACAAGGGAAAAAAACGCTCGTAGCGGCGGCAGCCGGCGAGCGAGGCAAAACGAGGCAGCAGCGAGGCAAGGGGCACACGCAGCAGCTGGTGGCCGTGCGGCGCGGGGGTGTCACCAACTCAGTATGCAGTGCCCCAGGGCACCCATAATTTCTTTGTTTAGGGTTGTTCCTATGATGTGAAGGACTTCTTCCTTGAATTGGTTCAGCTTGGGGCAATCCCAGAACATATGCATCATGTGTGCTTCCCTAACCCACACATAGGGCAGGCTGCCTCCTCAACGTTAAAGTGCTTCCTGATGCGTGCTGGAGTGAGGGAGGATCTTTGTAGGACATAGTATTTAAGTAATTTAAACTGTGCGTTTCTGGTTGATTTTGGTGTTCTCTCCACTATACTTTCCCAGGCCTCCTCCTCCCACTGTGAACATAATCTCTCCATTGGCCTCTGGATATCTTGGCTCATTGCTTTGTAGAGGCAGGATGCAGTTTTTATCCTTCCCGCTGGCGTAGCTACATATCGGTAACTATCCATTGTGTGCGGTTCCACGACCCCCGTCCCCCAGTGCTTTCTCATACACATGGTGATTGCCCTGTGCAGTAGAAAGTGTCCCCGGGGCAGGTCATATTCTGCCCGAAAGTTTTCAAAGGTAGCAGTTTAGAGTCACGGAACATGTTTCTCACTCTCAGCACTCCGGCCTCCTCCCAGTCGTCCAGTCCTGCCTAACTCCCTCTGTATGGGAGGCCACAAAGCAGAGCTACTGGATGTTCAGGCGAGTAGGGGATCCTAATATTTGCACATTGCAGGCATCTAGACCAGAACTTATTGATTACCTTAGTTTCAGTAGTTTCCTGTGCTGTCTGCCTTCGCACTTGTAAGAGCAGTTTTGCTTGTTCTGCCTCTGTCAGCGCAAAGGGATATTGTGTCTTTTCTGGGTCCTGCCCCGCTGCCAGCCACTGGATCAATCAGTTGAGCTGCCCAGCCAAGTAATATGACTCTAAGTCTAGTACTGCCATCCCTTCCTTCACCGAGGACCGTTTCAGTTTTGTTAGAGCCACTCGCCTGCATCCCGTTCCCCACAACAACAACATAATCATCTAGGCCCGTGAACATTACCCTAGGGATCCAGACCAGGACGGTCCCAAAGAAGTACAGCAGCCGGGGCAGGGCCATCATCTTCAACAGGGCAACTCTGCCAGCCATAGACAATGGAAGGTATCTCCAGAAGCTCATGGTGGCTGTCAGAGAGCTTACTGCGTTGCTCACATTGCCCTCAAGCAGATCTGCTGCTTCATGTGAAATTCTTACTCCAAGGTAGGACAGGCATCTGGGCTCTCACTGGAGGCTTTCTAACGCCAAGGGTGAGGATGTGTTCAGCGCTTTGGGGAATAACTTTGATTTCTGCCAATAGACAGGTTGCCAAGCACCTCCAGTGCAATCTACGCTCCCCGCACATCCCACTCTAGGTCTCAGAGGAAGATCAGAAGGTCATCTGAATATAGGGCAATATGGTGCTGCATGCCTCTCACCAGGAAAAGGCCTGTCCTTGGTCGTCCGCTAGGCCAAAGACTCCATAGCAAGAGCGAACGGCAGCAGAGATGGGGACAACTCTGCGCATTCCCGGCTGCACCTCCTATCTTCCCAATATCACTTTACCTGTGCACACGCTTGACCTAGGGTTGGTATATAACAGTCGCACCCACACTGAGAAACCACCTCCCAGCCCCATTGCATCCAGTACCTCATGAAGGAAGGACCACTCAAGGCTATCAAAGGCCTTCTCAATGTCTACTGCGAACTCAGCTGCCTCTGGTTTGTCGTAGTCTCTTGATTCCATGATGGCCAGTAGCCGCTTTATGTCAATTACTGTGTTACACCCCAGGATGAACGCGGCCTGGTCCGGGTGTACTAATTTTGTCTTGTGGGGTAGAAGTTGGGTCGGTAGGATCTTACTTAGTATTTTCTAATCCATGTTTAGCATGGAGATGGGCCTATAGACTGTGCAGCCATGTGCTAGTTTTCCTGGCTTCAGGATTGGTACAATGAGAGCTTCCTGGAGCTCTCTGGCAGAGTTATGGCTTTGCAAGCTGCGTAGTATAAAGCAGTTTACCTAGGCGCAAGTTCCTCTGTGTATACCTCTTACAACTCCACCGGCAAACCATCAGTGCCGAGAGTCTTGTTGCGGGCCATGTGCATTATGGCTCCTCGCACCTCCTTTTCTGTGATCTCGTCACCAAGCTCTTCCGTCTCTTCCAGCTCTAATATAGGCAACTGTGCCCCCTCTAAGTATTCCCGTGTTGCGGGCCTGTTGCGCCCCTCAGAGCTGCGATATAATTCTGCATAATATTGTGCGAAGATGCTATTCATTGCCTCTTGGGTGAAACATCTGGTGCCTATTTGGTCCTCCAGTTCCACTATAGGGGTGTACCTGTTAGTGGGGTTAGCCAGCCATGCTAGCAGAGATCCAGACTTATCCCTTTCTGTGTGTTTTTCTGCCCAGGTATTGCTTGTAATCAAAGCTTCTAAGGTTCTCTGTCTGCCGCGCTACCTCCTCTCTAGCAGCCTGCACTGCTTCCCTGGATCTTTGGTTTCCTTGGGGGCTCCTTCTCTCTGGCTCTGAGGGTCCGCTCCGCCCCCTTCTATCTCTAGGAGGAGTGTTCGTCTAATCCCCGTATTCTCTGCTTTGCAGTGACTTTTGAAAACGGCCTTAAAAGCGTCCCACTCTGCCATTGGTGAGGCAACCATCCTGGCATTATCCTTAAAGTATTGAGTGATTTTTATCTGGATCCTTTCCCTGAAAACCTGGTCTTCTAGTGCCTCCACGGGGAGCTTGCATGTAGGAATTTTGGGCGGGGTGTTTGCCCGTGCGAGCCCTAGCATAATCGGATTGTGGTCCGAGTTTGTTCGGGCCAGGTGCTCCGCCGAGAACACCACGCTCTGCATATCCACAGTACACAAAAAGGTATCTAGACGGACGTGGAGTTTGTGCATGGACGAGAAATAAGAGTAGTCCCTACCATGAGGATGGAGCCTCCTCCAGGAGTCCAGCAGCCTCCAATGATCCTGTCAGGCAGCAAATGCAGTGGGGATAGGATCTGTCCAGCTCTATGTCAGCCATGTTATTGAAGTCCCCACCCCTATTAGCATAGGACCAGTCATTTATGGAGCCAGTATGCGGGACAAGTGCTCAAAGTAGGCTGGCTGATCAGTGTTGGGGGCATATATACTGATTATGCTTATGTCCCATCCTTCTAGTCATCCCCTTACTGCAACATAGCGCCCCTCAGGATCTACTGAGGAGTCCAACACCTGGAAAGGCACCTCAGCTTGGACCCAGATCCAGGTCCCCGCGCATAAGCTGAGTACATGGTGAAGTATGTCTGTCCTCTCCATCGCCTCCGTAGGGCCCTCCCCTCTTTCTGCGTGAGCTGTGTCTCTTGAAGTAGTGCTATTTGCACTCCCCTTCTTCTGAGGTAAGGTGGCACTTTATATATTTATGCCATAGACTGCCTACCCCGGATATTCCATGACATGCATTTATATGTTTGTGCCCCTGTCACCATTCCTGTCCTTAAATGAAGCACTTCCCTTTTCCTCCCCAGTTCCCCCCTTTGTACTTGTAGGAAATTCCCAGTCAATTCGATTTATCACTAGCAAGTGGTGCAACTGTAAACAACGTTTCCAACTCCCACTCCCCAGGATAAGTAGGTGTGTGGCTCCCATCCAAACTAATGCAAATTCAACTATCAGCAGCTCCTTCTCTGCTCAACTAATCAGGGGGTGCGATGTGGTGCTTTTCCCGGCCTAGAATCACCCTCTAGGTCTAATAGGGCAGAGGTTATTACCCCTTCAGTCATCCCCACCGCCCCCTCCTGACCTGCCAACACACCATTTCTAACAGCTTATGACATTTCCCGTAATTCTCGACAATTTTTCATATAATGTTGTCTGCTATTTGTGGCGCTATCTGCAGGAGTTCAACACTCGGCACTTCTGATACTGTGGATGAGCTGTCGGAGTCCGATTCTCGTGCTTGAGCCCCGCTCCTCTGGTACGACCGGTCTATTTCTCCACCACTTATCAAAGCCAACTGCTTAACCACATTCAGCCTTTCAATTTGTACCTCTTTCGGCGTTAGCATGGGCAAGTCGCCATTGTTCTGTTTACCATGGGATCTACTGCTGCTTGTTTGCTGCCTCTTTGGTTCCCAAGGGGGGTTTCACCTCGATTTTGCTCCAGCCAGTCCCAGGCCTCCCGCAAGGTTTGAAAGAACTCCACTCCATTCTCCGCAATCACTCACAATCTGGCCGGATAGAGTATGGTGTACTTGTATTACACCAGGAGCAGTTTTTGTTTCACACTGTGATATGCTCCTCTCTGTTTCTGAACTTCCCTAGAAAAGTCCGGAAAGATTCGCACTACTGCATTATCCACTTGCAGGTCTCTATTACGTCTGGCTCTTGCCAGGATGTGGTCCCTGTTGCGATAGTGGAGGAGTTTTGACAGATGTATGACATTACAACGCATGCTTTTACATTGCATGCTTTTAAATCGCAACTTTTACAACGCCTGCCTTTACAACGCTTAGTGTTGAGGGGTGCTCGATAATGAATAGTTTAATTTACTATTCCAACTCCAGTCCCCGTGGATAGTAGGGAAGGTGTTGGAGAGTAAATTACATCTATTCCCTATCCTAGAGCGCCCCAGCGCAATGCGTTGTAACGGTTTGCGTTGTAAAAGTTGCGATGTAAAAGCACTGCGTGGTAAAAGTTGCGTTGTAAAGGATGTTTCCCGTTTTGAAACCACTGCTCGTGGGGGTGCACGGGCATGGGCGCTCTTGCCGGCACTTGATGCGCTCTTTCAAAGGCTTAGAACACTGATAGACCCTCTGGTCCCACCTCTTTGCTTATCCATCTTTTTAGGTAGTCCACCAAGCTGTTACCTTCCACTTTCTCAGGTAGTCCCACCATCATTATATTATTTCTCAGTGGTTTGTTTTCATGATCTCCAGCCCTGAGTTCCAGTGTGCGCACCTTGGTTTCTAGCGCAGCTAGTTGCTTTTCCATGGCTGAGATATCAGGAGACATTTATGACAGCTTGAGCTCATTCATCATTACTCGCTCTACCAGGCGTTTGTGGTTGTCTCGTAAAATGCCCAGGTCTGCACCTACTGAGTCTATTTTAGCTTCTAGGCACTCACTGGAGCTTGTTATCATTTGTAGAAGGTCCTGCAGGGGTGGGGCTTTTGGGCAGGCTGTCTGGGATTGGTGGGCCTCGCCTCCTTACATTGTAACCTCCAGTGGGGTTCCTTCAGCTCCCTTCTTCTTTGTAACTTTCCCCATCCTCCACACGCAGTCCACGCCAGGCCTGTGTAGCTGCCTTTCTCAGGGTCGATGCTTCTTTGGCTCGCCCCTCAGGGGAGGGGGGGGCTCTACTTTGTCCACACAGAGGGTCTCTTAGTGCCCGGGGGCCTTGTGGTTCTGCACCTCGTGAGATTACCACTTTCTTTCTGTGGAGAGCCACGTTCCCCATGTACGATTGCAAGGTCTGGGATTCTACTCAGGGTTCAGTGTCCCTCCAGTGGAACCTCGGTTTACTCCTGCTTGTTTTGCGTGGGCAGTATTCCTCGCTCTGCCTGTGTTGGTTGCAGAGCTCTACTCCCGCTCCGAATTTGCAAATCGCCGTCTTGTTTTGCCCTTCAACTACTGTTCTTTGGGCCTCTGCGCTGCAGGGGTCTGTCCTTCTTCTTTAGTTGGTGAGACCAGAGGTTGCTAGTGAGCAGTCAAGTGTCCCTCTTCATGTAGGGCTGGGCCCTTTGTTGCCTGCACAGTTTTACACTGTGCTTTGCCTTGGCCTCAACCACAATTTCTTAACTGGAGTCACTGTGAGAAGTTAGCCTGGCATATGATGTCCACTAGTTCTAGTGGGCACCTTGCACCAGTCTAATCGACCCTTATTGATGGTGGTTGTAAAGTCAAACTTATAGAAAGCTATCCTAGTGGTAGCATAGACCAGCAGTCATCAGGCTAAGACTTCAGAGAGACTATTAAGCAAGTTGTTTTACCAATTGTAATCCCTTGAGTACCAAATGAAACGACACCACACAAGGTATATATCAAATGTTTATGTATTTATTCTAAACACAACCCCTCTGCACTTTTTATGAGGTCAGAGGTAAAAGTAAAATACAAGAATCTCAATTAGCATATGATAAGTTGCACAGTATACGTTTTGCCCTAGGGGCCTCACAAACCATATACTAAAATAGTGGTATAAGAACCACGTGAGAATTAGAAAGCAGGCCTGGGGCCTGTGGAATCGCTGGGGCTACTCTAAACAACCAAAGGTTAGGAAGCAGGAGGCTCACGGGAGACGCGTGCAGTGTCTAAACACAGCCGCGGGTTACCTTTGACTTTCTATAGGAAACAAACAAGTAACAGTTTTACAGTTTAAGGATACTTCCGGATGGACTACAATGAAACCCTTTTAGACTTAGACACTAGGAGGGCCAATACCCTCAAGACTACCAGAGTACTTGTGTTACCTCACCCACCGAAGGCGGGGTGCATAGGCGTCTTTTAATCTTGGGTTTCGTCGTCGATTTCAATGGAGAGCTGCAAAGAAGTGCTGCAGGTGACCAGAGGAAAAGTGTCCGGGTGGATCAAAGGGTGGATCGAAGATCTGAAGAACCTGAAAGCAGAAGGGACAGAGTCTGGGTCACTTGCCAGTGACCAGGATGGAACCAGGAAGGAACCAGGCGATGTCGGGTGCTTCCAGGTGAAAAGGTGAAGTTTGTCTCTTCAGCCACGGGGTCCAGGAGGCATCAGAGATGACCAGGAGCTGAATTCAAGCTGTCCCACGAAGGATCTAGTTGACTGCGGTGTCAGTATCCAGATTGAACCCAACAAGCCTTGGCAAACGCAACCCACGCAGGATGTCGAGTTTGGCTTTGTTGCAGACCAGCAAGATCTGTGGAGCTTCTCCTTCGCAGGGAAGCTGGGGCAAGCCTCAGCAACCAGGAAAGCAAGTTAGATTCAAAATGGAGTCTTTGGGAGGCTCACTAGTCAACGGACTAGGAACTGGGAAGACGCATCAAGCTGAAATGCAAGAGCGGGCCCCACGGGACACTTGTGTAGTGTGGAGGCCTGAGCTTTGGTGCAAATGGTTCTTGGGTCTGGGGCTTTTTGTACCCTAATGCACAACTACAAGTTACCTCGGAAGTCGATGCAGTTAGCAAAATGCAGGATGTCCAGGAGTTCAGGTCCCACATCTCTCGTGTCCGCCATGGGTCTCAGCTTTGCTGTGAACGTAGAGCAGCATCAGAGATGTCTGGAAGTCCATGTCCTGTGTCGCAGATTCTTCGGGATCTGGCGGGAGCCTCAAAAATGCAGACTGGCAAAGCTGCTGTTGGTGCCTGTTTGAACAAGGTGATCACTCCTTGACCACAAGGGAGATGTCTTCCATCTTCCAGTCAAAATGGAATGTCGAAGGTCCAGGATTTCTGCTTCAGAGTTTCGTCCAGGGTAATCTAAAGTCCTAGGAACTGGGATCCTATACTTATACCAAGTTTAGGGGCTGGACTACCTTTAAGGTCCCTCCTATGGGTGGACCTGAGAAGGGGGTGGTTACACCCCTATTCCTTTGTCCAGTTACGCGCCAGAGCTGGGGCTGAGTGCCCCAGCAACCGGTTTTAACTGGGAAATGCACAGAGCACCTAGTGTGCCCCAGGCAGTGTCTGGAAAGCATTCACTGAATGCAGCTCTCCCTGCCCCAACACACGAAAGCCTGTCTGAGGAGGTGCAGCACCTCCCTGGACAGGAAACCTATTGTCCAGGCCTCCCCTGCCAGAGCTTCGTCCAGCAGCAGGAGGGCAGACTCGTGTCTGTGGCAACAGCATCCATTTTGTGATGCTGAGGCTCTGTTTAACTTTAACCGGGTTTACCAGTAACTACATGTCTTCTCCTTCTAGAAGGGTGGAATGCTATCCCCGCTGCCAGGACTGGTGGTGGGGTTGTATTCCAAAGTGTTTGACACCTTACACGACATGTTTTGATAAAGCCAAACCAAAGTTAGCATTAACCGCGAGGATTATAATGCACTTAAGAGTATATGGTATGGCTATATCCTAGAAAAGCTATGAGGAGATGGTTCCGAAAGCTGCAGAGGGGCTCAGCTTATGCTAGGGCACTCTCTCACATAAAACCAAGCACTCTACCTCCAGGATTGTCGAGGTCTGCCTTAGGAGTGGCTTATAGGTGTATATGTGTCTATATAGGTATATAGATATAGGTATACTATATCTAAGTAAGGGGTGATTACACCACCTTACCCAGGCTGTGTGAACAGACCTGTGGTGTCAGTTTGTAAGGCAAACCAGGGTGGCACAATACATGCTGCAGCCCCTGGTAGGCCTAGGGTGCACCTATGCCCTGGGTACCTAAAGTAACCTATACAGGGGCTCACAAGGGTGATCCAGTAACCAATCTGGTATGTACCTAAAGTACATGATATTAATTTAGAGTGAGAACAGCTGGGCTGTGGGCCTGATTAGCAGGTCCACAGCCACACTAAAGTCGAAAAACCAGAGAATCACAGCAAAAAGTGGGGATAACCATAGGAAGCAGACCCTACTCTCCTACAGTCACTACAATGTCCACAGGCCACCTCAGGGGGTCCCAGGGGCTGCGCCTCACTCCTGCAGCTCCTCAATATGTCAGGGCTTGACTTCTTTATTCTCTTCTGGTATCCCCTGCCTCCATCCGCCTACCTCTTGCACTCTCTAGGGAGGGGGGCTCCTTGCCAGCGCTCTCCTTTTCTGGCTTCCTTCTTCTTTTGTACTCTGGAGGGAGGAGGGGCGCAGATGCTCCTTATCAGTGCCCCCGCCTCTGGCTGATTCCACCGTACACACTTCTAGGGAGAAGGGGTGCAGGTACTCCTTACCAGTGCCTGTGCTCAGGGCCCCCGTCAGCTCTCAGGCAGCCCGGTCCGCGCCTCAGTCCCTGGAGGCAGCTCTGCCGTCCTATTCCTCACGCTTAGTGTCTGCCATCATAAGCAGGTCAGTCGCCTCCTTCTGTCCCTGGTGCCGTTGGCCTCAGTGCTCCATGGTCTCTCTGCAGCCGCAACGCACTGCACCCAGAGGGGATTCTCTTCTCTAGGCCTGGTACCCTCTGCACGTCTTTCTATTGTCTGCTTTACTCAGTGCTCGGCCATAGCACTTCCTTCTGTCGCCGCTTCAGCCACAATCCAGTCTTCACCTTCAGCTCAAGGTTTGGTGATCGCCGGCCGCCCGTCGCTGCCCTCTGGTCTCAACGAGGCCCACAGCCTCAGGTCGTGGTGGGTTGCACAACACTCTAATTCTGGCCCCTCTTCGGGGACAGCCCCACCCACTGGGAGCTCCTCCCATCTTTGCTGATGGGCCACCATTTTGTGGAGGCCGCTTGTTTCTCCTGACCATGCTCCTACGATTGCTCATTGCTCCGTCATTCCACAATGTCTCGCCGCTGCAGAGTTTCTCCTCACCTCAGGATGGATCGTGATGGCAGTCGGCCAGACAGAGCTCTAGAGCTGTGCTGCTCCCTCCATCACTGCCGAGTTATGCCCCCTAGAGGCCCAGTAGACTTAATGCACTTAAGTGTGTACCACTGAGTTGCTTGCTGTCATTTTAAAGGCAACATTGCTTTTCAGGCTGCCTTTAAATTACATTTATATACAAATTCAACTTTGGAATTAGAGATACTTCAGAAATATGTGGCTACCCTATTTTTACATATAAGTAACCCCTAAGTTCTCCCCTGGGTGCCCCAGGGGTAGAGTGCCTTGTAACTATAAGTAGGGACATTATAACATATATTTTATAGGCCCTGATGAGGGAAAAATTGCCAATTTAGTTTTGTTTCCCATTGTAGAAATCTAGCTCCATAGGCTAACATGGGAAAATTGTAGTTAAGTAAAAATATTGACTGGGGCAAGCTAAAAATGTAATTCAAAGACTTAAAGCAAATAGCTATGATAAATCCAGCAACTTGCCACTGTAAGATTTGTTATAACTATTACAGAAAAGAATTATAAAACTTTCTTTTCTGTGAGCTCAAATACAGTCTTCGAGATGCCCTCTCCTGATTGGCTAGCCTCTGCCAGGCTGAGACAAACTGTCCTAATAGGGTGTGTAGTGGCCTTCTAGAGAGACAAAGAATTGCCTGTGGGTGGAGAAGTGCAGCTCCAGAGGCAAAAGGCAGGATGGAGGTTGAGTAGACGGATTGGTCTTCAAAGGGAGAATGCCTCTTTGGGACAGCACCAGTTCACTCCCACATCCTGCACCCCCAGTCACACAGGAGCGCCTGTAATTAGATTGGTGAAGGGGCATGTTAGAGAATCTTAGCCACATCAGTGGGTTGCCTTAAACAGATCTAACCCTCCAGGAGAGAATTTCTCCACCTTGGATCTTGGAAGAATAATGCTTTCTGGGCCAAGAATATGCCACATTTTGAAGGAAGTAGCACCCTGCATCCCTTTGGTCAGAGGTGCAACCCCCTGATGCCTAGGAACACTGAACAAATATTAGAGAGTTGGCAACCAACTCAAACTGCTAATAGAAACAACAAGGAGAAGAAAGACTGCCCTGCTGCAACCCTGATCTTTACCCAAAGGACTGCACTCTGAAGACCTGCACCTGCTGCACAATTTGGTACTACAGCCCTTATGGACTTTGCCTGGCTTCACATTGATTAAGGAGTGGGCTTCCTGAAGGCTACAGGTTGACCGAGTCTACCTGCATCATCTCTACCAAGATGTCCCCATCCTTAAGTGCGTCCAGTAGACATTTAAGGATTTGGCCATATGCATTGTGGGAATTGTAGTCCCAACATACCAAGGTGTTATACTGTATTAGAGCTATTCCTGCTAGGCTGGATGACGCTCACTTATGATTCACTCAGGGTTCTATGTGGCAATGTCATCTTAAGCGATTGGTGACAGTTGGGCCAGCTGCATCTGGCAGGGATCGTTTGGGGTTCTCTAATAAATAAACTACCAACAGAAGATTTACTGTTGTCCGGCGTATTTCCCTCACAACATTTTGGCGACAAGGATGTACTAACTCCATTTAAGAGTGGCATCGAGAGTGTTGTTACTGTAGATGCGAGTGCTGTTGGAATTGGCGCAGTTTTTGCGCAAAAACATGGCAAAGAGGAGAAGACGGTTGCTTTTGCATCACGATAGTTAACTGAGGTTGACCGGAACTATGCGGTGATAGAGAGGGAGGCATTGGCGGCAGCTTGTGCAACCAACTATTTCAGAGTATTTTTGTGGGGCTGTCCATTTATATTGCGAACTGACCACAAACCTTTATTAAAGGTTCTGGGTCCGGGAGGGATTGAAAATTACTCCGGGAGACTAGCCAGGTTGGCTGTGAGATTACAGGAATTTGATTGCAAACTCGAATATGTGCCAGGGTGGAGGAACAAAGTGGCGGACTGTTTGTCACGTCTACCTGACAAACGTGGCTTGGTGGTGGATTTACCAACTGAAGAAATGGTGGCGAATGTGAATGACACTTTGGAAGCATATGCAAATGCCATTCAAAGGACTACTTGGAGGAAGATATTATAAACAAAGAATGGTAGTGGTGTTTCCAAAAAATTGGAAAAGACCGCACATCCACTAGTACTAGTAAGGTCAGAAAATGTACTGGACAATCAATAGAATCTATCTTGATATCATAAGACGGAGTGCTACAAGGACCAGCATCCCCCACTACCAAGAAGGAACACAATTTATCAAGCCAAAGGATTGACAAATAAACATATAGGCAAAAATGGTCAAGAGAGCACAATCCTACAATGAGAGTATATACAAGACTAGTGCAGTATAAAGTCTGAGCAACAATAAATCCAAGCAAAGTCAACAAAATCTCATGGTGTGCAGGACAAATAGATGGATAGAGTTCATATTTTGTATCATATTTTCCTTTTATTGATTCTTAAAGGTGCTTTTCCAAATCATAAAACGACAGCCGACACGTGTTTCGTCCGTACTAAGAATAAGTACATGGACTTTTTCAAGGCCAATAAGGTAAACAATAACAACATATATTTAGCCGTTCTGCTCACATAAGCTTATGGAGTGCCAGTATCAAGTGGCAACGGACCCTATAACACGCCTCACGTATTTCCGGGGCGTCCTTGTAGCCTCATGCATTTCTGAGGTGCTATTATAGCATATCAGTGTCACCACACATCCGTCAGACAATAGTGTAATTCACGATTGTCATTAACTTCACGCTCTGCAATTATCTGAGCGGAACGTTTTTGTTTACCTTGTACCATTTTACTTCTCTTGCCCGATTTTGGAAACAACTTGTTCAATTACTGATTTCTTTTATACATGAACCCCTAATTATTTTGTGTGGTGTCATTTACGTGGGTTTCATCAGGATAATCCACTATTTCCATATTATAGGAACTACAATCCTTCAGCATCGTCCACGTGACCGGGCTATATATATGCTGTTATTGTTTAAGTTTCCAATTGCATAGTACCTTTTACCATTCTATTTATGCGCTCCAGCAACCCATTTCCCTGAGGGTTGTACAATGAACAACAAGAGTGGTTGACCCCAAGAGAATCCCAAAACTCTTTCATCTCACAAGAGGTCAATTGCGTCCCATTATCAGTCAGAACAACTGATGGAAATCCTTCTCTTTTGAACACCTCATACAAAACACGAATGGTGGCACTAGTGCCACCATTGGTGGAGCGCATAAATAGAATGGTAAAAGGTACTATGCAATTGGCACATAGTTCTGGTCTGTCTGTGGTTGGTTCTGTTAGCGAGATGTTGTGGGCTTATAGGACAACATCAAACAGTAGTTTGGGGTGAAGTCCATTTGAAATGATGTGGAAGGGAAGCTGGTACAAAATTACTTCCATCATGGATGCGTGAAAAGTCCATTTCTCATGTGGTGAAAAATGCTCTGTCTAAGGGGAAAGGTTGTTCATGATTGGGTAAAAGTTAAGCCTGGTCTTCACACTAATTTTCTGAATAAGTTCAGAGGCCCGTTTAAAGTGAAAGCTGTTGGTGGAAATTGGGTTAAACTGATGAAAGGGCAAACTTGGAGTTTAAGTCGTGTTGCTTTGTATCAAAGGCAAAATGTCAAGTCAAATGTGAGTTTGGAGGAGTTGACTGATTTATCTGAGTCTTCGTCTTGGAGGTTGATGTCTGATGATACATTTTCAAAGGAAGGAGTTGATGGTGATTTAAACAGGTGTGCGGTCACTGAGTTTGTTGGGGATGGTGGTGATGGAAGAGGAGGAGATTGGTTGATGGGTCCATCTCGTGTTTAAAGAATTGCACGAGCGTACTTGAGCGATTATGTTGCTGTTGTCTGAAAAGGTATTTTGTGAGTTTTTCATATTATCTCATTGTACCAGTTTCTGTTCTGGTTCATCTATTTAACCTAACTCTCTTTTCTTTCTTTTTTTTCTGTTTTTTTTTTGTGTCGTCTATTCTTTTATCGAAATGTAAGATGCGGAGATATGTTATACTGTATTAGAGCTCTTCCTGCTAGGCTGGATGACGCTCACTTATGATGCACTCAGGATTCTATGTGGCGATGTCATCTTAAGCGATTGGTGACAGTTGGGCCAGCTGCGTCTGGCAGGGATCGTTTGTGGTTCTCTAATAAATAAACTACCAACAGAAGATTTACTGTTGTCCGGCGTATTGCCCACACAACACAAGGATCATCTTAGTGTGGGAACACTTTGAACCCACAGGAGGAACTTGAGGGAGAGGTTCCAAAGGTTTGGGGCAGTTTTTGTAAAAAGCTGCATAAGCTGACCAGGTGCATTGTGGAACCTGTAGTCCCAGGGGCCAAGACGCAAAACATTGCATCTGAACCCTTAGCTGGTGCTGTGGACCACTTTTCTGCATCAAGAAACACTACATTGGTGTTGGACATTTATTGTGTCTTGTGTCTCACTTATTTAATGTTTTGGTGTGTTTAAATGCTTCACACATCTGTCTTCTAAGGTAAGCCTGCCTGTCCATTGCCAGGTACCAAGGGTTGAGCAGGAGAATGGTTAATTGAGACATTGACTGGACCTTTTATTGTGATTGTGACCTTATAATTAGTGGTAGGTACCTACTTACACCTGCTAATAACCACTTTACAACAGGAGGCAATAGTGCACCATGGAAAAACTTAACATGGCTCTACCAGTATTTCCATGGGTAGTATTATCACAAGCAATCACAATCAGGACCAAAATGGCAATGTTCTACACGTTTGTGTAATTTTACGATAGTTTGATGTTCTCAAAGGTATTTTAATAATTACCGCGGATCTCCGCTCATAAAAATATAGGGCAGTCCTATCTTTTTATGTGTTGAGACTCTGTAGCCGTAAAGATGCTACTAGTAACATACCTTTTTGAATAGCAAACTATTATAAACTTACACAAAAGTGTGAGTTTACCTGTGTGAAACTATCCAAATATGTATTTGATTAAAAGTGGATTTATATTGCAGGTGGGAGTTCCTCCTGCACCAGTGATCAATCCTTCTACATCAAAAGAAAATACAGGAAATACAGTTTATGACAAAGTGCAAAGACCTAAGGTATGTTATTCAGTTTTCCTACAGGATGCTGAGTACCATCCTAGATTAGAAAAAGAAGCCCCGGGCAACCCAGATAAGTTTGCGGCGGTTAATGAATGGCAACAAAGCTAACACAGAACTTGAATGGATAATAAGAATAATATCTTGAGGCATACTGGTGGTGCTTAATTTGTGAAAAACAAAAAATTATGTAAGTGCACAACATTTTTCATAAGAGCCACATGCTGAAACTGCAGTAATCTAGGTTGCCAAATTCCAAGGCTGTTTCTTCTTATTACACCTCATGCCTCTGTCTTCAACCACTTAACATTTCATGTCTCTTTATCTCACGCTTGCAGGTTCTTTTTCATCCCATCGTTCTCCCTTTGTCACTACTTTTCATTTTTCTCTTCTTGTTCCCTTTTCTTACTTTCTGTTTCTTACTCTTGGTCATATAGTCTGAGTAGCAAAAATAAGTCCAAAATGAATGCTTTTGTCCACCTCCTACAATTGCCAGCACAAATTAAGCACTGTAAAGTGTGTTGCTTTTAGCTTAAGAAAATGTGTCCAGTAGTAAGATAAACCACCTGCAAAATAAACTAATTTGTTGTTTGAATACTTACTTGACTAGTTCGCAATATAATTAAATTAAAACCCAGCAGTACCCTGTGCACATATTAACTTTGTTTTGGAGCTACATGATGTGTAGGCTGTTTAGCAAAATGCACATCATGGGGCTTTCCTTTGATTGAGATTGCATAAAAAAGAGGAAAACTGTTTTCACACATTGTGATAGTATCTCAAATCAATGAAGACTTAGAGCTGTGTTGTTATTACTTTGCTGTTAACTATGCAACCTTTGCCAGTGATACCACTGGAATTTCTTATGCAGGATTTCCCACCTAAGGGACATGCTTTGGTATGAAACCCTATGTCACACCTGGCCTAGCAGGTATGACTTCATTAGAAGTCAAGTCACACACACTCAAACAAAGTTGAGAATCTTCACATGACTTCGCTACTTCATCTTTATTGAATGTTAATTTTAAAATGTGCCTGATCCCAACAGAAACTTGAACATAGAGACATAAACCACCATATACTGGAAAGGAGAGCAATTGGTATGTCAAGAGTGCAGGAAACATAGTTGCATATTTGTTGTGCTGTGCGGAATCACAGAGGCTGATGCATGAGTTCATGAAATCTTCGAGACAGAGATTAGATACTTGAATGTGGCATCACAAACAGCGTAACAAGTAATGGGGGATTCAGGAAGAAATGGTCATGGGCCTTTGGATAGTGCAACAGAAACACTCAGAGAATGAGACTAAAACTGTGCGAGCAGGAGCCATGGACATGGACACTGAGACAGGGAGTCACTGACATTCAAGCTGGGAATGAAAGATTGTGACCGACTTTCTGGATAAAGGAGACTCAGCACACTGATGGAATACAGACATTGGAACAGAGTCATATTTACAAACACATCATGCAAAAGGACACTAAGTAATCCCCTCAGACTGCTGAGGAGGTAGAATATTTGCAACCATATGGCTTTCTACTGCCAGGAATCCTCCAGCAGAAATTAAGAACCTCCACCACATCAGGTAGCATTCCAGCAATTGAGATCCTTGTAGCACTTTTAGGTTGACCTATGACTTAGGAAAGGTAAAACACAACCTACAGACAAGAGGGTGTTTAGCCGCTGATGCTGGTACAAAGGTATTGGTTGCTTATGGCCCATTCTCATGGGTGATTCCATCTTGTATATTTTCTAGAGCACACAAAGGTTTAGTGGTAGTTGCTGAGATAGGAGCTATGAGCAAGTATCCATGATCTTAAGGAGGATTTACGGGTGCTCTTGATGGGGAGATTTGGTAGTTGTAAATTTTACTTTGAGCAGTAAAATCCCCTTACCTAATGTAGGGAGCTTTATCTTTGCCACTTGGTCCCCTAAAGCTTCTGATAGCCACCACAAAAACCCTTTGTACTACAAATGAACACAGCTGAGTGGCCCAGGGACACCAGGGGCTATACAAAGTTACTGTCTCCTTGTGGTAGTTGTCACCTTTGCCCTGATCAGGCTAAAAATGATCTGACATCTTCAAGAGCGTGATCTCCACCAAGGTGACTATCTTCTCTTATCTCAAATTCCTTTACACTAAACCTACATCAATGCTCTGAAAGGGTTACCTTGATGACTGTTTCTCTCTTATATGGACAATGGCATTTTTCACACTGATGGCCATTCTCTATCTCCCTTGTAAATATCCTTTTCCTCCTGGTTGGCCATTTGGAGTCAAATGTGAAATTACTCTTCACCAGTGTAATAATAGTTATCCCAGGTCATTGTAAAAAAATTGTTTTATTCACTTGTGAGTAGGTTACTAGTTACATGTTCATACACACACACACACAAAATGCAGGCTTACATCATCTGTTAGCCTTTCCAACTGCCAAGAGGCGCGCAACATACAGAATCTTTTTGCTCTACATATTTCACCACCACATTATCTACTCATGCAGATGAAACCTGGTGAAAGCTACAGGGATTGCAAATCTCAGTCCTCATGGAAATTCAAACACTGTATTATGTAACACTCTCTGTTCTGGAAGAAAGAAGACACATTGAACGTGGTCCTCTCCTTGACGTTTTGAAGCTAGTGTACTTGATCCTTGTCCTCAGCAACATTAACCGATCACCAACGAGACTTAATTTCACCAGTATCACTAAAATCTTTGAAAACACCACTAGTTTCCATTACTACTGCTCGACCCAAGTGATGCTTGTACTATAAAAAAAAAGTCCTTCAGGTCATAGACATGGTGTCTTTAATGTTTGCCAACACATGTCTTGATATAAAGGGAGTTTTAGAGTATAGCACAGCCACAAATGGATGATTCACCAGCCACCTTATTCATGGTTTCCATTGGCAATTTTTATTGCTCGACCAGTGAAACCTATTGACCTTGCAGCTTCTTCGTTACATAGCTGCCACGGCATTGCGTTGTTTTCCCATCCTAGATAGTGAGGGTTGACTATCACATAATTTCTCAGCCTAGGACAACCTAGTGAGGCATGGCAATGCCAAGCAGGAAAATAAAGTAGTGTGCCCAAAATGCAGTGAAAAATGTCACTGCTCATAAAATCCTTTGTTTATTTCTTTTTTGAAGAGTTAAAATGGTTTCAGGGGGGAGGAAGGCGATAAAGGGTCATGGTGCCACTTGATAAACTCACCTGCCTTCAGACCAACTCTCACATTGACAGTAACCCTGTAAGTAGTATGATACCCTGCAGGCAGATGGATATCTCACAAACTGCATGCCAATCCTTTGACAGGAGAACCAAGATAATATACCCCACTTTAATGTAGTGAGCTGGAGGATTGACTACTAGACTCTAAATGTGTCTCATATTCTTTTGGTGTGTGGTATGCATTGGTGCCTAACCACAGGAGAGGCTTTTTGTCTAGTTAGACACAATAGCTGAGAAAGGTCTAAAGCCTCTTGCGGATTTAGCACCAGCAGCAGTCAAGGTTAGGATGGCCATGAGAGTATATTACTAGACCAAAATCCTGTTCAACCATCACTGTTGTGTATTGTTGTCTCTTTCAAGTTGTTGTGTGTCATACAGATATGTATTTACTATTTGTACAGCTCAGGCTCTCATTATTGAGACACTGCACCAGATACAATGCACTGTGCAAGCTCAAGTAGCACGTCTACAGAGATACTAGACTGACAACAGGACACAAGGTCTCCCTAATTCCACCATACATTGAGCTGAAATTAGAATATTGGTGTCAGAAGGCAATCTTTTCTCAGACTCACTATTGTGTTGCTCTTCAGTTGAGATGGCTATATCAGCAAGCAGGAGGCTGACTTTTTGACTAGCTCCGAAGAAATAATCCCCTATTTCTACACCCTTCCGAAAACCCATAAAAATCGGGTTCCACCTCCGGGAAGACCAATTGTGTCGGGGATTGGTTCCCAGTTGGAGCCACTCTCCAAATACTGTGATTTTTTCTTTAAACCCTTGGTACAATCCACCAGTACCTATATCAAGGACACCAAAAGTCTCCTTTCAATGCTGCTTACTGTACAATTGCCAGATGAGCCTTGTTACTTAGTTTCCTTAGACATCGAAAGCTTATATACATGCATCCCGCAGGATGCAACTTTGAAAGTCCTTGCGGATGTACTTGAACAGACTAAATGGCCATATACCACCTCCAAGTCTTTTGTCATTGATTGCGCTACTATAGCCCTTAAACGCAATTTTTTCCAGTACCAAGATACTATTTATCTACAAAAGACTGGGACTTCAATGGGCAGCACTTTTGCCCCCAGCATAGCTGGGTTGTATGTTTACAACTTTGAGAAGACACATATCCTGACTGCTAACAACCCTTACACTCTCAATGTTATCCTGTGGCAGAGATACATTGATGATGTGCTTTTAATCTGGAAAGGATCCGAGGACAGTCTTCTAGCCTTCTTTGAGTGGGTGAATACTTGTGACCCCCATCTCAGATTCACACATCAATACAACCAGGATTCCATCGTCTTCCTTGATGTGACTCTAACTAGAGTAGGTGACCACCTTGTGAGCAAAACATATTACAAACCTACGAGTACCAACAACCTACTCCATTTCTCCAGTTTTCACCCGCGCCCCTTACGGCCTCCCTTTCGGCCAATATCCACGAATACGTAGAAATTGCAGTAGTCTTGGAGATTTCAACATCCAAGCGGAAGATCTTACTGAGAAGTTATCACAGAGGGGCTACCCGAAGAAAACACTACAAAAAAGCCGTAAGAGAGCGAAAAATAATAACAGGGAGGCTCTCTTGGAAGATCATGAAAAAGAGACAGTAACTGAAGCTCCTTTAACTTGTGTGACGACTTACAGTAACATTTCCAATGCTGTCAGTCGCTGCATTGGAAAGCATTGGAGAATTCTGACAAGCAACGGTAGGAATTGGCAGAAACCATTATTTTCCTACAAAAGAGAGAGAAGCCTACGTGATGCCCTTGTACATACCCATCCCAGAACTGAACAGACCACACATGAACGATCCATACTAAATGCCTGGGGTTTACCACCAGTGATAGGGCATTTCCCCTGCGGAGGGTGTAGTGTCTGTCATCTCACTACTACTACCAAAGTCTTATATCTGGAGGAGGGTAAAGAATGGCAATTAAGAGGACACACTAACTGTAACTCAAGTAACGTTATCTACTTGATTACTTGTCCCTGCAACCTGAGGTATGTGGGTATGACCACCAGGAGAATAAAAATGCGGATTGGAGAACACCGTAGTAATGTAAGGTGTGCAAGGAATACCACCAAATTGACCACCCATTTCTTGGAACAAGGCCATGGTCCAAATGATGTGAAATGGGTGATAATTGAACAAATAAACTCCAGCAATGAATGCACCCTTTTTGAAAAGGAGCAAAGGTGGATATATCGCCTTTCGACACACATTCATGGCCTCAACGACGATATCCTGTGGGGGTCGGTCATGCGGAGATAATTACACTGCCTCATTACTGGAGACACTGCCTCTTCCTTTGATAATTTTCATTTTAGAAGTGATATAATCAAAGTTGTAAGGATAACCACTCCCCATAACCAGTCTTTGCAGTGTTCTACCCATTTCAGGTTCCTTCATGATAATAAGCGGACCCAAGTCCTAATAATTCCTTAATACACACTCTCCTTATTCATGCACACAGCTAAGGGGTTTGGTTGATAACTCCATTATCAGTGGTTCTGAGTAGAATTTTGTCCTTCATCAAACACCACCTACCATGGTTTGGTTGTTGTTTTTCCCTTACTGGCTTATACACGATAATACATAGAGAAAACATACCAAGAGGTTAAAATCGGCTATGCCAATATACCCCGGTAATTACACCGACCACGAGTTAAAATAAAATGTAAATGATGTGGCCCCTTTTAACGCAGGTAGAGGCGGCATGATTATGTGACCGCTATGTATCCCGGGAATTACATCGATCCCGTGTTAAAATATAATGTAAATAATGCGGCCCCTTTAAACGCAGGTCGAGGCGGCGTGATCACGTGACCGCTGGCCACGCTGACCGCGCCCTCCCTTTACGTTTGTTTCTCCTTCCTGTTCTAAATAAACACGCCACCGAGGTCTTTACACACTGTGTCGGGCGGCGGATGTGGCCGTAGCAGGTTGAATAGCGGAGAGTCGCCTAGAAGCAAGTAAGTCTTCCCGGGCGGGTTTAAAGATTTCCCGATATCACGAACTGCGCCGGTATTACGGCTTTTTGGAGCAACATACACATACTTATAATCTCCATTTTTTTAAAACAGTGTTTCTGAGCGTGAAGATATTTCCCTTGCCGCCAGCCCATGAAGTTTACGCATACTTTGTTACAAGTGAGTCCCTCCTTTTTAGGAACTATTGGCCTCCTGTCTCTACTTATTTGTATTGGTGCACCTTTTTATATATATTTTTGACAACTCCAGCTTTTCAGTTGGCTTATATAAGACGAGCACTTTTCCTAAATTAAGTACTTATCCCAATAACAACATGTAAACACAGAGTCTTGTTACATGTTACTCAAGAGCTTAATATTCACAAATTGTGAGATAGCCTCGCATGACCTTGGGCGGAGGACCTTTTTCGCCATAATAGCACCTAAGAAATTCTTATAAAATTGAATACACGTGTAGGGATGTGTTGACATTGTGTACTAATGTTTGGATACGCACAATGACTATGTAAAAGTCATCTTTGTTTGTCTGTTTATTTTTCAGATTTCTAGTCTCTCCCAATGAGATGAGACTTTTTGGATAAAAAACATTTTCCCATAAGAACTTCTACCAAATCAGGTTGTATTAGTTCTTCCTTTTTTCACTATACCTCAGGTCAGGATACTTTAGTAAGTGTCTACCGGGGAGTGAGATTGAATGTTGTGGTCCTGATGAATGCTGAGCTGACCTTGGGCTCTAAAGCAGAAACATGTTGACCTAGTTTGTTTGTTTTTCATACACTACTGTTAGGACTCATTGGTTCAAACTAACTCAACCAACTATCAGTCCAACTGCTTTTCACTGGTTTTAACAGAGTTAGAGCTACCCTTTCAATAAAATGGATTGTTTGATGAGTAGCCCACACTCTTCTTAAATCACTTATCTAGTCACCAATTTCATTTTCTTTTCAACTACCTGGTGCCCAATGAAGACAACTGGCTACCAACTTTTAGTTGGGGCCTGAGGGTCCTTTTAGTTCACACCGAGCACGTGCACTCTATTTTCCTTACTAATTGAGAACTGTCTGTTGGTGGCATTCACCTTTCTGACCGCCTAAATTTCTGGCTTCTCTTTTCTGTTTTTCATACATGTTTGACACTCTTATGTTGATTATTATACATAATGCTTTTCAGTTGTTGCCTATTCTTACTTCATCAGTTCTTTCATCAATTCTTCATTTAGACTCCTAGACAGAGCATTGTTGCTGGATATGACTCTTAATGCAGCATCATCACAAGTGAAATCAATTGCCATGACTTTCATAGTGTATTAATGGCCTCAGAAATGATGGCAAAAGGTTACAAGTCATTTGATATTTTTTTGGGCAGTGCACACAATTAAGTGAAATGCAACTAACTATCAGTACATGATTTAGCCAGTCCTCAAATAACCTGTTACTGCTCTGAAAACCAGCATTGCACACCAACTTTCTATTTTAGACTAATCAAAAGTTACTGCAGCTTGGTATACTTACACTGCTAGCCTTGATCCTGATTTTGAAACTGAAATTGTCGAAAGTACAAATGTTCATCGATTTTCAACTGATCAAAAAAGTTAAAGAATATCAACTCTGTGCCTAATTACAATGTTGGTCAAAAAGCCCCCGACGGATGGTCGGAGGCTTTCCAAGTGACAGGTAGGTTTAAAGTCTGACCGCCAAAGTATGATGACGGTGGTCGGAGTTTAAACTGGCCGGGGAATCCAGCACGGTTCCTACAGGCTCATAGAGGCTGTTGGCCAGTCAGAAAGA
This sequence comes from Lissotriton vulgaris, assembly GCF_964263255.1. Lineage (NCBI taxonomy): Eukaryota > Metazoa > Chordata > Amphibia > Caudata > Salamandridae > Lissotriton > Lissotriton vulgaris. Next base: position 532,470,862 of record NC_141700.1, on the reverse strand, counting down.
CCTCATAATTCCTTAAGGATGGTATTTTCTCAGTTGGGATTATGATGTCAGTTTCCGACAGCCAAACCATGTCGGGCTTTCCAAAATAGACTTGGGGGGCTCCTGGCAGGGCCCCCGTCCCCCCTGGTCTTCATCATTTGGCCCTGCCTAAACATTTCTGCACTATGGAGGGGACACCGTGAGGTGCCTGCCACACATTGCAGGGATGTTTGTAATATCCATTTTTCTATGGGAGCGTATGCTGCAGGCTTTTTCCACCTGCTGCACTAGCTCCCATAGGAAAATTGATGTGCTTTACCACACTGTGTGCAGTCACATCCAAATGATGCGGACTACAGCCGACCTGAGGTCAGTCAGTTCCCATTCTGGAACGGTGTTGGTTGGACGTAAGTTCACCCGACATCGTAATCAGGGCCTAAATATAAAAAAATATCAAGAAACTTAATATTAACTTTATATTTATTGAATAGAAAATATTTCAATATCGAAGACAAAGATACCATGGTACACATATAGAAAAACATTTGGTATAGAAAACAAAAATAAAGAAACATACAATATCGACAACACATTAAAACCAATGAAACATGATCAAAACAACTTAAACAAAAATATTGCCAAGGAAACGATTGATAGAATTTATGAAAAGAAATATACATTTTAACCAAATAAATTAATAAATATTAAATATACATATTTAAGGATACAAAAAACAATTAGCCTTCATTTTATAATGTTAAATGTTTAGCAAAGCTTTGCTTTCTGTTACATTATTTACAAGTATAAGTACAACAAAAACAGTTAGAATATAGAAACTCTACTTAAATATAAAACTATAAATAAAGGACAAAAACATGCAACATACTGCTGCATATAAAGTTTGCACTGTTGGAGAAGTCCACCTGGAGAGCACACTAGACCAAAGCACTACACAGTGGGATTGCACCAAGCTAACACAAAAATTTCCAACACTTGAAACTTATCCAACAAAATATATAAACTGTATTAAATTACAGAAACATCACTAATAATTATTCAATCTTTATATATCAAAAATATAGAGCCCAAGACCGCAAAAGGACACACTGTGAAGAGAGAGAAATTAAAAAACCACTTACTTTGAAAACAAGCCGGCAATGTCTCAATGCCAAAAGTCTTACTACACTGTGATCTGGAAAGCAAAGAAGGACAAATGAAAGGGCAAACAGAGAAAAGGGGTGGAGACAAAAACATGAAGGAAATAAGAAACTGAGAAAGGACTTTCTATGGGATAGAATATGAGGAGACACAAAGAGAAAAGGAGGAAAGGGAAGTGATCAGAGGGGAGGAGGAGTAAGATGAAGAAGAGCCAGAGTCAGGCGAAGGAGATGGGGAGTATGCGGAGATGCCATCCTGAGAAAATGAAGGATGATGCCAAACCCAAAGCAGACAATACTGAAGGTAGGGACGTCCATGGGAAAGACTCCTGGGCACCCATTTAAATCTGACAAGTATTTAAAAAAAATGGATGAAGGATTCTGAAATCCTGCATAATACAAGAAAAATTAAGGGAAATAATTGGTAAATAACCCAAACGAATTCCCCCCCAAAAAACCACACACCATTTAAAAAAAGATTTCCATGATGATACAAAGAAAAAGCAAACACAGAAACCTGTCTTCCCATTGTACAAAACTCATACAAAGCCATAAAACACAACTAACAACACTTAGAATAATGAAATTATAACATGCAAACCTAAACAACATGTAAATATCAAACACTTTACAATTAGGCCGACTCGATGCACGTTACAATTACTATGACAAAGTAACATACTAATTAATTCAAATTGCAAAACTATACTAACCTAGACCACAACTAAATTAAGTAGCATACTACCACCTCATACACCTAAGCACCTTATAATTTGATCTATAAAAAACCATACAGTGAAAATCTTTCTAATAACAGACCATGTATCACATCATAATAAAATATATTATAAATTAACTAAATAAAAGCACAATTGCACATTCAAAGATATAATAAAATATTTTTATAATGCATGAATTACTAAATTAATTGTCAAAACTAATATACCAAAATTTTATAATATACAAATTTAAATAAATAGAAATGTACAGTGTTTTACAAATGCGAAATTCATGCGAAAAAAACATCTATGGCCCTTATTATGATGTCATGCAAAAAGCCATCAAACAGCTCCTCGGAGGTTTTTTGCCCAACATCATGGATTTCCATCTGACTACCGTATAATGATACTGGTGGTCGGAGGGAAACCCGCGGGCAAATTCCACTCCCCTTCCGATGGGCTGACAGATCCAGTCGGTGCTGCTGGCAAAATTGAAATCCCAAAATGACGGAGGAGCCTACCTCTGGTCCACCGTTGGGTTTACGATGTTGCTTTCTGCCTGTCCTTTCATAGCAGTCGCCCGCCATGAAACGGCAGGTGGAAAGTGACTTTGGGGGCCCCTATCAGGGCCCCCTTCCTCCCCTGGCCCTCCGATTCTAAGAATGAATCATAAACCAATGAAACATTTATAACATTTTAACTACATTTTAGGACAAAAAATTAAGCAAAATGTAGAGAAATGTCAACATTTCTCAACAACCCTACAAACATTACAACTTACATCTAAAACATTATCAAAAACGCATTTAAAATTGAATCCACAATTTGTGATAGATAGATATTTTAAATGTAAACTTCCTTAAAATTAACCAGATTTTTTTTATTCAAAATTGAAAAATACAAATTGAAATAGTTATTAATTAAAAAATACAAATATAAAGAGACAAACAGTTTTAAGTCACTTCCCATGCTACTTCCTTACGCACTCTAAAACTTGTTTCTAAAATTTGAGCAAAAAAAATCAAAAATTATCCATGCAAAATGTTTATCAAAAATAAACAATAACACTAAGCAAATACAATAATATATACAACAATATTTTAAACCTCAATCTAATTAATAATGATATTAAATGCAAAAGTGAATCAATTATTTTCTTAACTTTGAGATGGTGTCTTGACATCAAGATATTCTGCAACAATGTAAAACAGCAACATTATTTGGAGGAAAGATAAGTCTGTGGAGAATAAAGACACCTTTCAGTCATCCATGAAAGCGTACAAACTAGCTCTTCGTAATGCTAAAAGTACCTTCTACGAGGAAAAAATAAAGAATTCATCCTGTTCAGCCAAGGAGACCTTCCGTATCCTTAAAGAGCTCCTTCATGTCCCGGACCCCCCACAAAAACCCATGGACCCTAAAGCAGCAGAAGAAAAATGTGTCAATCTAGCCACCTTTTTTGCGAAAAAATTAAAAAAATCCTTGCCTCCCTTCCCGCTGCCAAAACAGACACCCCTGAAAAAATTAAGGACCTACCTCCTTTACAAAGGAATTCCCCCGCGGAACCCGACACACCTCACCTGGCGTTATTCGGCCCGGTTACTATGGAGGAGGTTGCAGCAACATTTGCCTCAGTCAAGAGTGGCGCCCCCAGTGACCCAGTACCCTTAAGATTCCTCAAAGATATCACCCATACCATAGTGTCCCCGCTGACCGCCCTAATTAACATCTCATTAGCCCAAGGTGAAGTCCCCTCGAGTTGGAAGGAGGCGGTCGTGAAAGGACTTCTTAAGAAACCATCACTAGACCCTGAGGATCTATCAAATTATAGACCGATCTCCCTCCTCCCCTGGATTGGTAAGGTCGCGGAGAAACTTGTAAATAAAAAACTGTCTCTCTTCCTGGAAACCAACCATCTCCTTAAAAACTCCCAGACGGGTTTTCGACCAGGTCAGGGCACGGACACCGCTCTCCTTGCAGCAGTGGAGAAGACCAGAGAAATTCTCGATACAGGAGGATCAGTGGCAGTGGTCCTCCTGGATTTGAGCGCGGCCTTCGACACTGTCAGCCACCAGGTCCTAACCCAACGCCTAGAAAACATCGGAGTGAAAGATACGGCGCTGAAATGGCTCTCGTCCTTTCTTTGCCAACGCTCTTTCCAAGTCTGGGAAGGTGAAGGCCGCTCCCCCGCCATCCCCCTCCGGTGTGGTGTGCCACAGGGCTCATCACTAAGCCCCACGTTATTTAACGTGTACATGGCCCCACTGGAGGGGTTGGTCTCCCCATTTGGAGTCACCATCGTCAGTTATGCTGACGATACACAGCTAGTGGTAACTCTTTCTCACCCCAAGCAAGAGCCCTCCAATCTTCATGACTGCCTCTCCAATATACATCAATGGATGAGTGACTCAGCCCTGAAATTAAATGGGTCTAAAACAGAGATTCTTCTCCTAGGTCAAAAAACACTGAATCTACCCCCAAACATCTGGCCCATCTGTCTGGGTGAACCTCCTACCCCTAAGACGGAAGTTAAGAGTTTGGGAGTATGGTTAGAGAAAGATCTCACCTTCAGAACGCAGGCAAGGAAAACGGCCGGCATCTGTCACGGCCTAATAAGATCATGTAGGAAGGTGCTCCCCCTACTCCCTTTCAAGTCCCGACTACTGCTGATCCAAGGCCTAATTGTGTCCAGGTTGGACTACAGCAACGCCATTTACTTAGGAGCCCCGGAAACCACTCTCCAAATACTACAGAAAACCCAGAATGCCGCTGCCAGGCTGCTCACGAATACCCCAGCCAGAACATCAGCCAAACCCGCACTGAAAAAACTACACTGGCTTCCGATCAGGGAAAGAGTGATATTCAAGGCACTATGCCTGGCTCACAAAGCACTTCACAACGCAGGTCCACCAATCCTCAACAACTGTATCGTACCTTACAGACCTACTAGAGCGCTTCGATCGGACCATGGAAACCTTATTGTAGTTCCCAGAATAAAAAAGGCCCGCGCAGGAGGCCGCCGCTTCTCGGTCCACACAGCGAAACAATGGAATGCACTCCCCCTGAAACTTAGATCAGAACCAAACCTCCTGCGTTTCAGGAAATCTCTCAAAACCTTTCTTTTCCCTTAATTCACTTCCACCCCCGCACTTTCATCCATCAGGACCACAAGGTTTAGCGCTGGGATACTCTTGGGTGACTACGCGCTCTATAAAAACCTAAAATAAATAAATAAAATTATTTTTCTCATTATATATTACTTAGGCTGAACACCAATTGAGGAGATTGGAGTTTAACCAACTTCTGCTCTTAATACCTGACACAAAACAACATAATTTAAAAATAGGGACTATAGCTCCATTCCTTTCTCCCAGCATAATTCTATGAGGTCCTCTCTGTGAGATGCCCGTGAGGGCAAGACTAAAAATTCTGCAACTACATGGTTGTATGTCAGAATATCAACTATAAAAATATTATACCACAAAAATGTCTTAGCCAGAATATCGACTACAACAATAATGTGAAGCTAATTTTCCATATGTCAGTATAGGTTCTTTCTACATCTCTATACTTTAAAGATACACATATTATCAATTATTAATTAACGTTAAAGAATGGTAAATCTACTCTTACCTCCTTGTATTTACCTTGATATTATGCTATATTAGGGTAGTCCATATTCTGACTACCACATTAATGTAAGCTAATATTTAATACGTGCTAATGAATACTCATCGATTGCCTCTTATTGATTAGTTCTGATGGAGAAAAGGGTGAACTTAGTTAATGTTATACTTGCAGGCTCTTCTAATTGGTGCAATTTGGAATAGGGTCCCTGTTGCATTTTAGTACATTGTTTTATAGCAAACAAAGGGGCATATTATCAGGCGATACAATTATCACAGTTTTAGCGGCAGAAAACTGCCGCTAAAGCGGGGATAATTGGCTTGATAATATGCTCTATGGAATTCCAATTGAAGCCCATGTTAGATGTCCTTCACATCTAACATGGGCTTCAATTGGAATTCCATAGAGAATATTATCAAGCCCATTATCTCCGTTTTAGCGGCAGTTTTCTGCCGCTAAAACTGCGATAATTTTATCGCCTGTCTTGATAATATGCCCATAAGTCACTCAAAGCTTCTGTCCCACATCCCTATATGTAAATGATGAAGCTAGAGGCCGTATTGTTTCTTTTATGACAGTAGCACTTTATCAACAAACATTTTAATTTCACAGAATGAAACCAACAGTGACCCGACTCCTTCAAAACAACCAAATGACCCAGGAGGTGCAGAGAATGAGGTTTCTCTCTATGACACTGTGAAGGATACTTTACAAGTAGGACATTTTCATTTTAAAATGAGGGGTTGTTACCTGCATTGTAAATGGAGGGCAAACATTAAAAGATCTGTGATTTAAGTAAAGTGTACATAGAGGCAGCTGTTAAAAATTATATCTCGGTATTTTGTTCTGCAAAACTGCGCTAACCTTACACCAAATCATCAAAGCAAACTGTGATCGGGCTTATGATCAGCACAGTATCTTGAGCAAGGACAAATATGTGTTTTTCACATGTCTTTAGACTTTGCACTGGTGATGCTTAACTATGTGATTCGCTCACTCCAGTGCCTTTAACTGATCCAGGCCATTTTCTATGTAAACAAACAAAATGGAATCCACTCTGGGAGTGGTGGTGGACCCTAAAGTGATGGGGAACACACAGTGTTGTTTAAATGCCCCTCACACACCAACAGGCCCCTTGGTGTCATGCTTCATCATCGGGGCCTTCGCACCCCTCTACGGGATGCGGCGTGCTACGACTCACGGCTACGCAGGAGCACTAAGTAGTGCACTATGTGAGGGGGTGTGTTGTCTAAGTGAGTGAAGTGAGGTGAAAAAGTGAGAAAATTAAAAAATACCTGGCACGTAGGAAAAAATAATCTATTACGTCCTCGGCTGGTACTGTTAAAAATCTGCAAAGTGCGGTTGTAGGTATACGAATTAAGGTATTTACAACCAAGGTGTCAACATGTTTCGGAGCGCAGGGGCTCCTTCTTCAGGACAAGGATAAGCACGTATCCTCACCTTACTCACATGAGGAATGTCAAAGTGTTTAAAAAGAATTACAACAATGTGTAATGTACTTAACAATGTTATAAGTCAGTTCAGTTGCGCCCAATAGGCGTTGATGAGAACCTGTGGAGAAAGCATAAAACACAATGGTTCAAAAACTAAGAAAATAATGATTTTCCTAGTACACACGGTTATATATTAGAACCCAAAAATGGGGTTCAAAAACCTGTAAGAAAAACATTCGAAGAGCGAAAGTTTAAAAAGGACAATACACAGATATACACAAACGTACAGTCACACTGTCGAAACTTTCCCTGATTCAATGGAAAGAGAACCTATGGAAAGGATGACAAGATCAGGGCTTACTTCTTGATCTCAGTCCGATAACCTCATGAGCCTATGCGTAGTATTGGGGGGATCCTTCCACAATGCTCAGTATAGCAACCTAAAAGATTTAAAAAGTATGACTCAGTTGTCTTTATGAGCCCCAGCCAGTGTAAAGCACGCAGTTAGTACTAGTAGTTTCGGCTGTCACTCACGGTTACCGCATAGCTATTTGCCTGCCTTCCCCTCAACGCTGCTCCGATGAAGTGAGTGGTTGTGGGTGGTGGTTTGTTATTTATACTCATCTGTTAGCCAATTAGTTGGTAATATTGGCTAATGGAATCAGGAAACCTGCCCATTTAAGGAGATTTTGGCCTCGAGATCCGGAGTTGCGCGACCAGTTCAGTGTCAGCCGCACATGTGATAGTGGCAACAGTAGCAGTAGTCTGCGCATGCGTGTCACAGGAAGTGAAAGCGCATGCGTGAAACCCAGACGTTATTCTCGGAAAACAGTCTGAAATGATGAAAGGTGGTATGATACCTAATCATCTTAAAAGGTTCCATGGAATAGAATCATTGCTGTTGCAATTTGTGAATGCACGTTGTTCCCAGTTAGTGCCATTTGAAAAAGTGAGACTGTTGCTTTTTTTAGTAATGGCACTAACTGGGAACAACGTGCATTCACAAATTGCAATAGCAAGAAGGTTGTATATTTGATTACATGTCCATGTGCAAAAGAATATGTGGGAATGACAACGAGACCAGTAAAAGTGAGAATCAATGAGCACAAAAGCAACATCAGGTGCAAGAAGTCAACAACAAAGATGTCAACCCATTTTCTTGAGCATCAACACTGTGTCAATGAGCTACATTGGACTGTGATCGAACAGTTACCTTCGGAGGTAGGACTCCTTGAAAAAGAGCAACGGTGGGTGTTCCGCCTCGGAACTGACACCACCGGCCTCAATGATTCTATTCCATGGAACCTTTTAAGATGATTAGGTATCATACCACCTTTCATCATTTCAGACTGTTTTCCGAGAATAACGTCTGGGTTTCACGCATGCGCTTTCACTTCCTGTGACACGCATGTGCAGACTACTGCTACTGTTGCCACTATCACATGTGCGGCTGACACTGAACTGGTCGCGCAACTCCGGATCTCGAGGCCAAAATCTCCTTAAATGGGCAGGTTTCCTGATTCCATTAGCCAATATTACCAACTAATTGGCTAACAGATGAGTATAAATAACACACCGCCACCCACAACCACTCACTTCATCGGAGCAGCGTTGAGGGGAAGGCAGGCAAATAGCTATGCGGTAACCGTGAGTGACCGTGAGTGACAGCCATAACTACTAGTACTAACTGCGTGCTTTACACTGGCTGGGGCTCATAAAGACAACTGAGTCATACTTTTTAAATCTTTTAGGTTGCTATACTGAGCATTGTGGAAGGATCCCCCCAATACTACGCATAGGCTCATGAGGTTATCGGACTGAGACCAAGAAGTAAGCCCTGATCTTGTCATCCTTTCCATAGGTTCTCTTTCCATTGAATCAGGGAAAGTTTCGACATTGTGACTGTACGTTTGTGTATATCTGTGTATTGTCCTTTTTAAACTTTCGCTCTTTGAATGTTTTTCTTACAGGTTTTTGAACCCCATTTTTGGGTTCTATTATATAACCGTGTGTACTAGGAAAATCATTCTTTTCTTAGTTTTTGAACCATTGTGTTTTATGCTTTCTCCACAGGTTCCCATCAACGCCTATTGGGCGCAACTGAACTGACTTATAACATTGTTAAGTACATTACACATTGTTGTAATTCTTTTTAAACACTTTGACATTTCTCATGTGAGTAAGGTGAGGATACGTGCCTATCCTTGTCCTGAAGAAGGAGCCCCTGCGCTCCGAAACATGTTGACACCTTGGTTGTAAATACCTTAATTCGTATACCTACAACCGCACTTTGAACATTTTTAACAGTACCAGCCAAGGACGTAATAAATTATTTTTTCCTACATGCCAGGTATTTTTTAATTTTCTCACTTTTTCACCTCACTTCACTCACTTAGACAACACACCCACTCACATAGTTCACTACTTAGTGCTCCTGCGTAGCCGTGAGTCGTAGCACGCCGCATCCCGTAGAGGGGTGCGAAGGCCCCGATGATGAAGCATGACACCAAGGGGCCTGTTGGTGTGTGAGGGGCATTTAAACAACACTGTGTGTTCCCCATCACTTTAGGGACCACCACCACTCCCAGAGTGGATTCCATTTTGTTTGTTCGCATTACCAAGGGAGACCGAATCCACTGACTCTCTCTCTCTCCCCCCTTTGGTTATATCATTTTCTAAGTATTCCAGGCTTTTGCAACTTTAATGTTGTGCTGCTGCTGCATCTCATTCACTCACTGTAGGGCCTGAAACTTACTTAAACTTACTTTTGCTCTCAACAAATTACACTTTCAAAAAGGCAAAAGTTTGGAATATCAAGTGTCAACGCTATCTTCACCTTCTGAAAGTAATTTTGCATCCATGCTTCTAGAGTTTCTTCTTCTGTTGTACTGCACTGACTGCCATTTCTATTTAGTAAGCCAACTCTTCTTGCCCTCCTGGCTGTCTTCTTCCAATTGAATACAAATACCTTAGTCCAAAATTTTGTATTAAGTAGATCTATGGTCGATTTGACCCGTTCTGTTCATCTTTTCCTACTTTATCACTCTATATTTCTATTCTCCTAAATTTTCACCCCTATATTTTGCTATTAATCTCTACAAATGTATTTGCAAGTATAACTGAAATATATTTCACAGGACAATTGTCGTCTGATGCTAGAACTGGGGTCACCAATTCCGACACTGTAGCTTGGCGCGAGGCAGGAAGGCACCCGAAGGCAATGTGTAAAGCAGTGGTGCAGCACACACTCACACTGACTCAAGAAGGCACATGCAATAACTTGACACCACACGATTTTGCTGTTTAACTCAAGACTCTCTCTTTATCTAGTTTTATTAGTTCAGGCACTTAACATTTCTCATATATCAGGCAAATGGGGTTAGCATCTCTCCAACCTTAATTCAGTGAAAATAACAATCTGTTCAGGGGCAGTCTAGGCAACAACATTTCCTGTAAACATGGACATCAAAAGGGATTTGTCATGAAAATGCAACACTCCGTGGGCAGAGATATGGCATCAGCAACATTAACACAGCATCATTAACATTTCCTAGGCAAGGGTATCCTAAAATGCACAACATTTCCCAGGTGTGGGCACTTATGCAGAACCTAGAACAGGAACTAACTCAGTGCACAGTACATGCGTAGTCAGAGCAGTCTTGTGCCCAGTTCAGAGACCTCTACACAGTTTCTCTCTCACTTTAGGCGTTCAGGGCCAACAGGGCCATTGCAGGGTGAAACAAGGCATACAGGGCTCAAGTGCAGTCTCCTGTGGGGAGGGGCGGTCAATGGGCTGCCTCTCTGATGTTCTGAGGCTCCTCGGCAGCCCCGCTCTACCAGCAGACTCTCCGCCCTCCCCCGGGGGGGTCTACCAGATGCTGTAGGCCTCAGCCTTCATTCGGGAGCCCGGGCAGGCTAAGCGGGCTCCCAGCAGCTCCTCCTCCCGCTCTTCTCACATGCGGTCAGCCTGGGCGAGGCAGGGGGCTCCCACTCCTCTCGTGGGACCTGCAGTGATGCCTGGACTGGCCTCAGCTTACCGGCTCTGTTGTTGGCCTCAGAGCCAATCAGACACGGCTCCAGGGAGGCATGCCCGCAACCGCCAATCCCAGCGTGGCTCGCTGGGGACGCGGCAGCCTCAACCAATGGCTGCACAGCGCTAATGCGCGTGCGGCTGATGATGCGGCCAGTCCCTCGTCACATGTCGACGGACGCACTGGCTACTCTGGCCCAGTGCGGGCCTCACCAATACTGCGGCCGCCCTCTCCAGACTTGAGGGGCCGCTGCAGTGACTTCTGAAGCAGCTGATCCTTTTTGGCAGTAGGCACCAGGGCCGCAGCGGTGACTTCCAGGCACCCAGGCGCAATCAGCCACAGCGTCCGACACCAGCACACACGTGGGAGGCGCAGGCAGCGCTTCGGGTCCCACGGCACCTTGGCTGCAGCGGTGATTGGCAGATAAGGGCTTTAAGGACACAGCGCTAGCACACAGGTACCGGGCGGCGGTGGTGATTGGCAGATAGCGCTTTACTAATACAGTGCTTAAGTAGCACAGCGCAGGGGGCACAGTTCTTGCAGCCGCAGTCTTTTAAAGTCCTGGGCAAAGTAGAGCTTCAGGGTGACACAGCACTTCAGGAGCACAGCACAGTGGGACACAGTTCTCTCAATCAAGCGCTTAGTTGGCACAACGCTGATTACCTGGTTGATCCCCCAGCAGTGCTCACAGCAGACAGACCACTACTTCAGTTCAGCACTTGTCTTGGGGGGAAGATTACACAGCAGGTCTCAGTGCAGGTTCTTGGGGGGAAGAAGGGGGGGTTGAGTTGGCAGGCATCAGAGGCAGGATGGTTCCCTGCCGCACACTGGAGTTGGTCCCCTGAGTTCCTCCTCACTGAGCAAGATCAGCAGACTGGCAGAGTCCCTAATCTAACTTGGGTACAGCAGGGCCTAAGCTCAGTCAGTCCCAGTAGTGTAGGTTCCTCCTCTAGGCCCAACCACCTATACTCTGGCAGAGGTTCCCCCCAGGTAACTACTAGTGCGTGTATTCAATGTCCACTCCGCAGTAGCAGGGGCCTGTGACAGCCATGTTATTGGGAGAGAGCACCTTCACCTCAGCACTGTTTGGCAGTGGTAAGGCGCCCAGAGACCTAGGCCCAACAAAAGAAGACAGTGGTAAAAATAAGGTGGAAAGGACAAAAAAAAACAGGGTAAGTCCACCCTAGCGCTGACAGGTCTAACACCTGACTTCTTACATGACTGTCAGCGTAGGCTGTAAATTCATTACCGAATGAGGTCCATTCTTTCTCTGTTCATCCTCATGACTGTTCGCAACTCTGACCCACTCTCCTTCCTAGCTTACTTTGCCTCTACAGATTCACTTCAGCATTACCACTTTTGCTTGTGACTCACGTATTTATCTCCCCATTCAGCCTCTTCTGTTTGATATACATTCCTAATCTAATATACCAAATGTCACTCTTCTCTTCCTACTTGGCCTATCCTCCTTCACAATCATCTACAATTCTGCTAAAGACTGTGAACATAGATTTGTCATACATTTCCTGAAACTCTCATGAAGGACCAATGGTATTTAAGAGTTTATAAAAAAAAGATCTTTCTGGTCAGACATCTTCCCTCGCTCTTTAATAAAATTGCACACCTCACACAAACAGAAATTTACAATATTTGTTTTCCCATCCTTTATCTTTCAAAGCTGAAATCTGTTTTGTTTTCTAGAATGGGGCATATACCATCCAAGCATTTACAATTTGGGCAGTTGAATCTTTGTCAGACAGTTAACATAGGGTTCCCTTAAACCTCATACAGTTGTCAGGTGAAGGACTAAGTGTAGGTAAGGATAAAAAGGGAAAGGGAATGACAGAAGTGCATAGGAAGATAAATGGGGAAAAGGGGGAAAACATATGATTCACTCAAAGAAGACTGTTCTGGAGTTATGAATGTTAGAAGACATTAAGAATAGAAATCCAGACCCAAAACATTAACAAATTGTCTAATACTAAAAATGTGATGGTCCATTCCAGCATCTAAAATATATCGAAGCTCAAATCATTATGATTCAAGAAAGCCACATTGCAAAAGAATATTGGGTCACTTAAATAAAACAGAAATATAATTGCTTTCACAAAATTCTCCTATCAATTTGCTTCAGTATCACAGACATTGCCATCATCCCTCAAAGAATACTAACTGTGCATTTCTTTAATATGAGGAAGTCAAGCACCCTGTAGCTCTTGCATAAATCTGTGTCTAGTGGAAACATTTCTACAGATTATTTCCACTGCACTAGAGCATTACCACTTGATACATTCAAGGAAACCTTTACAACTGTTATTAAAAGCTACGGCCCTGATTACGTTTTGGTAGCAAGGTAACTCCTTGACAAGTGTGACAACATCCCATCTGTGTAATCACAAGTGCTATATCCCAGTGTACTTGTAATAAGGCGGATGAATATCTGTGATGAAATACCCATCTGCCAATATTAAAACCAGGCCCTACTGAATCTGGACACAATTTCTGGGGAACCACCATTGAAAAAGTTCTAAAAAACCTCATATACTCAATGAATTTCAAACATTAATTTACTCTCCCGCATTATTTGGATTGCTGCCTCCAAGACCAGAAAGCCACCAGTCATGGACCTGAGCCTGAGGGTACTTGGGCCCCAAACCTCAGGATACATGTTAGATCTGGGGGTCTCTAGTTGGCAGAGGTAGGTACCACTGTCCAAATAGGGGCCCTTGCTTCTAGTCAGGGTAAGGAGTATACACTCTTTAGATAACCCCTGCTCACCCCCTCGGTAGCTTGGCACAAGCAGTCAAGCTTATCAAAGGCAATGTGTAAAGTATTTGTACCAACACTCACAGTAACACAGTGAAAACATCACAAATGGACTCCATAACAGTTTAGAAAAATAAACGTATTAAGACCAAAACAACAAAAATCCAACATACACAGTTCAAGATATGATATCAAAAGAGTTCTTAAGGTTTTCGTCAAAAAAATCCACAGTTGCATCACGTTTAGCCCAAAGTACCTGTAGATGCGACAAAGTTCCAAAATAAAGCTGCAGCATTGAAAACAAAGCGATGCGTCACTCCTGATACCCTGGGGAGGCGATTCGACAGCCCCGCTGCACGCAGCGGGCGTGTTGCGACGAGTTCGGTCTGTATGGAGAGGGAGGCTATACCTTGTATGGATTCCAAGGTTCAGTAGGAACCGTCTGTCAAAGGTACGATGTGACAATCTCCGGGGCGGCGACGATCTCAGGTGTGGTGACGATGCGCAGTGCAGCGTCGATCTTCTCCTCTCGCGGCCCCTCGATGCGATTGCTCTGTGACAATGTTCGCAGCGACGTGATGCGGTCTGCAAGCAAGTGGTGTGACAATCACACCCAGCAATAACAGGCTCTGCGTCGATACTCGCAGCGACAGGAAACTTCCCACACCGGGTCGATGCGTTCTGCAAGCAAACGATGCGTCGGTTCTTGCAGTGGCAACAGGCGCTGCGATGATCTCGATCTTCGAGGTGGCGGGAATTTCCTCGCACTTTCGGGGATGGGATCCGCAAGCGAGCGATGCGTGAAAATTGCAGATTGTCTTTGTTTCTCCTTGTCCAACTTCCCAAACAGCAGGCAACAACTTCCAAATGCCCCTCAGTCGGATTCAGCACTCTAGGAAGGCAGAACTCTCTCAGCAGAAATCAGGGGGGAGCTGGGGGTGAAGTCCTTTTGTTCCTGGGACTTCTTAACAGGAGGCCATCTCTTCCTCGGGCCCTTGGAGATTTCTTCAAGCTAGGGGACAAAGCAACAACAAAGTCCTTCCCCTCTCTTTGGCAGCAAAAAAACTGCAGGTCAGCCCATAAACATACAGCAGGACAGTCCTTCCTCTTCAGTCTTCCAGCTTTCTCCTTGGCAGAGGTTCCTTCTTGATTCCAGGATGATCTAATTTTCTGTAGTCTGGGTAGCCCTTTTAATACCAGACTTTCCTTTGTTCTCTAGAGGCAGAGAGGCCTTGGCTTGGTCAGAACCAGTTCAGGTCAGGTCCAGAGCACTTTGTTTTTCTGTCTCCTCCTCTCCTTTCAGAAAGAGGGGCAGGGTCGTCAGCCGCCCAGCAGGAGGTGGAGCCAGCATTGTGGAAGGCGGGCACAGCGCCATATTCAGGCACAGGTGCTAGCCCCTCCCACCGCTCAAGATGCAGATGCAGTCATTCAGCCTAGAGCTGGCTCATCCAGCCTCCTGGGGGCTCCCCAGCCCCTGTCACTCACAAACCAGACAGTCAATTCACAAACAGGCCAAGGCACACAGAAAGGTCAGACAAGAAAACAGCCACTTTCTAAAAGTGCTGTTTTCAAACACAGGATTAAAAAACCATCTTTCCTAAAATATGTGTTATTAAATTCTGAGTTCAGGGATACCAGACTTTTATGTCCTATCTTTCTCCTTTGGGAAGATATGCAGGCAAACACTACACAGCATTCCCCATTATAGCCTATGGGCAAGATAGCCTTTCAATAGTGAAAAACGGAAATGGCTGTAATTCACTATCAGAGCATGTCACCAACACTAGTACATGCTGTACCTTTCACATACACCCCACCCTGCCCAGGGGGGTACATTGGGCCTTCCATAGGGGTGTCCAATGTGTACAGACAGGAAAGGGTTAGACCCGGTCAGTGGGGACACTGGCCAGGTTGACATGGCAGTCCACAGACTGCGCACAGGCACTGCGGTGGCAGGCCTGAGACACCATTTTAGGGCTACTCCTGTGGGTGGCACAAACAATGCTGCAGGCCCACTAGTAGCATTTGAATCACCAGCACTGGTACACTCAGTGCACTTTACCAGGGACTTCCTGGTAAAACAAATATGGCAATCATGGATAACCAATCCCAATAACAATGTATACAGTGAGCATGTACACTTTAGCACTGATCAGCAGTGGTAAAGTGCCACAGAGTCCTATTGTCAACAACCACGGGTCAGGAAAAATAAAGGAGGAAGGAGCAAAAGGTTTGGGGATAACCCTGCAAAAAGGGCCATTTCCAACAATACGTAACACTTGAATACTGGCTCTTTGTCTTTGTCCTCTGCGGGCACATGAAAAACTAAGCTGTTGTCCTAATCTTCGTGTTCTTCAAGTTTATAAAAGAAAATATATGTAGCAAGCCAAGTGACTCTTTCCTTGTGCAGGCAGGGCATATGGAACAGCTCTTCACTATTGTCATAAAGATGATTTAGACCAGTGTCGAAAAGATTGTAGTTTATTCACTTGTTAGTAGGTCTCTAATGACAACAATTAGACAGATGCTCAGATGCAGACTTGCATAAACTTCCAGCCTTTCCAACTGCCAAGACCAGCAGGGGACAGAGGACATTCTCTTTCTGCACATTCCATCATCATCATCACCCAGTCACTCAGATGCAACTTGATGAAAGTACCATGACAAAGCACAGCTCACTTCTTATGGAAAAACACAATTCATAGGAAACCACACTCTCTTTTTTGGAAGAAATGAAACACATTGAAACACACCAAATCTCCTGGAAAAAGTTGAAACTAATGTAGCTGTTCCTTGTCCTAATCATCATTAACTGACATAAATGAGGCTTAAATGTCACCAGTGCCGGTGCAACCTTTATTGTATCATGACATAGAAGGTTATGCATAGTATGCAAGAGCTAAAAATTGATGGTTCAACCCCCCCTCCCCCCACCAAACAAGTGGTCACTTTACCTCCTTAATAGGAGAAGAATTGTTGGGTTTCAAAAGTTAGAGCCTTAGCTTGCTTCCCTTGTGAAACACGGTTTCTGCTAGTACAGAGCTATCGGGGAATTGTGCTAGACTCTAAATCAGCCACTATGTCTCTTGGGTTGTGGTATGTATTAGTGTCTATTCAGATGAGAGGTTTTTCTCTTAGTTAGATATAATGGCCATGACAGCACTGCAGACACTTGGGGACTGAACACTTGAAAGGACGTAGGTTTTTAGTCATTGTTGGAAATGGACCTCTCTACAGGGTCACCCCCATACATTTTGCCTTCCTCTTCCTCCATTTGCTGAATTTGTTTTTGATGACTTTAGGACTGTGTGCACTTTACCACTACTAACCGCTGCTTAAGTGCATGTGCTCTCTCCTTAAAACATGTTAGAATTGGCTTATATCTGTTTGACATATTTAATTTACTTATAAGTCCCTAATAAGTAGGTGCTACATGTGCCCAGGGCTGGTAAATTAAATGCTGCTAGTGAGTATGCATGCATTGGTTGTGCCACCCACTTAAGTATCTCTTTAAACATATCTTAGGCTTGCCATTGCAGAGCATCTTTGTGCAGTTGTAAACCGGCATGTCAACCTGGCAAATAAACATTTTACCAGCCCCTAACCTTCCTTTTAAATACATATACGTCACCCCAAAGTAGGCAGTAGACAGCCTCCATGCAGGGTGCGGTGTATTTAAAAATTTGGACTTGCAGTTCTAAGTTTTACATGTCTTGGTAGTGAAAAACTCTTACATTCGTTTTTCACTAATGCAGGACTTATCGCTCCAATAGGATAGCATTGGTATCACCTTATTACATTTTATAAGTGTAATTTCCAAATGGGAATATATGACTGCTTCAAGTTTGGTGTCTCTGGAATCCTAATTTATGGTGACGTCAGATTTGAAATTACAATTCTGAAAAGGCCACTTTTGAAAAGCTGACATTGTCTTGCTTTAGCTATTTGTTGACTGTAGCCTGTCTCTGATTAGATAACTGGGCGTATTTGGCAGTTGGACTTTGTGTATTTCATCTAGACAGCCTTACACAATGGGAGCTTAGGTGTGAGTTTATGGGTCATTACTGGCAGAAAGGGAAGAAAGAGCTGAGCACAGCCTCAGTAACACATGAAAAGGCTATGTCCTGCCCAAACGCAAATAGGTGCCTACACCTTGTCTGGAGCCAGAGCGGGAAGGGAGGACATCTGTGTACTTCAACGGCATGTCTTTGAAGTCTCCTCCAGTTCAAAGGCACCACTGGATATAAATACTTGACCTAAGACACCACCACTTCAGTACAACTCTGGACCTGTGGATACTCTGCCAGGGAGAAGGACATCTGTGCTGTTGGAGGAGCTAAAAAGAGGTGGACTTCCTAGTCCAGAAATCACCTATGACTCCCTACTTCTACACCATTCCCAAGATACACAAGGATCTAAACAAGACAACAGGAAGACCGATTGTCTCTGGCATCGGTTCCATCCTGGAACTGTGACATTGATGCTTAATGTAAGTTCAGCTATTGTATAATTAGGTTTAAGTTATTGTATATAGGTTGGATGCAGTTTCATTTGGTTGGCTCTGTTGCTTAGTAACATGGAATGTTATCTATTGAAGCTTCTTCTGCTTTGCAGTTGGAGACAGGAGATTGTACTGGAGAGAAACACTCTGCTAGATCAGGAGCGATGTACTTTATTTGAGAATAAATCTCATTTTAAACTTCACTGATTCTGAACTTTTCCTTCTTTGGATGCAACATAAAATTGGCGACGAGCACATCTGTGCAGCTCTCCAAAGAACCCACCATATTTGATTTTTTTGGACCTTTTTCCTTCTAACAGAATTATTTCAGTGTCTCCTCTACATTTTTCATATTATTATTTCCACTACTTTATTGAATAAATCTCCATGATGCGTTAATTCAACTTACTCATTCCTACAACGTATTTTGATAACGGCCTTCAAAGTACAACTGATAACAACTATTCAGCCTTCAACAACTCGATATCTACATCTACAACAACTTGATATATACTTTTATATTCAACAATATTAAGGTACTGTCATTTTCTTATATTGGAGCTGTCTCGCTAAACTGACTTTTACCAGGGCTTATATTTCATCTAAGATCATTTTCTCTTATGCACATTTCATCACTGAAGACTGGATCTTCTTTCCTTTCAAGCGATTTAAATTACATTTGGCACAATATCCAAGTTGTGGAATTTTGGTGTTTTTGTATAGTTGTAAAAACCGCTGAAGATTGCTTCAACCTCCCGAGCGGGGATTGCCTCAACCTCTCGAGCCGCCATAATTATTTTCAATTCACTACCCGCATTCCATTGTGGATTTTGTGTCATGACGCCCTGACATTCTTCATTTACTCACCGAGGTCTGCTCGAGACACTTAATTCCTGCTCGGAGAGTGGAGACTCTACTCTCTTTGTGTCCGTTGACATTCTACGCGCAACAAGACTGTCTCTATGATTTACCAACGTCATCACGTTGTTGACGTCATTGACTTTTAAAGTCTTTCCTCTAATTTTGTCATTCGCTTTCAGCTCATCTTGCGCGGTGACGCGCACACCATTTCTCTTCAAGGAAAAAAAATTACAGTCAGATTCTTCTACAAAGTGTGCGTCACCGCGCTTTGTAGAAGAATCAGACTGTAATTTTTTTCTGTCCAGATTTTCGGACGCCTTCTTACGTCCCCTGGTACAGGCTACAAACACATACCTGAAGGATACCAAGGCTCTACTCCAGCTTTTGTATGATTTACCTTTTGACTCCACCACCCAACTACTACTAAGCCTGGATGTAGAAAGCCTTTATACCAGCTTACCTCATGACCAAACACTCAACATCATAGAGGAGGTCCTTTTCTCTACACCATGGAAATACCAAACACCGAGGAGCTTAGTGATGGAGTGCATTACTTTGGTCCTAATGAGGAATTTCTTCCAGTATGAAAAAAACACTATACTTACAGAGCCACAGCACCAGCATGGGAAGAACCTTTGCTCCTAGTCTGACTGGCCTCTACGTCCACCACCTAGAGGCGCACAAAATCCTCCATCAAAGTAACCCCTTCAGACACAACATAATAACATGGAGGCATTCCATAGACGATGTCTTGGTCATCTGGGAAGGTGACCTACATTCAGTTGAACGGTTTATGGATTGGCTCAACACACAGAACACTTTTCTGAAATTCACAAGCTCTGTATCACGTGTTATGATGGTGTTTTTTAGATTTGAGTATTTACCCAGAGGGAGGCTCTCTAAAGACAACGACACACTTTAAACCTACCTCTAGAAACTGTCTCCTAAGGTACGACATCTTTCATCCGCGACACCTCCGTGATAATCTTCCGTATGGCCAGTTTCTCCGCCTGAGACGAAACTGCTCCAACGTAAAAGATTACAAAACACAAGCAGTGGACCTCAAAAGTAAGCTTCAGAATCGGAAATATCCTACACCCGTGATAGACAGGGCCATGAAAAGAGCTCGAAACAACAATAGAGAAGCTCCTCGAAGAGAAGGTACAAAAAGAACCAAACAAAAGGCCCATCTGTGTGACCACATTTAATACCCACTCCAACGAGATCTCCAAGATCGTAAATAAACACTGGCGCACCCTTGTATGTGGCAACCTAAACTTTGAGAAACCCCTTTTTGCCCACAAGCAAGGCAGGAACCTTAAGGACTTTCTGGTCCACACCAGACCACGCATGAACCAATAAGAACAACCTGCACTCCAATGGGTACAAGGCCACCACCCTTGTGGCAACTGTTGCAGCTGCCACCTAACGAAAAAGAGTAGGCACCTAACTTTTAGGAATGGTAGCATGTGGGAACAAAGAAAGTTTACAAATTGCAACAGTAAACATGGCATATACATGATTACTTGCCCATGTGTGCTCGAGTACATCGGGATGATGACAAGAACAGCAAAAACCAGAATCGGAGAACATAAGAGCAATGTGAGGTGCAAAAAAAGTACGACCAAAATGGTATCCCACTTTTTGACTGAGATGCACTCTGTGAATGACCTCAATTGGACCATAATTGAGCAAATGCCCTCAGAAAAAGGTCTCTTTGAGAAAGAACAACGCTGGGTATTCCGTTTAGGTACCCATATTGATGGGCTTAACGATGACATCCCTTGGGGCCAGCTGAATTAGCCTCTTCTAAGGATCATGTCCTTGGCAAGGTGTCAGTCTCTGCCCCACAATACGATACACAAATGTATGGGATATGCTCCCATTAGTTGGGCATGGGTGGTACATCCATCAATGATTTATAGGGTGTCACAAAACCCTTCATCATGGCCACTCAGTCCGACCTGACTTCCCTATGGGCATTGTATATAGTATTCATGTGGTTTCTAAACTCCTTTATGTAGTGGCACATGCCCTGCTATTGTGTGATCCGGTACACATATGAAGGTGTAATACCTTTTGCCTTTAAGTTGCCACCTTTTGTATGATTGGTGAATGCGTATTTTTCACTGCCCTAACTCAATGGTTTTGTGGCCAGAAAACCTTGTCATATCCCTTGGTAAGACCAGAGTTATGAAGGAATACCTGTGCAGAAAACGGTCCCACATGTGCAAGCCACTGCCTTCTTGCACATGCGCTCCCCGTTTTTTATGAGCAATATCTATGAGCTGTACTGACTATTGAGCTGTGCTAACTATTGCCATGCAGTTTACAAGTTTATTTACCGGAACAATACCGTACTAAGGAAATAGGCAGGCGAGGGAATAACATCTGTGGGTAAATAACGTGCCGCAGTTCACTCTGCGCATGCGCGACCACGGTCCACTATTGTTTTCCCCAACGATCAGACGCACAATGCATTTTTTCTGCGGTCAAGCATGGCCAACCAACCGTTAGGACACCTGACCGCCCCCACTGTCCTGGGACAATGCGGTCAAGCCAACTGCGTCAGAAAATACGTCAGGACAGTGTCAGTTCTGCAATTTCAGGTATAAAAGATTCAGCATCACAATCAGAAGGCAGAATTCTCCTGACGCCTTTGGTGAGAATCTCCGGTCGACCGTTTATCTGATTTGGGACTGCCAAGCCAATTCTACCAGGTGATGCCTTCCCAGATAAGATAATATCTCTGTCTCTCTTAGAATTCTTGACTTTACCTAGCATGTTTTCCACCCACACCCAATCCCTTGTATTCTTGAGGTATCTTAGCTGCATTAGATCTTGTAGGGTTAATCACTTTAGTTAGGTATTTTAAGGCGCTAGGCCTGATAAAAATGTACTCTGTATAACTCAGCTAAATATCATTATGGGCCAGATATAGGTAAATCACATTTACCGATTCTTAAATACCAAATTTTACTGATTCGGTATTCATGAATCGGTAAATGAGATGTAGGAAAAAAATCGGTATTATTTACCGAATCGGTAACATTCGGAATCGGCTTTTCGGAATTTACCGATTCGGTAAAGACCGATTCGGTAAATTCCAAATCGGAAAGCAAGCAAAAGTGAAACTTAAGAAAACAGCCAATCAGGTGCTACCACCGTCCCCCTCCCTACCAGGAAGTGGCTACACAGGCAGCTGCAACTAATTAGAAGCTTCTGGAGAGGCAGTTGGAGCAGAGAGTTTGGGAGCAGTTTTAAACCTGTAAAATGGCAATCAGCAAAGACACAGAGCAGCCAGATAGGAAGAGAAAGCTGAAATTCAGTCGCATGGAGCTACAGGTTCTAGTGGAGGAGGTGGTGAAGGTGCACCACAAACTGTTTGGCAGGCAGTCCCTCACTGTGGCTGAATCTGCCAAAAGGAAGATTTGGCAGGAAATACTGGACAAAGTGAATGCTGTGGGAGTGACCACCAGAGTCACAGAGGATTTGAAAAAGAGGTTCTATGACCTGAGGAGCCTCACAAAAAAAATTGGCAGACCACCACAAGCAGGCAGCGCAAACTGGTGGAGGAAAGAACACAGCAACCCCCCTCACTGACCTTGAGGAGATGGTGGCCTCAACCTTAGAGCCTGAAAGCGTCTGCGGACTGGGAGAAGTGGACAGCTCAGCCAAAGCTGCAAGCAGAAAAGGTAAGATGCATGCACAGCAATCCCCCTCACACCCTCATCCTTCCCTCACCCCTTGAAGCTAAGTGACCCCAGTCCCGGTGTGCCAGCACCATACAGTAGCAATGCATCATGATACGTGTAGTTATTAAATGAAAGACCATGTCATACAGCACAGCAACCACCAAGTTAGGCAAATGATTGCAGACATAATGAAGGGCAGGCAACATGTACATTGTGCAATTTGTAAAGATTTAATTGTAGTGCCTTTGAGACATTTGCGCCTAGCTGATATACGCTCATATGTCCACAGGTCACACATCCAGAAGGCAGTCACAGGAGACTGAAGGCACAGCACCCCAGAGGGATGAAAGTCAGGAGCCAGGTCCCAGTGCATCACAGGACACAGGTGTACCGAGCGGCCGGCCACCTTCCCAAGACCCTGAATTCACTCAAGATGTGCTGGCATCCCCACGACGTTCACAGTCCTCTCTGTTAATGTCTTCACCAGATATGCCTGCATCACTGCAGGTAGACACACCTGCAGCACAACAAGGCAGGAGGCATGTCGTTGCCCCACTGATAGAAATGGATACATCTGCTGGTGAAATGGAGGTGGAAGACACACACACCTTGGCTGGAGATGATATCTCTGCCACACTGTAGTCCAGTTCAGAGTTTGTCCGTGGTAGCACAAGACGCCGCAGAGTCCAAGGAAGGAGTGTAGGTGCACGTGGGGAGAGGTCCAGTGTGTTCCAAGGCCTGGAGGGGAGCCTGGTCAAGATTCAGCGGATGCAAGGAAAGGCCATCATGTCCTGTCAACGCCAAATGCGCACCCTGAATAGCAATATGGAGGAAATAGGAAAGGGCATTAGGGAACTGGTGGAAGTGAACAAGAACATGGCTACAGGGATTAATGAAATGACACAATCGGTGCAGCTACTGTGCACAAAACTTGACACAGAAATAGCATCAAGGCGCAGGGAGAAGCAGCATGCACAGGAACACAACAAAGCTATTCACCGCCTGGCCACAGCCACATCCCTGCTATGCAGGCGAAGCATAAACAGTCAGGAGTGTTTGACGCAAAACAGCAATGAGGTGACAAGGGGAATAGCCAGGATGACCGGTGCTCTTGAGGCACTAATTAATACTCAAACAGCACAAACTGCTGCAATTGATGTGCCAGAGAGTGAAGGGAGCACAAGTTGGAGCTGCATGTCAAGCCCCCTGGGTGTAGAGACAAGGAGGAGCAGCAGGCGACAAGGTGAGGCTACAGGCCAAACGCCCAGCGAACACAGTGAGCCACATACATCTGGCAGTGCCAAGCGTGGACGCAAATGAACAGTTAATATAATGGGGTAGTGACCGTGGACATACAATTTTGAAAGTTAAAAGTTTGTGTTGCACATTTGTGCCTTAGATACCTGCGTAGTGACAACATTAAACTACGTTGGGTGCACACTCCACCTGTCTGTGTCCCTTTACTTACTTAAAAATAGTTGCGTGTAATCTCTTCCCGTCTGAGTCTGCCATCTGTTGGTGTTGCATGTCCAGCTGTGTGTGGCTCAGGCAGTGCTTGGTCATCATCGTGGTCCTCGAAATCTGATAAATCCACTTCTGTGCCATTCTTAACTGCAAGGTTGTGCAACATTGCACAGGCAGCAATGATTTTGCAGCAGGTCAGGGGGGTATACTGCCGGGCACCTCCACTCTTGTGCAGGCACCTGAACCTGCTCTTCCAAATGCCAAAGGTACGCTCCACAACATTTCTTGTGCTCTTGTGGGCCCTGTTAAATCTCCTTTGGCTGGGTGTTGAGGGGTTGAGGTAGGGGGTGAGGATGAAGGAGCGTAGGGCATATGCACTGTCCCCTAAAAGGAAATGGGAATACATAACTCACATGCATACATGTACTTCTTACTGCAATAGGTGTTAATGGGGTCGCACAATGTGCCTTACCTAGGAGGTATCCTTCGCCAAATTCCCCTGCTGTCAGCCGTGCATAGATGCCGCTGTTTTGGAATGTGTAGGAGTCATGGGTACTCCCTGGAAATTTGGCAACAAGGTCAGTGATGACGCACTTGGCATTGCAGATCACCTGCACATTGATGGTGTGGCTGGACTTACGATTCCGATGTATGTATTCGGTGGCAGCGGGGGGACAAATGGGAATGTGGGTCCCATCAATGCAGCCAATGATATTGGGGAAAAGCGCCATCTGGTAAAAGTCAGTTTTAGTTTGGAGCAGTTCGGCATGGGTTGCAGGGAAAGATATATAATGGCCCATCCTCTGTAACATGGCGTCAAGGAATTTGTGGAAAAAGCGGGACAGGCTGCTATGGGTCACCCCACCTACCGCAGCAACCACACTCTGGTAGCTCCTTGACGCAAGCAGGTGTAGGCTGCACAACACCTGCACGTGGGGTGGAATGGCGTGTGCCCTTGGGGTAGTGTGCTCCAACAGTGGTTGGAGATCCCTGGTGAGGTCCAAGATGGTGTCTGGCTCCAACCTGTACCTCTGGAGTATCTCTGCCTCTGTCAGCATGAACAAGGTGATCCTCTGCCTGTAGACCTGCTCCTGTCTCTGCCATTCCCTCTCTCCTTCCTCCTGTAGCCGTAGCCGTCTCGCAATGACATAGAATGCCGCCATTGTGTAAACAGTACTGCATTTTGGGTCCTTTTTTATAGGCTGCACCTGGTTACCGCCTGATTTCAATCCATGGTAAATACCGACTCCTAAATACCGAATTTCAAGCAAATTCGGTATTTAAGAGCTTACCTACATCTCAATTTTCAATTTTGCCACTTCTTATTTACAGATTCAGTATTTTACCGATTCGGTAAATTTACCGATTCAGTAATTTTACCGAATCGCAAACCGTTGCGATTCAGTAAATTTACAGATTCAGTAAATATACCGATTCAAAATGTTTACCAATTCGGTATATTTACCGATTCGGTATATTTACCGATTCGGACGATTTTCGGTCCCCTACATCTCAAAAACCAAATGCCGGTCGGTAATAGCCGAAAATACCGATTTTCGGCCGTTACCGACCGGTATTTGGTTACCTACATCTGGCCCTATGTCTTTTAAGGATCCTAGCCTCTGACATTTCTTTCTGAAATGATTAAACTTGCTATAATGATTCTCATCAGGAGACTTGTGTGACAGCAAAGTGCTGTCTTGAACTAGTTTCAATGTATTCTTAAAGCTTCAATTTAACCAAAACACGCATTTTAGTAATTAGTCACTTCTGCTTGCCTCGCAACATTTTAAAAACAATCTTTATCTAGCATGTATCCCTGGCAGAGTGAAGCCAGGCTTTCTTAAAAGTGTTCTTTAGCAATACATTTTATTGAAATACATGTGTTTTTGTGTAATAAAGTGCCACTGCAACGTGAAAAGTTGTCATCTCACCTCATTGTTCCTCCTTCCTCAGTGCATTATTGATACGGTACTCCAGATCACAGTGAACGTAACCACACCCTCAAGGGGGCTCGGAAGGGCCTCCAGTTTCCCCTCTGTCAGCATGTGCCAACTGTCAATTCTATCAAGCAGAGCAATTACGAGGGCGATCAAGACCCGGAAATACCTTATATGGCTCCCCCTTTTTCCTGGTTTTCACCAATTAACGGCAATTGAAGGGTGTGCTTAAGTGTAGACAGCCAGGCCACACACATTATCGACGGAGCCGTGGTCGGGGGAAGTCAATGAACAAGGATTCTCCTGCTTAAGTGAGTATGGCACAGTCGAGACAGATCACAGGGTCAACTTTCGCCAAGTGAGAAATAAAAGGGCAAGCTGGACCATGATTTATTTATTTTTTTTGGAAAACCTTTATTTGTAATTCAAAGTACACCGCTATTCAGCCGTACATCCCGGAGGCTAGGCAGCATTATCAAAGCAACATAGAAGTGTGCACAAAGCAGTAAAAGGAGCAGTCAGGTTTAATTTTATATATTATAAAAGTGAACTTAATGAACAAGGTGAAAACCGAAAAGGGACAAGAGTAGAGAAGGGAGAGGGGGAAAAGAGGGGGGAAGAAGGGGAGAAAGAGGGCAAGGCAGAGGAGCATAGAAAAGCGGTAAGGCACATATCCAGGGGGAGAGGCGGGAACTTCCGCATCATGAAATAGTCATATCAAAAAGGCACACATGTGTGAGGGGAGCAAGAAACAGGATTACATCACGTGAAAACCTGGGTGGAGGGATTAGCTATGATGAGAGACGAATCTCCGGTTGGACTAGGACCATGATTTTGATTGTTTTTGCCTGCTTCTTTCCAGGATGCTATTAAGCACTACAGCCCCACCGTCCAGGAGGCTCATGATGCTAACAAATAGTTTGGCAGCAAGTATGCACTAAAAATTTAATTTTTGACTTTGAACCACACTGATACATTTAGATCCTAGAGCATAACATCATCTAAAAGGATATCCAAAAAGAGCATGTGTTTTATGTTACTTTGTGTGTATGTTTTGTGTTCTTTCCCGCCCCCTTTTTCCTTTACAGGGCACCTCACAGGAATAGGATGACATATTTTGTCTAGACAGTGCTGCCCTCACTTTTTTCTAGGTCACTGAACCAGCATGTTGGATATTTTGCTATTGTAATGCCACATGTTCTTTTTGTGTTCTTCTGTTTCCCACATTTTTTTCAGGCATTCATTGGAGATATCTGTGAATAAAGAAGTAGGCACATATTAGCCTAAATTAAACAGAACTGTGTTTAATAGTTACGCCTAGTGACACCACAACGTGAGTAAGGTGGGGATCTGTGCACCCCGTCCTGAAGAAGAAGCCTAGATTCGAAACATGTCGATGCACACATGAGGTGTTGTACATTAACATGCAAAATACCTCCACTTCACCCTTTTTAACAGTACCAGCATGGAGGCCCATTAAAACTATTAGACCTCACCTGCCAGGTATTTTTTAATATTCACTTTTTTCACTTTTTCAAACCCACCACTCACTTAACATCCAAACCCCTTCACACACCACACATAGCCAAAAATTAAAGTGCTTCCACGTAATCGTCGGCTAGTAGCACGCCGCATTCCGTAGAGGGGTACGAAGACCCAAATGATGAAGCATGACACCAAGGGTCCTTTTGGTGTGTGAGGGGTATTTAAAGAACACTGTGTGCTCCCCACCATGGTAGGGCCTACCCCAATAACATCCTGGTCCTGTACATATAGGCAGGGTCCTTATAAAAGATGTTTTATAAGCCCATGTGTTGGAAAAATTGCCCAGTTCATTTTCCCCATTGCAGATCCCCAGCTATGTAGGTTAACATGGCAATAAGCTATTGATTAATACCTAACGCTCGGATTTGCAGAAAAATATCATTAAAGGTCTTGGGGGAATGTTATTTATAAATCCAACAACATGCTGTTGTTGAATTTATACTAAAATGCAAAGAAAATAAGTCATAAGGTATTCTTCTCTGTAAGCCAAAATCAGCCTTCTAGTGGTCTGCTCTGATTGGTCAGGGTTAAGGGATTTGCCCGACTGCTTTGATAAAGTGATTCGTGGCACCTGAGGTGAGGAGCCATCCTGGGGTGAGAGGGTTCTGCTGCACATGAATGCCATAGCAAGGGGGACGAGTCGTAAACCATGATATTCAAAGGAAGGAGGGGACAGGCAAAATAAGTGAGGTCCAATTACACCCATCCCCTCTGAACCCAGCCAGATGGCAGCCTTAAGGAAGGAATTTGCAGATGCCAGGGGGGAGGTAGACTATAGAGATGAACCATCCTGGAGGTTGGTTTAGCCACCTCTTGCCTCTCTGCTGAGACTACAGCCATATTGAATTTTGGATGAATAGTGCTTTTGGAAGACAATTGTGCCACACTTTGGAGGGAATGGTCATGCTCTGGTGTCTGGTCTTGTCCTGCAACTCAATGGACTGGAGTGCCCTTCTGTTTGACCCCAGAGAACATAGAATATGTATCTGAGAGGGACAGAGACGTTCAGATCTGCTGCTTGAAACAAGAAGAAGAAGGGTCCATGCTGGAAGTTTGATTTGCACCAACCAGCACCATCTCTCTGACCTACTGAGCCTGCTGCACAATCTTGAACTACAGCCCTGTGGTTCAAACATGCTTCAAGAGGACTGAAGAGTAGACTCCCTGCAAGCAACGGTTAACAGAGCTCACCAGGATCATCAGCACCAAGAATCCCCAGCCTGAAGTGCTACGAGTAGATTTGTCCAATGGGATTGTGGGAAATGAAGTCCAAAACTTTCCAGGACCATCTTGGAGCTTCCAGACCCTTGGAGTAAGTTTTGGACATTTTGAGACCCTTAGAGGAGCTTTAAGAAGAAATTCTAGAAGTTTGGAGCAACTTTGTAAAAAAGGTCCATAATTGGAACAACTCAACCTGGCCAGCTAAGCCGACGATCCTCAACTGAAAGGCGGCCTGCTTTCCAGGTTTGTCCTGCTGAAAAGTTCTGGCGGTCTGACTTCCAAAGTTTGACCAGAAACTGGTCAATATCCAAGCTGGCAAACCCTCACCAAATCTGACCTGGTGAAGAGGATCAAGGAACACCGAGAGAAAAAGCTCTGCAAAAGTTTCTAAGTCCGAAGGAAAAAGACTTGCCCGGGACCAAACGCGAGAGTCAAGCTGTCCACCTTCAACTGCGAGTTGGCCTGGATCCGTGGTTCGTCCCGCTAGAAAACTCCAGAGGTCTGATGTCCATAGTTTGACTGGGAGCTCGTCGCAAGCAGGCGAACCCTAAAAGAATCCGGACTGGTGGAGAGCTTCGAGGGACCCCGGCAGAAAAAAGCTACAAGAAAGTCTTCTAAGTCAGAAGGTAAAAACTTTGGCCAAGGCTTACTTTCGAGGGGTTTTGATGCAGGGCTCCCTCGCAGTCGGCCTGAAACTTTGACTTTCTACTGGTCTAGCGCGACCAGATGTCTCTGGTTCCCTACATTTGATTGTGTTTGTTTTGGTTTCATTTTAAAAATATGAATATCTTTTATTTTTATAAATTGGTGTTTGAATTTTATTGTGAGTTGTGTCTTAATTATTTACTGAATGGGTGTTTTTAAATGCTTAAATGCTTTACATACCTGTCTCTGAAGTTAAGCCTACTTGCTCACAGCCAAGCTACAAGAGGTGAGCATGGGAATAATTTTCTGAGGCCTGTTCTGAACCTGAGACTGTGTTAGTGGCCTTATTGCCAGTGACAGCTAAATATTTACCACTACTAATTATCCACTTTCCAACAGCCACCCACTTAGTTTAAGTTAAGTAGCCCTTTAAACATATCTTAGGCCTGCCATTCCAGCTTGTGTGTGCAGTTTTAAACTGCTATTTTGACCAGGCAGTACCCCTAGTGAAACCCTGCACAGCCCAGAGTGCATTTAAAAATGAGGACATATACTTTTACTTTTTTAATGTCCTGGTAGTGAAAAACTCTTACATTTGTGTTTCACTACTAAAATTGGAGTTACCTTATTACATTTAATTAGTTGTAACTTTCAAATGGCAACAGGTAAGCAGTTCTTGTTTGGCACCTTTGAAACTGTAATGTAAAATTCTCTCTTATAGTAAAGTCCGATTTGAAAATTCCACTTTCAAAAAATATGGCATTTTCCTGCTTTTGCCATTTAGTACCTACAGTCTGCCTGTGGGTCACTTGACTGGGTGTAGCTGACAGTTGGGCTTAGTGTATTCCTCCTAGACAGCCACACACAATAGAGAGCTTAGGTGTGTGTGGATGGGTCATCCGTAGGAAGATGGGAGGGTACAGCTGAGCACAGCTCTACTTGCACTTGAATAGGCTGTGTTCTGCCTCCACAGAAAGGAATGTCCCTCCCTTGTAGTTATTTGGGAGCCAGGGCAAGGAAGGCAGGAAGCCTGAGCACATCAAAGGAAAACCTCTAGAAGCTTCTCCCGTTTCAAACGAAGGTGCAGGTATAAATATTGGACTTCAAACACCAACCCTTCAGTAACCTTTTGGACCTGTGGATAATATGCCAGGAAGAAAGACTGCTGGGTGCTGAAAGGACTGCCACACTGCTAGAATGCTGCTCTGAATGAGTGTTGCCCTGCTGTGCAGACCTGCTGCTGTTACCCTCTTGCCAGGATGAGAAGGACTAGACCTGTAGCTTTGGAACCCAAGACCCCAGAGTGGCACAAAGGACTTTTTGGCTGGCCTGCTGACGAGAGCCTCAGGAACAGAAGGCTACAAATACCTCAAACCAAGCATCTGGACTCTGGACTGTGAATCCTACCCTGCCAAGTGGCGCCACCTCAGTAGTGGACACTTGGAAGTGGGGCTGAAGGTGCTCTTCCAGCCCATCGGTGGATCCAGCAGAACCAAAGCATCTTCTCTGCTGCGCAGCACAACCCTGTGCAGAACAGACACTTTGCTTCTGCTGCAAGGAATCTGTCAGCTCAGAGACACTGTATCGATCTCAGAGCCCGCATTTCAAACCACCGCTGTACAAACTTCCCTGGTGCAGGCCCTCACATCACGAGTTTCTTGCCAGAGGCAGCCGAGGTGACAATGCAGTTTTTTGCATCACAGTATCATAGTTCCTCAGAACCGACGCGTAACCTCAACAGCGCAACTCATTCGACACCAAACTTTGCATCGCAAGCCCCCATTGATGTGATCCATAACGATGACGCAGCACCTCACATCGCAGCTTGGCAGCTCCTTGGAACTGACACATTCCCTCTACTGTGTGACGCATCTTCGACGCAGGACCTCACCACGGTCTGCAAATGAGGATTTATAGTACTCTTTTTCAGCAGACCAAACTGGGTCTGTGTAGGCAGACCACTCTCCATTACGGTCGGCCTGATCTCGTGACTTTGTCCCGGTCTGGCGCAACCAGGTTTCCACATTTGGTGCTTTGTTCTTTTGGCTGCAATTTTAACTGGAATCTTTAAAGATGGATATCACCAGTTTCTACTAATTGAAATGTTGTCATTTCGGTAATTTTATTTATTTAAGATTAATCTATTTTTCTACATCTGGTGTGGGATCCTTTTGTGGTATGTTTTCACCCTGTTACTGTTTGAAGTGCTACAAAAATACTTTACACATCGCCTCTACGTTAAGCCTGGT
This sequence comes from Lissotriton vulgaris, assembly GCF_964263255.1. Lineage (NCBI taxonomy): Eukaryota > Metazoa > Chordata > Amphibia > Caudata > Salamandridae > Lissotriton > Lissotriton vulgaris. The sequence continues at coordinate 532,439,008 of NC_141700.1, read as the reverse complement.
TACTCTATGCCAACCTACCAGGGGGTTGAGATCAGGTTCATTTGGAGTTTGCTTGTGACTTTATCTTAACAAGGGCTGTGGTTTCTGATTAAGTGGGAGTTTACCCCACTCAACCAGCAACCACTTTTCTAACACTGGTGATCAGCAGTGAGGATTTGGACTTGTGTCTGTGCAGTACCATAAAGTGATTTTGGGTTACATTCAGACCAATTCAAGCCTTTTTAAATTCACTCTAGTTTGCTGATTGGCTATCTTTTCTTTTTTCTGGAACTACGGGACATATTATCTAGGAAGTGGCAGTGAGAGGCTTTAGCCGTCTTGGCTTAATGCCTCCCATCGCCACTTCGGAAGCGCCAGGCTGCACCATATTACGAAGGATATGGTGCAGCCTGGTATTTCCCCCTGCAATGGCACTAAATCTCACGACTTAACGCCAACGCAGGGATCCTTGCACCAGAGTGCAAGGGTGTCTACGAGCAGGGAGGTTTGTTTATGTACAGGAAGGTGTCCCTTCCTGTACATAAACAAACCTAAAATGTCATTTTGTAACTTACGTGTGTGCTGCTTCATGCAGCACACATTTAAGTTACAAAATGGCATGTAAAAAAAAGGTTTGTTTATGTACAGGAAGGGACATAATTTTAGCATGAAAGGGGTCCTATTACCAAGGCAGCATTAAATCACTTAACGTGGCTTTTAGCCACGTTATGTGGTTTAACGCTGCCTTGGTAATAGGGCACTGACCCTATCTCCACCACAATGTCACAAAAAGTGACGTTGTGGTGGCGATATGGGGCTTGGTAATATGCCCCCAAGTTCCCTATCTCTTTGCCTCATCCCATGGAAGTGGGGAGACTCAATGTGGATAATCTCAGCAGTGCTGAGCTGCAGAAACCCTGCAAGGAGAAGGGGTTCATGCAAGAAAGAAGCCAAAACCTGGGTCTTCAGAAAGCCCTCTATGCCAATGAGGAAGCCATTAGGATGAGGAGGAACTTAATTTGGGAAAGGAGGATGACATGGCTGTTTGACCTGAGCAGAAGGTCCCAGAGGCGGGAGGTCCTCTATCCACTAAGAGAGAGCCCAGTTGGATGGACCACCATAAGCTTCCAAACCAGTCTTGGGTAAACGCCTTAGATTACTCTAGTAAGGGACTTAATGGCTAGGTGAGGTGCAGCAAAGTGAATGATTATGATGGTCTGTACAACCTCATTATGAGGGAGCCCATGCTCAATGTTTTTTTACAGAGCTGCGCAAGCACCTGGTGGATAAAAAGTTGAATGATCCCGGGAAGCATGCTGAGTAGGTGGACATCTGGGTTAGTAACCAGGTGTCCAAGAAGGCATCTGAGAAGGACTCCCACAAGGGTAGTCAGGGTTCCCACCAGAAGAAGGAGGGGAGATAAAACCAAAAAGGAGTTCTCACAAGGCCCCCAAAACAGTTTTCAAGGGTAATGGCCCCAATCCTAATCTTGCCACCAAAAGAAAGGTTTTGCGGGCAAAAATACTGCTAAGTGTGTCTCTAAGTGCTACTAGTGCTTCCAGTATGAGGCATGCATAGGGAGATGCTAAGTGCTCCAAGAGTGCGCAGCCCCCCTCTGGTAGGCAGTTCTAGGGGTTGGCCAGTGTAGCGGATGGGGAAAAGATAGTCGCAGTAGGAGTAGGGCGGTTTATCTGAGGTTACCATAGTGTCCCTGAGTGATGGAGGGATGGTACCTGAGGCCCACATGCCTGACAATACTCCTAGGTATAGGCAGTGGGTCACCATTAATACGTCGACAGCGCCATATCATCTCCTAGGCTTTGTCACCTTTTGTGCATAAAGGTTGAAATATGGATCCCAGAGTATTCTTTCCATTGTCATCCTATGTAGATAGCAAGTTGTTACATGATTATTATTTGTGTCTCGTGCATCAGAACACATTAAAATATTATCATTATTAAATAGTCACCAAAACGTTTCTTACACTGGTCAAAGAGAGTTTGCTAGAATGAATTTCCACAAGTAGTTAAACAGTAGATATTTTCACAGAAGCACAAACAAGAAATTGATTAGTGATTAATATTTGTGGGGAAGAAGATGATTTTAAAAGATTTTGAATTCAAAAAGAACCACAGCGATTGAAGATTGAAGGATGACATTTTAGGAAAGACAGTTTTTTCTTTGTCAAAAGAAATAATGCCTGCTACATCCGACATTCTTGTCATTGTATTCCTATAATGGTTTTTGCCTTCACTCCTGTAATGCTGCATTCGATTTTTGGCTTTTGGACTCTGCACACTTTACCGCTGCTAGCCAGCGCTAGAGTCCTTGTTCTCTCTCCTTCAAACAAGATACAATTAGCCTACACCTTATTGGCACATTTAGTTTACTTGTAAGTCCCTAGTAGAACAGTACTCCTTGGACTAGTAAATGAAATACTGCTAGGGGGCCTGCAGCACTCATTGTGCCACGCACTAAAGTAGCCTTTTAACACCTTGGCTGCTGTGGTTATTTTTCCCCTGTCATTTAAAATTCTTGATGCCATATATTCATGACGAGTTCAGCTCGTCATCAGCACACGACCACCGTGGCTGATGACGAGCTGAGCTCGTCATCAGCATTGAAGGGGTTAAAACATGACTCTGGTCTGCCACTGCAGTTTGTAGTGCCATTTTAAACTGTCATTTTAACCTATCAAAATACATGCTTTACCAGTCCTAAACCTTCTTTTTTTAACAAATATATGTCACCTGTAGGGTAGTCTCTAAAAAGCCCATAGGACAGGGTGCATGGTATAAATAAAATAGGATGTGGGTTTACGTTTTACATTCCCTTTAGTGTAAAACTATTGAAGTCTTTTTTCACTACTGTAAGGCTAACTCAGGGTTATCGTACCACATTTAATAGGTGCGTACTTTGGATTTGAAGCACATACAAATATGCTCAAATGAATTGTGATTTGAAGTCCTCTTTGATGGTAAAGTCATTTTCGGACACTATTATGAAAATTCCAGTTTTAAAAAGTTGGCATTTTGTTGTCCTAACCAGTTGTGCCTTCTGCCAGTATCCTGGTTCGCATTACTGTGAAAGGTTCTGCTGCTGGGGTTTGTGTATTCCTGGCACATAGTGAGAAGAAGAGAACTAGGTGTGGTCAGGATGGGCCATTCTGTCTGGATGGCTGAGACGATTCTGTGCCTTTCCTCACCCTCCCTTCAAAGGGCTTCCCTCCAGAAATCACAAAGAACCCTGACTCCACCATATTGTCGCCCCAGACATTTTGGAACCTTGGCAGGAGAAGAGACAAACTTTCCATAATCAGCTTTGTGAGTAGGACATCTCCTCAGCTGCGTGACACATATTCAATGCGGAATCTTGCAGTGCTTTGCAACATTGATTTAGGGTACTCTTGTTCGTTGGGCTTAACTTGGTCTCTTGTGCTGGCTCGTGCTTCATCATGGTGTCTCTATCGAGGTTCCCTTCCACACACAAAGACTAGCACCAGGTATGATTATTGGACCTCTTGAGCCACTCATCAAAACACATCTGGGCCTGTGGACATTACAGAAGAAGGGCTGCTCTGACACCAGAGGACTGTCCTGCTGCTACTGGAAGTCTTCCTAGCTACTTGGGGACTGTCTTGCTCTCTGAGAAGGAAGACTGGACCTGCTCCTTTCACCCAAGGCTATCCTGTGTGTCTCCAAGGGTCAAATGTCTGACCTCTTGCCAGAGCTACTAAGACACAACAAGCTCCAGAAGCCTCCCTGAAACGACCTAGCTGACCTGATGCATTGGACTTGCAACTTGACCTTTCTCGCCCCTGCTGGCTTCTGCTGGAGTGACTTCTTGATCCCCAATAGGTGCCCCCTCATGTCCTGGGCCCTTGACTGACATCCGTTTGAGCTACTTCAAAAAAATCCTGAAGTTTTGGGCTCTTTCAGGCCATAAATGGGCATGTTCACTCCAAGACTCTGCCACCCATGATGAACGTTAATGCGAGTCTGAGTCATCATGCTACAGCAACTGCCAGCAGCAATTAGCAACTCAGGACTTGCACGCCGTGACACTGCAACGACAGCCTGCGGTGAACACCAATGCACGGCATCAGCAACGATCAACCGTTATGCCCGACTAGCTCTTCGCGCTACAACAGCCCATGCCATCCTGCCTGCCCTTCATGCTACTGCAATGATCGTCCATGATACTCTCCATGCTCCTCTCTGCCTCCTCAACTGCGATAGGAACTCTTTGCATCGAACTTTGAGAAAGTAACTAATTCAGCAGGACTAACCTGGTTCCTACATCCGACCCATAGTCAGCCTCCACTTGCGACTTTCCCTCGGTCTAGTGCGACCAGACAACCACGAGTGGAGCTTTATGTTTTTAGGTGTAATACTTACCTTAAAATTTGGAATTGAATTTCTACTGATTGGAGTTTTGTCATACTAGTATCATTTTAGTGATTAGAATTTATTCTATTTCTAAGTGTTGCCTAAGCAATGCATGTGCTGTCTCTTCAAGACATGTTGTATCTAGGATATGGGCTTCAAAAACACCAATCTTTTTCATTGCTTCCTCTTACTGTCCTTTAGAAATGCTGGCTTTTCATTGAGATCACAGTTATTAGTTCCTCCTTTTGGAATTTTGTATCCTCCGATGAGGACTCCCCTTGTTACACCTGTTCTTACTCTTCATGTTAGTTATACTTTGACAGCACAGTTTTTTTAGTTGGCCTGCCTCTGCTTGTTAAGAGTTCTGTTTATTTTTGCATGAAACTTTGGTCCGCTTGCTGTCTCTTAATCTTCCCATGCCTCCCACAACACTGCTTGCAGGCCCCTTGCCGTCCCTTAATCTCCCCGTGCCTCTCCCCTCCCACAACACTGATTGCAAGCCCCCACCACCCCTCCAAGACCACTTCTTTTTTTGCAGTTTTTTTCATTTGTTTATTTTATGCTTCATTTGCACTGCATAGCCCTCCTTTAAACACCCTTTTCCTTCTCCCCCCACAACACTGCTTGCCTGCCGCCACATCCAAGATCACTGTATTGTGCTATTTTGTTAATTGATTAAAAAAAAAGTGTGCAGTATCTTATGTGGCCAAAAGAGGTCCCAAGGGACACCTAGTGATGGCCTGTTGTACTGCATCCTTTCCCTGAATCATGAACATTAGGACAGTAAATGTTGCTGTACCCACTATAATATGCTGCATAGATAAATACATATAGGGTCCTAAAGGTGAGGCCGATTGCAATGCAAATGCTTGTTCCAAATTGGTTTGGGATGTTTTTTTCATTTTATTACTGTTTGTGTGCTGTAAAATATCTTACACGTTGCCTCTAAGTTAAGCTTGACTGCTTTTGCGCCAAGCTACCAGAGGGTTAAGCACAGTTTAATTTAGTGACTTTTGTGGTTCACCCTGATAATAATTGTCGTTGTTGACTGAGTGGGACTTTCACATCCCTCAACCAATTACCCAATTTCTTAAAATACTTCTTTGAATCTTTTTGCCACAATACCTAAATTACAGGGCATATGGCATTAGGCAGTTATTGTGCTTCAAAAGAGTATTGGGCAGCACATCTTTTACCATGGCACAACATAAGGGGTGTTATGCCTCATTGCCATGGGGACATTGCCCCACACAAATGAGGGAACACATTTTTTCCTGTGCCTGTGCCATAGTACAGAGGCAGTGATTGTGTGCCACCTGGAGATGTTGGACTATTAGTGTGCCACTCGTGTCATAACCCAAAACCATGGGTCTCCTGCAAATTGCGGAGCAAGGCACCGGAGATTTGCATATATCACAGATTTTCATAGATCTTAGGATGACTGGCGTTGTCCCCTTAAGGGTGGGTGCCCCTGCATCACAGGGGCATTAGGCGCCTGTCTTATGCCCCTGTACCCTTCATGGGTGCAAAATAGAAGGGCCAAGCACACCACAACGGGTAGAGTAGTCACAGGGTGCAACAACATGTAATATGGTTCAACCCCAAAGTTGAGGCTGGCCGGCTGACTATGCTGGCAGTAAAAAGAGTAGCAGGCGTTTGAGCCACCCTTGCATGATTAGAAACTCAAAAGGAATGGAGAGTCAAGGCTAAAGATCCCGCACCAGTCAGCAATACCCTATCTAGGCTTAGTCTAATATGACATTTTCTGGTGCACAGGGGCCTGTAACACGACTTCCATATGTTCCAAAAAAGAAGTGGCACAAATACCACTATGATTGAAACAAAACAATATTATGCAGGTGAACATCCTCTGTATTTTTAGTAAATCTGTAGATTTTTTTTCGGTAGTGTGCTCCAAGGGTGACGTCTTTCGTCCTCAGACGTCCAAAATATAACTGAAATGTACTACTACTAATCCCCATTAGTTGCACAGGAGCAGAGCAACTAATCAATACTATATATTTTGGAAGAGATGATTGGAATGATTATAATTCCATGTTAAATCAAGAAAAAATTCAGGAATGAATTAACATAGATTATGTCAATAATAAAGAAACATTTCAGCAATCTAACATAAACAAGTTTTTGAGTCAGTTTTTTGAAAGGAACAACTGGTGTACCGAGGGGGATGCGACTAATGGGGATTAGTAGCACTTCATTTCACAAATACCACTATGACACATCAACCAAGGGGTGGACCAGACCTCAAATTAATATATCTTGTAGGTGGAACTTGTTAGTAATCCACAAATTTTAGAAGCTCAACATCAAATAAACAGTGTATCAAGATCTTCCCAAACAAAAATGAGAGAAACACTGGTGAGTTTTTGCTTGTTGTTATGAAAATTCTTTATTCTTTTTCCAATTTTTTAAAATTCATAATCTCCAATGTGTTTCTTCCTCATAAGGACTTTTTTAGGGCTCAAATATATATTAAAAAACAGTGTTTACAAATTATGAACAGAAATCCCTTATAAATGTACATGAACCAGACAAAACCAAAAAGCAAAAAATATCCAAACAGAATATACAATTCTAGCATTGCTATCCTATAATATGATTTGGGAAAAACATGATACAATGAAAATGTATATAAATCAACAATTACAAAGGAAAAGACAATAAACATTAAAATAAAAAGAACAGATATGGCTCTATAGTACATATGTTCATGACATTCAGGATGATCCAGTTAATGTTGTTTTAAAAAATATGATCGACCAATGATGTCCCATTGAAATTGGAAGAGAACACACATTAATATCTACATAATCATCTATAATCACCATTTAAAGGGTGACTATTGTCTTTAGTAAGGACAAACATATGGACAGTCAAAGAGCTATTAATATTACTATGCTGCATTGCCACAGAGGCACGTTTAATATTATTATGCCTCACAATTGGTCCATTAGTCCCCTACATCAATATTATAATTCACAGTTTTCCTCATTTTACATAGCATGAACATACCGGAGAATGCAGATAAAAATTAGAACACATCACAGTTAACATCGCCGCAATATTCGCAAATTCCATTCAATAGCACTAACATACCTCCAATGTGATTTACGATCTTTATTTAGCTTTGAGCATTCATGTGTGAAATCCAATCGAATTTAAAAAGCAAGACAGTCTAAAAGAGAGGTTTAGAGAACAAAACTAGCCTTTAGTTATGGCTATACTATTCCTACTCAATGACTCACTTAATCAATGGTGAATTATAGCAATTCAGAACTTGGTGGTCGCATCTCATCAATGCATATGGGCAATGTGTATTCTTTTTAGTTCTTCTAAAGCTTAACATTTCTTGAAATCACATGATTTCACCCGTAAAAAACATGAATTTGTGAAAAAACGAAACTTTAAATATGTAATAAGATATCTCAAAACATGCCTGTCCAATATCAACAATAAAGTGTTAAAAAATCTGTTATACTCAATCCATGCAAAGTAACTTTCCCAAAATAATGAGGTTAGTAATTCCACTTAAATACAACGAAAACACAAATACGTGTATTTGTGTTACTCCTCTTGATCCTAGGGGATCTAGTTTCTACTCGGGTTCTTAGAATAAATCATCTCTGTAATACAAACAAAGATAATGTAGAGATCATAACTTTTTAAAAAAAATTTTGGTCAACAGCGGAAACCCTAAACTCGGATTATGTCTTTGCGTTAAAAAATTTGCAAATGTTTCCAAATAGGCAAAGATGAATAGATGTAAAAGACTATAAAATAATACTAAATCCTGATTTAGTGTTTAGGTCGCAGTTGGAAGTTACATCACCCTCTCATATCTGGACAATTAATGTTGAATGTAACATCGTGAATTTGGGATCCCATTGGGTAGAAGACCTTAATTTTATCTGAGCCTAGTGTCTCCAAATATCAGTGTGGACACTCTGTGGAATACGAAAGCAAGCCTCATGCGCCTTTTAAGACATATAGAAGCCCCCAGACAAATTTTAAAGATGGAATATGTACTTTATTGGCCCTGAAGAAGGTGATAACAATCTTCTTTTCACCGAAATGTGCGTAGGCCAGCAACACACATCTGTGAGCTCCACCTAAGAATCAAGTCAAAGAAAATGAAAATTCAAAACCAAGGTGATGAATCTATTTCTGTGTATTGAATGCTTTGATATAAGAAAAATAGAATTATTGTAGTAAGATTCTCATTCAGATGTGGTTTCTTTGTAAATTTGTTTCTACAGTATGATAGTTGGTATGTATGAGAGGAATGAAAGGTGAGAATGGATGAATGATAGAATGTTAATAATTTTTTCATTTTTTCTTTGGGGGCTATTGAAATATCATTTCATGCTTGGAAAAGTGAAGGAATGTCTTTCTCCTTTTTTGAAATAATTTTGTGAATATGTTTTATGCAATGTGTTTATCAATGAAAAAATATGTTCTATTATATCAAAAAAAGCGTGAAAAAATATATATATACAAAAAAACTTTCTTCGAGTAATAAATACAATATAAATGAAAGTTAAATTCTTCTCTTGTGTATCTATGCTAGATAATGAACACTGTGATTAGAGTTATTGCCATTTTTCAAATCAGATAGGCCTGATAAGAGGTTGTTCTATTTGTATCTATTTCCCTTCCCCCTCCTCTTAGGCCTCAAAGTAACTGGGGGTACCTTAGTTTAATTGTGCGAGATCATAACCGAGAGCACAATTCAAAACTGCAGTGGCCACTCCACCACTCATTATAAGTTTTGCAGGACGTATCTCATGTAAGGCATAATTAGCATGCCGTGATGCAAGAGACCAGACTCACTGACAGCGTCGGAATATTAGAATATAACAACAAACTTAAACTATAGGGTTGGTATTTAGCTGCTGCATTCTACCCAGCACGTGCTAACTGAGGAGGGAGCTAATACTACTAGAGATACTGCATTTTTATGCAATCAGATACCCCAGTCTACACCAGGTGCAAGAAAAGAGGGTGGTCACCGGCACATAGCAGGACCAGGACACCCAGCTATGTAAAACGCCCCCGATATTTAATATCGCTATCTTTGTTGCCTTGTTTCGGACTCCATATACTGAATATAGCATATTACATTGCCTACTTTGAAATCGCGTTCCTTTACAACGCGGTCGTTTCAACGACTGCGTTGTTAGAACACAATACCTTTACAACGTAAGTCATTAGATCGACTTGCTATAGGGGGAGCGCTGGACTTAGGAATAGTACAATTTACTATTGTAACTCCAGCCTACACAACAGTGGGGAAGGTGTTGGAATAGTAAATTATACTATTCCTTAGGTTAGAGCGCCCCCTACAGCAAGTCAATCTAATGACTTGCGTTGTAAAGGCACCACGTTCTAACAAAGCAGTCATTGTAACAACCGCATTGTAAAGGAACTGTGATGTAATGACTACGTTGTTCACACTGTCTCCACATATACTGTGTGCACTGACCTCAAGTTTGATTTATTGTCGTGCTTGAGAAATGTTCTTCTTAACTTGGCCTTTTAATAATTTTTGGCTCGTAATTACACAAAATGGAAACATATGTTAATTTTAATACTCGGTCGATGTGAGACTCTGACTATCTCATGTTGAATGAATCTGGTGGAGATGAAACATAAACTGAAAGACATTGAAAATGTATATTTTATTTAGTCCGCATATCTTTTATAGAAAATATTTTATACCGTCGCCTCTGTGTTAATATGAACTCAAATTGTAATTCATTTTTTGTTTACTCTGATCCCTAAAATTAAAATGTACATGTTTCCTGTGCAGAACAACAGGGATGAAAAGAAGAAACTTCTGAATGAGAACCCTGCACCGCCGTACAATCAAATCATGCGGGGAAACAATCGACCTGCTGCTGAATAGAAGCAACACATACTCTCATTGAAAATCTGGAAATTCTACTGCTGGGAAGAAAAAACAATTTCACATGAGCAGGGTGCTATTAAACAGAATCCCACATACCGTGTCACTCTTTTGCAACTATAATTCACTTTCATTCATAAAGTCATATTTGATGCTTCTGGCCATCAGAAAACTCTGTTGGCCAACCAAACTGCTGTCTATTGGTTCTAGTGGTTCAAAATGAAACTAATCTGCCCTTTACCTTGGCTGCACAGAATGTGTTTAGCTGTATATGGGTAAGTATTAACTTACTGGATATTTGCTACCACAGTCTGTGAATATTATACTTAATACGGGTGAAGCTCATAATGTCTAAGAAGTCACTCAGAATTCTAAAGTGATAAACATGACTTTATGAAGCCTCTAATGTCCACTTTATGCTTTGCACTTCAAATGTCAGCAAAATCCACTCCATTTTTACTGGTTCAAACTGATCAGTAGGAGAGGAGGGGGTATTATGAAACCATATAACCCCCTCTGCCCTAATGCTAACCCACTCTGACCCCCAGCATGCCCCTTGCATAGCTTGCTCCGATCCCGCCTATCTGCACTGCCCATTGCAAACAAGAGTTGTGTGTGTCTGCGGTTGAATCAGCAAATATTCTAAGGAACAGAGAGCAGCTATTTCACATGAACGGGCATATTAACAAGGAACAGGGAAAATTAACGCTCAGGGCGCATAGCGTTAATTTTTGTTAACGCCTGCTATTACTAAATATCTTCTGGTTATCACGTTATTAACAACGCTAACCGCCTAGGCGATAAAAAATCCAGCGATAGCGGCATTTTAGGAGGTTATCGCTGGTAATGCAGCGATAAAATAACAAGGATAGGGATATCCTTGTTGATAGCCCAAAGTGGATTTAGCCATGTAATCCCATCCCTCCCATTGGATTACATGGCTAAGTCTGAAAATTAGCAGACGTAAAAAAGCAGCGTTAACTGTGGTTAGCCCTGCTTTTTTTGTCTCTAACAGAGTTAGCGTGAAGCTTGATGATAGGAGAAATGTTGCTTAGCGACATTTCTCCTATTAGTTTGCTCTGGGATGCCCACTTTGCATCTCATTAGAGATGCAAAGGGAAGCGTAGTGAAAAAGGGTGCTAATATGCAATTTTGCATGTTAGCACCCTGTTGTTGATAGGGCGATATTTTTATCTCCGCTTCTTTGACTTTTACAGCCAAAAAAGCGGAGATAAAGCCCTTAATAATATGGCCCCAAGTGTTTACAGAGGAATGACTGTGACCTGCACTAACCAAACAAAATAGCCCAGGGCATGGCCCTGTGACAGTTCAGCCTCAACAAGAGAAGGGAAGTCGAGGATAAAGTCTAGGACTGGTGGTCAGCTGTCTGGCGCAAAATGCAAATTCCTAGTGAGAAATGATTCTTCAATATGGATTATGAAACATTGAATTTAATATGTGGACCCTGGTTACCATGGGACAAAGCTGTAAAATAGGAAATATGCACCTGGATTTAGTTGGTACCCTCCAAATGTTAAACTGTTGCATAAGATTTTCATTTTAGAGCACTTTTTATTGTTTTAATTGGTTTAACGTAACTGGTTCCATCTCCCAGTATTAAACAGGAAGGTAACAATAAAACATAGGTGCTCCCCCTCTCAATGTCCCACCGTCCTACTTCCCCTACCCCCCTCCCACCAAGACAATGAACTATCTTTATGCAGATCAATGTTTTCTAGGATGTTGTACATTTTGTGATTTAAATATATGTTTATTATTGAATATTGATTGCTTCCTGATGTATTATCTCAAGCCCAAACATTTTGGTGATTCAAAAATTAGATCACATTCTTTGTCACATAGATTACTTTCTCTCAATAATTATTAGATATCTGCCATAGCCAGCACTGGATTTTCGAATCAGCCGAGGACTACAATTATTTGTAGAAAGTTAAGAACATGGATTATATTGATGTAGGTTCCTTTGTTTGGTGGGACTTTTGGAAGTGCTGCCCGTACACTCTTTCTATGATGATACCATTACATGCTGCAATGTGAATGTTTGCTTTGAGAATGTATGGCTTAGAGTGAACTGTTTGAGTCCCAGTTTATATCTCTCAGGCCCACCGACATTGGCAATTTCAGGAAGATCACTTTTCCTTAGTCTTCAACCATAAATTAAATTTTGCAAAGCTGCTTGGTGACCATGACGTTATGTTTTTTTAATGCCATTGTGGATAACTGTATTAGTATGTTAAAGCACACCTTCCATTCACAATACCCATCTTCTAGCCTTTCATCCATGGTTGCTGTCATATAATAATCAACACTTGCTTTGAACTGACACCACAGCAGGAATGTTGCCAATATGGAAGATTTGCCAATGTTGCCACCGTCACAACAAATTCCTTGTTTAGAATGATGAGGCTGTACTTGATATGGCATGCCATGGATTTTAGAGTGCAGACATTTGGCATTGAATGTGTACTGTTCCTGCATCATGAAGGTACTCGGCACAGCCTTTACAGAGGGGCATTGTACATGTCCTCCAGCAGTTGATCTCTTAGCCTGGGATTATATGCTGCATATCCATATTTGAACAGCAAGTGAAGCTTTTCTCACTGTGGCGCATCTTCAGAAACATCTTCAAATGGATCCCCAAGAACACCAGGCGTTTTTTCACTCAAGCCCTAGTCACCTGTAGACTAGACTACGGCAGCACAGGATTCTATGCCAGAATCTCCAACCACTTTCTCCACCGTCTGCAGCCAGACTTATTGTGAGCTACCACAGTGCACCCACATCACACCGCTCATCAGAGAACTCCAAATGCTGCGGATACACAAGCGCTGCCAATTCAAACTTCAAACGTGCATACAAGGCACTGCACAACATAGGACCAGCTTACCTCAACTGCCACTCAAATTTCACCATTTCTCCAGACTCCTATGCTCTTCCTCACTCTATCTCGCGCACCCCCTTCCATCCGCAAAAGAAGAACAGGAGGACTAGCTTTTTCCAACGTCGCACCCAAAACTTGGAACGACCTTCCTGTACACATAAGAGCTTGTTCCCCACTTCTGGAATGCTGCAAGAATCTAAAGACATGGCTCTTCAACTAACACCCAGAAGATAACCTGTACACCTGCTCTAGTTGCGCTTTAGAAATGAAAATAAACAACGTGTGCAGAGATACAGTTATTCCTGAGTGTTGATTTTCTTATGATTTATCAGTTACAAATCAGATAAGACTTAAACTTTTCTCACAGCCATTCCTCTAATATGGCTTCTCAACAATTATTTGTTCTGATACATTTGCAGAGCAGAAATACCAGTTAACATTTTTTGCATTTTTGAGCACTAGTATAATGTTTCTGAAGGGTAATTCTTGCAGTAACTGTACACATTTCTGGTCTGAGTTGATCTTTTCTGGTAGTCCCTAACTGGGGCAAAGTCTCCCCAGAATGGACATTTTGATGGCTGCACAAATTAAAGCTATGACTATAGATTTTCCCATGTTCTCTACATTGGTACAATTAATTGCTGATGTAGATCATCTGATAATTTGAAATGTAGTGGGACTGAATGAAGCTTATCTCACATTCTGTGCATGGGTATGAGTTCCCCACAGTACAGAACATGTGATACTGCTACAGATGTGAGGAGTCAGTGAAACCTTTCCCAGATTGTGCATACCTGGAAGGGTTTCTTCCCAGTACTAATTCTCTGATAGGAAATGCTAGAAATTGGGTTTCTGGTTTACTGGGCTGCGGGCCCGTGTCAAGCAGCAACCGCAGAACTAGTCAGGGTAAGGCACCAGCAAACCCCAGATTAACCTGTGCTCATCCCCTGGTAGCTTGGCATGGAGCAGTCAGGCTTAACTTGAAGGCAAGTATTTGTGCAACCCTTCAAACAGTAAAACAGTGAAAACACCACTCAAAAATACCCCTCACCAGGTTTAGAAAAATAGAGTACATTTTAATAAATAAAATACCAAAATGACAAAAATGCAATCCTTAAAACCTGAGATAATGAATTTGAAAGTTTTACGTCCAAATAGTGCCAAAAAGCACCAAGCGCCAACAAGGAATATCTGATCACATCGGACTGGGACGAAGGCTGACTGCATTGGATCACTGGCTGGCTACAGTGGCTGTTGTGTTGGAAATGAGCCTTTCTGCAAGGTCAATCCAAACATTTTGTCTTCCTCCTCTCCTTTTTGGGTGAATTTGTTTTTGTTGGCTATAGGACTCTGTACACTTTACCACTGCTAACCAAAGCTAAAGTGTTTGTGCTCTCTCCTTAAACATGGTTTTGTCGACTCATCCACAATTGGCATATTTCGTTTACCTTTTAGGTCCTAGTAAAGTGCTCTACATGTGCCCAGGGCCTGTATTTAAATGTTACTAGTGGGTCTGCAGCACTGACTGTGACAACCACTTAAGTAGCCCTGTAAGACATATTTCAGGCCTGTGTGTGCAGTTTACACTGCCATGTGGATTTGGCATTTAAAGCCCTTGCCAAGCCTTTAAGTCCCCTTTATAGCATATAAGTCAACCATACGTTAGGCCCTAGGTAGCCAATAGGAAAGGGCGCTTTGTAATTAATAGGTAGGACATGTGTCTTTATATTTTACATGTCCTCATAGCGAAAAACTCTCAAATTTGTTTTTTGAGTACTGTGAGGCCTACCCTTATCATAGGTTAACATTGGGGATTCTTTGTTACATCTAATAAACTGTAATTCCCAATTGGAAAGAGGCAGAGATATCATGTTTAGTACCTTTGGAATTGTAATGAAAACTCCTTTTTAACGGTAACGTTGAATTTATCATAGCAATTTTAAAAATGCCACTTTTGGAAAGATGCAATTTTTCTGCTCTCAGCCTTGTGAGCCTGCAGCCTATCTCCAGTATACATCTGGTTTCGGTGACAGCTGGCCTTTGTGGATTCTAGACAGGCACACACAATGGGAGCTTAGATGTAACTTGATTGGACATCTGCATCATAATGGGCCATCCTGGGCAGGATGGGGGGGGAGGAGCAGGGCACAACCTCACACTTAAACCTAAATAGGCTATGTCCTTTCCCCACACAAAAAACTACCTAATTCCCTGTAGTGAGTCTGGAGCCAGGGCAGGAAGGGTTGACCTCTGTGCACTTCAAACCTCTTCTTTGAAGTCTCTCTCATTGCAAAGGCACAACTGGGAATAAGAACTGGACTTCAGACCCTACTACTTCAGTGCACCTCTGGGCATGTAGATACTCTGCCAGGAAGAATAACTGCTGTGCTGATGAAGGACTGCAACTCTGCTGCTCTGGAAGAACTGCTGTCTTTCTGTGCCCTCCTTGCCTGGGTGATAAGGACTGGACCAACATCACTGGAACCCAGAACCAGAGTGACTCCAAGGTCTTGCCGCCTTTCCTCTTGTTCTGAAGTACCAGGGACATCAAAGACTTCCAATCACCCTGCTACAACACTTGGATTCTGTCATCTGTGAGTCTGCCCTGCCAAGTGGTGCCAACCCAGTCCTGTACCAGTGCAGGTGTGTCTGAAATGCTGCTCAAGCAGACTTCACACATTGCTGTTGATGGAGCAAATTAGAACTGGTGCATCTCTACAACTGAGGATGCATCGCTGCAGGTGCAAGGATTGACTCTGACACATTGCTGTCTGCACAAAGCAACAACACAATTTCTGACGCATCATCAACTTTGCGCGTCTTGGAGTTAGCATCACCTTCACTCTACAGATCATCAAAAGTGTTTTCCCTGTTTGCAGCTTGTCCTTGATGATGACACAACTAAGGTACTTTGCAGCAGGTCAAGCCTGGTCCCTGTATCCGACCTGCACTCCATCACGGTTGGCCTGAACATTTGAATTTGACCCGGTCTAGTGAGACGAGATAGCCCCGGTTGGCACTTTATGCTTCTAAGCACTACATTTCAGTTTATTCTTTAAAAATTCCTAACTCCGTTTCTACTTATTTGGTTGTTGTCTATTTGGTCTTATTTTGTTCATTACATTAAGCTCTATTGTTCTAACCTGGTTGTGATATCTTTTAGGGTGGTGTTTTGGCTGTGGTACTCTTTTAACTTTTGCAAAAATACTTTACACATTGCCTCTTAATTTAAGCCTGACTGCTCTGTGCCACGCTACCAGGGGGTGAGAGCAGGCTAATTTAGGGTGTATTTGTAACTTACAGTGACTAGGATTGTGCTTCCTGCTTGCACAGGATGCATACTTCAGCCAACCAGAAGCCTAATTTCTAATACGGGCCAAGTTAGGCCTGCTGAGCAAAGTACCTTAAATCCTGATTGTGGAGAGTTGCGTGGATTCAGGTCAAAGAAGTGCTGTGTAGCCAAGGCATTGCATCGGTTCTGAGATGCTGTGATGCTGCGTTGCGAGGTGCTGTTGCATCATAGTCGAGGATCCAGTCGACGGGGCTGGCAATGCATTGGTCCCTAAGAGCTGCAAAGCTGCGATGCGGAGACCGGCATCGTCGCAGAGCTGCTGTTGCCGAGGGATGCAAGGGCCTGGACCAGATATGCTCCATAATAAAGTAAGATATAGCCATTGTAGGAGTGAAAAAAGATTTAAAGAGTTTTTCACTACCAGGACAAGTAAAATGTAAAAGTACATGTCCTGCTTTTCAAGTGCATTGAATCTGGGCTCTCCAGGCTTAGAAGAGTAGAATAAATTGTAATAAATAAAGCAAGACCAAAATGACAAACATCCAATCAGTAAAACTGTAAATATAGAATTTTAAAGTTTTAAGTTGAAATAGCACCAAAAAGCACCAAGCGCCAACAAGGGATATCTGGCTGTGGCAGGCCGAGACAAAATCAGTGGTGCATGGGCTGGCTACAGGGGCCCAGTTGAGCGTTCTGAACAAAGTACCTTAAATCCTGGAGAATTGCATGGATCAAAGTCAAAGAAGCACCGCGCATGTGAAACAATGTGTCAGTTCTGAGATGTGGTGAGGCTGCGGTGCGAGGTCCTTGTGCATCAACGTCAAAGATCCCATCAATGGAGCTTGCGATGTGAAGTCCTGGTATCAGGGATGTAGCATGCAGCTGCTGATGTAGCGGTTCTGAAGAGCTGCGAGGCTGCGATGCGGATTCCGGCGTAGTCATTGAGCTTCTGTAGAGAGATGCTAGGACCTGGGCCAGAGATCCATCGCACCATCGGTGATTAGTCAGTTCGCAGTCTGCAAGGGTGATGCAGGCCTTCTGCACCAGGTTCAATCCATGCAGCAGTGGTGATGCATTGGTTCTGCTTCAGGATGCACAGCTCAGCAGAGAGGATTCACTTGTTCTAGCAGTAAGCACCTTAGGCCCAATTCCAAAGGTCCAGGAATGGAGCTGCATCACTTGGCAGAGTAGTCTCACAGATGGCAGAGTCCAGGTACAGATGCAAGATTGTTGGAAACCTGGTATTTCCCTGAGGCTTCATATCAGGTGGCCAGCCAACTAGAGCTTGGAGTCACTCTGTGCTCTGGGGTCAAGAGATGCAGGTCCACTCCTTCTCACCCAGGCAAGACGGCAACATGCAGCTGGTCATCACAGCAAAGCAGGAGTCCAGCAGAGTAGCAGTCCTTTCAGCAGCACAGCAGTCCTTCTTCCTGGCAGAGTATCCTCAGGTCCAGAAGTGTACTGAAGTGGTGGTGCTGAGTTCCTTTTTTATACACAGTTTGCCTTTGAAATGGGGAGAAACTCCTCGAAGCATGCTTTTGAAGTGCACAGATGCTGCCCTTTGTGTAGGGACAGGGCACATCCTATCAGTGATGGCCCATTCAGTCACCTCTAATCTATCATTGCGTGTGGCTGGCTAGAAGAAATTCACAAAGCCCAACTGCCAACTGCACCCAGACATGGGACTAGAGACAGGATGCAGGCTCCAAATGGTGAAGGGAACAAAATACAATTTTTCTAACAGTTTCATTTTCAGAATTGTAATTTAAAATACAATTTCACCATAAGTTAAAGTTTAATTTTGGATTCTAGAAACACCAGACATGAACCAGTTATATGTTCCCAATTTTAAATTACACTTATAAAATGAAATAAGGGAATCCCAATGTTCTCCTATAGGAGATATACTTTTTGAGGTAGTGAAAAACGTTTTAAAGAAGTTTTCACTACCAGAAAATTTAAAACGTAATGTTCTGCTTTTTAAATGCATTGCACCCTGCCCTCTGGGCTGTCCAGAGCCAATCCTAGGGGTGACTTAAATGTATTAAAAACAAAGGCTTTGGCCTGGTAAGATGTATATCTTGGCAGGTTTAAACTGCACACACAGGCTCTTCAATGGCAGGCCTGAGACTATTTAAAGGGCTACTTAAGTGGGTGGCAGAATAGGTGCAGCAGGCTGTGGTAATTAAAGAAACTCTCTGGTATGCCGATAAGAGGAGTTTTGCTATAGGTTCTTTATTCACAGGAAGAAGATCTTATCCAACGCCCCCTGGCATTGCCTCACAACTTCTCCTAGTTCACATTCAATGTCAACTCTAAAGATCCTCAATGACATGCTGACATTCCATTGGAAAGTCAGTTACCACACACCTCCTTCCTTTAATAACCAAAATAACAAACAACAGAAGTAATATCATAAAAAACTATGGTTTCCAAAGTTCAATAAATACAATTACAAGCATAATTTTTTTTTCATGTATATTTAATATAACAAGAAGCAATAAAGCTTGTAATGAATTATTTTACATATTCTTCCAAGTACTTAGGTATTTGCACCTTCCCACTAGATCTCCTGATTTTAGTATCTTTGTGAAAACCTTGTATTTGACTCAGAATGAACATCACCCCCTCTACATTATAATTCTTGGTCTCCATCATTATTACTAGCATCCAAACCCAATTTACTCTTGTACAGCACAACTCTATTCAAATTCCAAATCCTATTGTCTTGAGTCTTGATGGCGTTATCAAAGATTTTTATAAGCTGAATGGGTTTGGAATGCAGTCACCCATTCCCACAGGGGCTTTAATCAGAACCCAATCCCCCAAAAAAACCTTTGTTTCTTTTACTGCCATTCTTTTATCAAAATCATCCTTCTTTTCTTGATCTTCTCTCCTTCTCTCACATACCAGTCACCCATCCTAGTATGTTTACCTGCATGCGTGGGTACGAATCCCATCTTCATCGCCAATGTGGTAATTAAAGAAACACTATGGTATCCAGATAAGATATCCAGATAAGAGGTGTATCAAGATAGGTTCTTTACTCACAGAAAGTAGATCACATCTAACTGCTCCCTACCCCCCAACACATTCTCAATGATTAGCGCCAAGATGCTCCTTTCGGAGCGACCATTGCGCTCTACAAATACCACTACAAATTACGAATTACAAAAAATATGCTGACATTCCACTGGGAATGTCAGCTACCACACAGGCCTACAGTAGCATTTAATTTATAGGCGCTATGCACATGTTGGGCATTTTACTAGGGACATATTAGTAAATTAAATATGCAAATTGGGTAAAAGTCAATTCCACTATGTTTTAACCCCTTCACTGTGGCGGCTATTCCGCCGCAGTGCTAAGGGGGTGGGGCGGCCGCGCGGTGGGCGCATGGTTGTGACGGAACCGCTCCGTCACCAGCCGCGGTTGCGCTGTGCTCATGACGGAGCGGTTCCGTCACGGCCCCACCCACTCAATAGAATGTTCAGCGCAGGCGCGGAATCCGCACCGCGCAGGCGTTCCGAGCGGGCCGTGACGGAACCGCTCCGTCATCAGCACAGCGCGACCGCGGCTGATGACGGAGTGGTTCTGTCACCAGCAGGGGAGGGGTTAAGGAGTGAGCGCAAGCAAATTAGCACTAGGTAGCAGTGGTAAGATGCACAGAGTCCTAAAGCCATCAAAACAAATTCAGAAAACGGTGATTGGAAGGCAAAACGTTTCAGAGTGACCCTGAAAAAAGGGCCAGTTCCAACAGGAAACAATTAAGAACCTTGATTTTTTTTTTTTACTTAATATCTGAGATGGTTCTTCTGTTGTCTTTGTAGACTAGAGCTTTGGATAAATGTGTTCTACTACTTTGTACTCTTGTACATTTTTTTTTCAGCCACCATTGGTGCTGTTGAAGAGTTCATGTTCCCCGAACAGCTGTACATTTTTGTTCTCTCATACTGATTGCAGACTAGTCCTACCTTTTGATGTAATTGCATTTTTTTTGGGGGGGGGGGGGGAATGGTACAACTCCTGTGCCTAGACTGAATATAAAATGTTCACTATCTTTTGAATTTGTTGGAAAGCCTATTTTAATGGATCAGATACAGAGAATGGAACTATTGGTTTAAATATTGAACAGGTACTAGCAAAAGATGTTTTTTAGAAGAGATCAAGACAATAATATTTGCTCAAAAAACATCACAAAAAACATTAGACAGAGGGCATATATTAAATTGAGGAATGAAAATGGGAGGAAGGCGTAAAAATTTGTGGATTGCATGGAAAAGTCAAGTGTATGATGACCCCAAGGTGTAAGTACAGACCTGGGCATTGATTATTAGCCTGTCAAAGGGATGAATTACAAATAAAGAAATTATTGAATTTACCAAGGGATCAGTACTGCCACCTCTATAACATAGAGATATTTTTGATTTGAAGGTGGATGCTTTCAAATGTATCCAGCAACCAAAACTTAAACATTTTGTTGAAACCTGTCTGAAAAAACATAGGATAATAGCTAACATAATGGAGCTCTCTGAAATCTCCATTCATGAATTACGGTATATTTGAACTCTTGTGTCATTTGAAGAAAATGTATATTTGAAACAACTAGCAAACACACTTAATATATATTCTTTGTTATATGTGGTTATAAACTCAAATCAGAATTGGTCCCAAATTTTTCGAACAAATATACTATTGATGTATTCTAAACTTTTACTGGCTTTGTGGAGAATAAACAGCCTACCTATAATGACTTCCCCTTGGTGGAGCGGGGACTCTACTCGTGCACACGCAGACCCACCTCTTTGGAACCGCTGCTGGGGATATTTTGGGACGCGACCTTCTGTCCACAGCCCACCACCGCATCCGGTCTCTCCCTGCCGCCGCCGCAACTCCAACTCTTGCGCGGCCGCATTGGGGGGGAGACCGAGGGGCACAAAAACGACACCTTCCAGGTGCCCTTGCGGCCAGAAAGCCGCTTCCGGTGGAGCTCGCGCCAGGAGGCGCTTGAAATACGGACTTCCCCTTCGCGTCGCAGGACGCGCGCGGGCGGCGCCGGGCTAAGCCTGGGCAAAGGGCGGGCCGTCTGTGGCCGTCAGAGGCCAGAGGAGGCCGGCTGGGCCATATCTCTGACGTCCACAATATGGGTAAGAGGAAACAATTTAGCACCCAGGGTCAAGGGAAAAAAAGGCCAAAGTACCAAAAATTGCTGAATCCATCATTTCTTATCTGACCTCGGCGGTGGGTGTTATCACAAAAGAAATTGCCGATGCCGAGAAAGAGTTGGCTCTGCCATCTATGTCGCCCTCGAGGACTGGCATGTGCACTACGGACATTGCGGGTGCTAGAGGGTCTTAAGACATAGACCTATTGCAAACATTGCCCAATACTGGATTAAGCAGGTCCATTAGTGCAGCCATTGATATAGTTCCTGATGTAGGGGTGGAAACTCCGTTGATACCTCCCTCACAACATAATTCCAACTCTAAACTAGTGCAGCAACAAGAGATAGGTGGCCGAACAACCAAGAAATGTCAGAGAAAGACTAAAAATGTGTCGCCCAATTTTGATCATACCCAAGAGTCAATACTCAATAAACTTAGTTGGAAAATGGAGGAAATGTTTACTCCCATGTTGGAACCAGCCCTGGTGGCAACGGCAAAGGATATAATAGACACTTTAAGCACTTGTCTTGCAGGACTACTAAAAAGATTTGAGGCTATTGATGTCTTCATACAAGAGTATCGTGGGGCACTTGGGACAGGGCCACCTCCCCTTTCAAACAATACAGGGCAAGATCGCAGCAAGGGCCCTATAGCCACCACAAGTAATTTTCATGTTAGAGCTGACTTAACACCCACCATAGATAATCCGGAGCTAAGAACTAAGTCTCCTGTTCATCTGGCCAATCCCGTACTTAAAGTAAACCTGTTGATGGTGGATAATACTTCCAAACTTAATTACAATAGGGTTCAGGGTTTCTGTCCTACCAAGTTACACCTCCCTCCTAGTGCGGCTCCCCTTGTGGCGGTACTAACAGGGGTTCCGCCGCTGGGGGCTGAATCAAGGGAGACTACACAAGAGCTGATGGATAACACTAAAACATGGTGCAGAGAGTATTCTAGTGGGGGCATAGATATATATAGACACATCATCATGGCTCTAAGAGTAGGATGGGTAGGCATGTCCCATAAGAATCTGGATGGGGACTGTATTGTCCTAAACTTTGATAAAAATAACCTGGCGAACTACCTTTTTTGGGATGGCTCGGATTTAAAAAATTCAGGCATTAGGCCACTTCCCCTGGGATATTTTTATCCGCCTCAAACTGAAAAACAATGGCATCTTGTTGGGCGACCAAAGAAACCACACACGCAAGGAAGACATGTTTCCCAGCACCAACAGAGCTCCTCTGGGGCGCAGTCTGCACCAATGTTGCCTAACAGACAATTTGATCAAGCCCTGCAATGGTCAATCGATATAGCCCTTTAACAACAATGGAGGAAAATGAATGACTAACACATAATTTGAGGTCTGATGCACAACCCCCACACGCTACTTGTAGGATTATGACCTGGAAAATTGCTGGTATTAAGGCTAAAGTTGGAAATTAAACTTGGGTCAACTCTATAAAAACTTTTGACATAATAGCCCTCCAAGTGACCTGGGACCCGTTAAACAGCTTCTCTTTGGATGGTTTTGGACATTTTTGTATTCCAGCAACCAACAGTGTGGCAGGTAGAGCTAAGGGAGACCTACTTAGTTTATTTAAACTTGACTTAAAGGGTATGTTAACCCAGTGCAACTCAGGATGTCAAAACTGTCTAATTGTTGAACTATCCCCTCCTGATACTTCCAAAATCCTATTAATTAATGTTTATAATTCTTGTGCCAATGAGAGCACTAATTTTAATCTGGACTTATTGGAGAAATTTCTGTCAGTTTATAGCACTACTGTAAATACTTTTGAAATAATACTTTTGGGGCACTTTAATATCCACCCCTGTAATCAACCGTGTGCCAATATAGAAGAGGAGGGCCCCCATATTCTTTACCCATACATCTTGAACATTCAAAACGGGGGGAGGCCCTTGACAACTTTTTGGCTAGATGGAATCTTTATGAGTCAGGTTGCGGGGAAGGTGGTACTAGGACTCCCACATTTAAACGAACAGACGATGGTACAATTATTGATTATATTTTTATGTCTTCTTTTATTTTGCCCAAGGTTTTATGGTATAAGACTGAGGTCTCGGTCTTTAGTGACCACAACTCAGTGTTAATAGAGATGATGTCCGCGGACCTATTGACCTTCAAAACTGTGACACATAAGGACGGCTTGAATGTGATTGTTAAAGATCAAGGACGTAGGCTAAAATGGTCAAAAATAGCCCCTGAAACTTTCTTGCAGGAAGTATTGAATAAGGTTGAGGACGATGTGGCCATATGCCTAGAGAAGCAAGCTCAAAGTACACATGTGGTCATTGCTTTTGATAACATTTGCAGACAAATCAACCAAAGTCTACTTGCAGGCTCCAGACAGACTAGATATTATGGTAAGAGATGGTTCAATAAAAGATGCTTTAGGGCACATGCAGTTTAACTTAAGGCCTTGAAGGCCACCCCTAAAGATCAAGCACTAATAGCCAGCACAAGAACTGCTTATGAAAAAGCTATTCAAGATAGGAAAAAAGAGCTGAAAGAAGAGGCCTGGACACAATTACTTGCCCCTGAGGTTTTAAAAAATAGTGGGCAGTTCTGGAAAATTATAAATCAACCGCTGTTTTCGGGTGAGGAGAATTTGCCCCTTGAGTCCAACATTCCAGACGAGGACTGGATAGCGCATTTTGGGAAAATATATTCCACTCCAGGTTCTGAGAATCACACGATTAGTGTCCTGTCCAGATTTGAGGGTTCCCCTGTGATGTTTGAGGACATAGAGGTGGAAAGAGCAATTGAACAGACCCTAAAAAATAAGGCACCAGGCCCTGACGGGGTCCCTGCAGATATATTCAAATGCGCGCCAAAACTTTGGTCTAAGATCTTGTGTAGTGTTTTTAATGCTCTGAACCAAAATAACATACCGGTGTCCTGGAAGAAATCCATTATAATCCCAGTCTTTAAAAAGGGAGATAGGCAGGACCCCTCCTGTTATAGACCTATCTCCCTAATAGATTCATTGGTCAAAATCTTGGGACGGGTTATTTTGCAGAAAATAAAGGACTGGCTTGACGACAGAGGGGTACTGTTGAACGTACAATATGGGTTTAGATCCAAAAGGAGCACTTTAGACCAATGCCTTAATCTGCAACTGCTATTGGACAAATATACCAAGGCTAAGGAGGGGTCAATGTACCTGGGGTTCATGGACCTCTCCTCAGCATTTGACCTTGTAAATCGGACAAAGTTATGGCAAATCCTGCTTAATATGGGAATTGACCAGGCCTTGGTTAACCTTCTGGCGGACTTACATTCTGGCCTACTGGCTTCCGTTTGGGTTACTGCTGAGGGGCGCTGTTCTAGCCATTTTAACTCAGAGAGGGGGGAGGTCAGGCAAGGGTGTATACTGGCCCCCCTTAGTTTTACGGTATATATTAATGCCCTGGAACCGCCACTAAAGGAGGCAACTCTTGACATACCGCGTATAGGGGAACTTGGTATTCCGGTTCTCCTTTACGCGGATGACGCTATCCTTCTTTCACGGACGGGGGTTGGATTACAACGGCTGCTAGATGTCTTTGGGAACTTTATGGGGTCCTTGGATCTTAAAATTAACGCAAAGAAGTCACAAGTAATGATCATGGGGAGGAGTTCTCGGAAGAAACAAGTTAAAAGATTTTTTTGCTGTGAGGAAGAACTCTGCAGAGTGCCCATATTCCCTTATCTGGGGATTACCTTTGATGAGAGAGGGAACTGGGGCCCGCAACTTAAAAATAGAAACATTGCCTTTGCAAGAATAACTTCTGCACTTCAGGGCTTCACAAAAAAACTGGGGGCAAGGCCTATAGAAGCAATAATGAAGATATATAAAGCTAAATGCCTTGCAGTTGCCACATATGGAAGCTCAATATGGGGCTACAGTGCCCCAGATTGCTTACAGGTGACTGAAAATAAATTTATGAGATCTGTCCTAACAGTGCCACAGTCCACTCCCTCATATACCATCCATTCTGAATTGGGGGCAGGTTTAATTTCTGACATGATAAGAATGGCTCCTTTAATATGCTGGATGAAGACCTGGTTGAACCAGGAAATTTCATTGAACCATATTATCATGAAGGATTGTCTCCTATTAGAAAATGTCAGTAAGATTCGGTGGCTGACATACATTAAAAATAGTTTTTATAAACTAGGGAGACCGGAGCTTTTCTCTTCACCAGAGTTAATAACATCTAAGGATATTATACAAATTAAGGGTGCCATGTTACAGATGCTGACACTGGAGAGAGAGGAACTAGAACTTAGAAAACCCACTGTATTGGCTAACATCATTGTAGCTAACCTACCAGGACCCAAACTTTACCTTAATATGGTTAACCGTCCCTACCACAGGTTCCTTCTAACCCGCTTTCGCTTTAATCTGATCCACCTGAATCTAGGCTACTTCCCTAATTGGAGCACCCCGGTAAATGCAATGCCTTGTAGTTGCGACAACTTTTCCACTCAGAACACAATGCATTTCCTGATGTTCTGTGGACACTATACGGAATTAAGGATGACATTTTTGGTTCCTATACTTAAAGAGGCAGGGTTCTTGCAAGTTAAGCCTGCTCTCTTGTATCTACAACTATTAAAGAGCCACCGTATTATCTTTCATGTTGGTAGTTTTTTAGTGGGTGCTGACCGGATCAGGAAAAGGATTAACTGTACCTAAATGAACTTGGATGTTGTAAATTAGAATGATGCTAGTTTATCCAGTAAAAGTGATAGTGAGGGTAACTAAATTGGTTGATGGTTTTATTTTTCTTACTGTGATTTTATGAAATGTTATGAAATCCTTTGGAAATTTTTAAATGGCTATATATTTTTACTCTATCTGTGTAAATAATGCATATTTTGTACAGTACCGTTGTCTTTTTATGATATTGATTTATCGAAATAAAGTATTCTGACTGACTGGCTATAACAACTTATCAAAAAATGGGTACAATATTCTAACTGAGATCAGGAATGTCAAATCAATAATCATTAGAAATGCTGACAAAGGAGAGAAAGTGGTCATTATTGGGAAGAGCATACTAAAGAGGCTTTGCAGAAATTGTTACAGTTCAAAAGAAATTAACAAAAACAACAATAAAGCTAAAGCAACTATGAACCGAATGTTAAAGAAATAGCACCAAACAGGAATTCTTGACCATGATCAATAACAATATTTACTAACAGAACATCCCACCATACCAATTATTTATTTCTTACACAAGGTCTACAAGTATCTGACCCTTAATGGGCAGAGCATTGTGGAAATGCACATTATGGACCTCATTACTATGCCGGTCCGATCGGCATCATGTCGGAAACGGGACCGCCCGACAAGGAGTCGGAAGTCCTGCTTTCAAATTATGATGTGACCGCATTCACGGCAGTCGGAACGTGTATGTTCCCTATTGCAGCTTGTGCTGCTGTACAAATCGCAATAGGAAATATACACTTTTTAAACATCCATGCACCGTTTGGCTGTCACATGATGCATGGATGTTTGGAGGGGCATTACAGGTGCCTCCCAGGCCCCATTGTGGAGGCTGAAGGGGACAGGGGCCCTGCTAGGGTCCCCCAAAGTCCATTTCCAACAGCCTTTCTATGGTGTCCGGACCGCCATTGAAAGGCTGTCTGAAAGGACCTCTTAATCATTACAGCGTCAACTGAGCAGGCACCACACCACTGTAGGGAATTACTTTCTGACCAACTGTTGGACAGGCTCCTTGAGCCTGTCGGAATCGTCGGTCAATCCCTCCGCGCGCTTCCTCCAACCACCTCACATCATAATACAGCAGTCGAACTGCTGCACTAGATGTTGGTAAGACCACATCCGACAAGCCATTGGTTGCTGTCCGACTGACGTCATATTGAGGGCCTGTGTTTGCTGGGAGTAAAATGTTGGCTTTGTTGTGTTTATAGCCAGTAAAATTGATTTACTGATAAGACATAAGCTATATTATTTTCATGGTTTCACATAGGAAAATACTTGCCATTTATGATAGTGGAAATGCTACTAAGTAACATGTGAAATACAATCAACTATTGGAAACGAGATGTATGAAATTACAGTTTTTGCATATTGGACTTCAAATCTATAGTTGTTGTAGGATGCAATGAAGTATGGAGAGCATTGCATAACTATATAAAAATAAGTATGTACTGTACATTGATAATATTTTGAATTATGACTCTTGTGCTATTTCCCTTTGATATTATTTATTTTTTCTTTTCCGCTTTTAATTGAATTGAAATGGTTCGAACAGATGTATAACACATTAATTTGAATCTGTTTATAATGCACATGTATATATGGGCAATAATTAATGGAGGATTGCTCTGATAAAGCTGAAAGAAACAAACGTGTTAGCATTTTTTTAGTTTCCATATCATTAACATAAAAAAACAATGTACATATGAGCCTATGAATACATTGGAATTATGAACGCATACAAGACGTGGCAACTGTACTTTGTTCTATACTTCATCTGAGCACGGACAATTAGTGAGAATAGAAGACCTTGCTGTATAAACCAATTGCCCTATTTTCAACCTTGGCTTCTTTAAAAATTATGCTTGTTTTTGAGTCAGATTGCCTTTGGCAACATTATCATATAAATGGTTACATTAACAGATGGTGAATGCTCATGGAGGAACTTGTTATTCTTCACAAATTGGTAATGCTGCTTAGTAATCCCAGCATTCCCAAGACATATAAAAGGAAAAATCAATGTTGGTAAGCAACCCTATTAAACTAACGACAGAACGGTCGATTCACAAAGCCTGTTTTGAGTGAATGCCTCAGAAGTAGGAAAAATCATAGCAGTTTCAGTTTATAAACTTTATTTCGATTTTAAAATAAATCACAAAAGTCATTACAGAACAAACACAGGGACTAGTTAATTAATAGCATTACACTGACACACGAAGCATGATGTGAGTATCACGATCAATCACAACTGTGTTAAAACAATAAATAATTTAGTACAACTATAAAAACCATGCCAAAGTGGCAACCAAGAGAGCAATATCTTGTTGAAAAGAGCTTCATCATACAAATATAAAAATAGAAATCCAAATTCTAGACATTTAAAAAATATTAAAAAGATCGAGGGGGTTTATCTGTTCCTCCCTGCGGACCAACGAATCACCCACGCCCAGCCCAGAACCTTGGCTACAGCGACCACAAGTGGGCCATCCACTGCAGTTCTGAATAATCTATTGGCCTCACTGAAGTCCCTTGTTCCCAGAGTTAAGCACACTGGTTTCAGCCAGCGTCTTCTCAGGTTGTAGTACGCCGGACATGCTAATAGCATGTGATTCACAGTTTCAAGCCGGCCCAAGCAGAGGGGGAAATCTCTAGAATTAGAGTACAAATTAGACCACTTAAAAGTAAAATCCTTTGTAGGTAAAGTCCCTACTCTGAACTGATGGAAGAGTTTTCTATCACGAGATGAGGTGATTAGATCCCAATACGGTTCGTATTTAGGTTCAGATTTAATTTGGAGAAAAATACTAGACAGAGTTGGACTGCTGGAAGATGCAAATTGCTTAGAGTATATCAGATGCCAGTATGCAGCCTTAAGCTCAGTTTTACTCTGGAATGGGCTGCCAACCGGGCGAATCCACAGTTGTTTCATACCCAATTCACAGAGAACATTTTTAATACTCCTGAACCACCCAATTTTATTATTCACATCCATGTCTCGGATTTGTAAAACAGCCGAAGCATAGATGGCAAGTTCCGGAGTCACCCACAGCCTTCTCCAGTATAATAATAGCCTATAACGGACTATATCTCTAATAAAGTGGCACCCCAAGTCCAAATACAGGGGATCAAAGGGGTAGATTGAGGAAACCCCATCAATGATCGAAAAAATTTGTTTTGTGCCACCACCAAAGACTCAAAGTTTGCGTGGGCCCATAACTCTGAGCCATATAAATTTGAAGCACTAATTTTAGAATTATAGATGTGCAATACTGGAGATATGGGTTTGGTGAGGGAGCGACTATGCTCCCTAAGCAGCACACCCAAACGTTGGGCATGTCTAACCGAGAGACAATCAATTTGCGGCTTCCAGCTCATCCGTCTGTCTAAAGTTACTCCCAAATATGAGAAAATCTCTGTTTGCTCTAAGGCTGTTTCAATAAGCTTTATTCGATTTTCACAGTATTAAAAATCATAAAAGCAAATAGCATACAAAAATACATCTTTACAATCATACAATAATAAATAACATTTAGGTTCAAAAGGTATTAAATTGTGGTAGTGAATCTATCGAATATAAAAATTTAGCTACTCAAAGAATTCCGTATCCTTAAAACACTTTTCAAAAATGCTGTCATGGTCATTATACATACAACGTTTCCCAACTGCTGTAGGCTGAGGTACGCTGGCCTACATTGTCGCCATGCACCACATCTCAAATATTGTTTGATCCATCTACAACGTTCATTTTTATACAATTTACAGAACAAAACCAGATGGAAGGTGGTTTGAGATGACGTGTTGTCGCATGGACATGGGGCTAGGGTTCTATTCCAATCATTTTTGGTTGGGAACGTAACCAGCCGGTGAAAGAGATTAAATCTAAATCTGGTCAAGATAAAACGGTCAAACCCCAGGGTCACAAGATTTAAATATGGTTGTATTTTATATGAAGTCAGTGACAATTGGTGTTCAGTCACCGTTTTCTTGGTAACCTCCCCGGAGCACCATAGCAAGCTAAAGTGATCCCTGAATAGTTTTTTTAAAACTTTTTGGGGGACTTCCCGAATCAAGTCCGGGTTACTATACCACTCTGGCCTATGAAGGTCTGTTAAGCGTGGGCGGAAAATCCGTTCCGCTCGCGGATTTTGCGGATTTTCGGGAAATCCGCAATCCGCGAGATTTGCGGATTTCCCGCAAAATCCGCAAATTCGCACGCAGCGGATTTTTTTGGCGGCGCGCGGCGTTGGTGATACAATTTTTGCGGCGCGCGGCGTTTATCATCGTTTGCCGAGTTGTTTTTTTCGATAGTTTGCGAGTGCTGCGCCATTTTGGATCTTGCTGTGTGATCCCGCGGGAATTGGCGAGCGCGATTACGTCATCGCGGCTTGCCAGCGAGAGTTTGTCAACGCGAGTACGGCGAGATCACGTCTCGCGGTACTTCGCAATTGCGAGATTTGAGATGCGGCGAGCGAAAATATAAATTTGCAATTCTGCACAAGAAATCCACCAGCAAGCAGCATAAACCTTCTAAAAATGATGATTTTTATGTGAATAACTCCTTAGTTTGACATTTGCCTGCACTTTTTTAGCGAGGAGTCCATTTTGGGGAGGGGGGCAGGGGGGTGGGAGGAAGGAAGTGCCCCATAGTCTTCAACTTCCTGTTCCTGTTCAGCAGGCTCCTCCCAGTGCTTTGTCCATCTCCTGGTCACTTTTCATTCGGATGTGGACCTGGAAGGATTACTTTTTGTGGATGCTGCTGGATCTTTGGATTTGAGGCCTTTTTGACTTTCTTTGGATCACTGTTGGATTAGAAATTTTACAAGTAAGTTTGTTTGGGGCATTACAGTTGCTGCAACTAAAATTTTGGGATTTTCGATTTTTGGGCTGTTTTGGGGCCTTTTCCCCAGGGGTACTCAGTGGTGGGTGGACTGTGGTTGTCTTGAACTTAAACATCATGGAGGCCATAGATGAATTGGGATTGTGCTGATTTTTCTGTGTTTTTCGATTTTTTTTTTTTGTAAAATTTTGTGTTTTTCGATTTTTGACCTGTTGTTGGGGCCTTGACCAGGGGTAGTGAGTGGTGCATGGGCCTAGTCTTTCTGTGGGCTGTCTTGAATTTAAACATCATGGAGGCCATGGATGGAATGGGATTGGGCTGATTTTGCAGTGTTTTTCGATTTTTGGGCCTGTACTTGTGGCCTTTTCACCAGGGGTATTTGAGTCTAGCATGGGCCTAGTCTTTCTGTGGGCTGTCTTGAATTTAAACATCATGGAGGCCATGGATGGAATAGGATTGTGCGGATTTTGCAGTGTTTTTCGATTTTTGGGCCTGTACTTGTGGCCTTTTCACCAGGGGTATTTGAGTCTAGCATGGGCCTAGTCTTTCTGTGGGATGTCTTGAATTTAAACATCATGGAGGCCATGGATTGAATGGGATTGTGCTGATTTTGCAGTGTTTTTCGATTTTTGGGGGTGTTCATGGGGAGGGACATGCCATGTGGCTGGTGGCCATTTTGAGTGCAGCTACAGGCACTGGCCATGTGCTGGCAGGCAAGTGGCCATTTCGAATGCAGGCTTTGTTGTTAGGCCTCCAACCATTTTGCCTACTTTTCAACCTTTATTTATGCCCAGGGGTAGTGAGTCTTGCATGGGCCTAGTATTTCTGTGGGTTGTCTTGAATTTAAACATCATGGAGGCCATGGATTGAATGGGATTGTGCTGATTTTGCAGTGTTTTTCGATTTTTGGGCCTGTACTTGTGGCCTTTTCACCAGGGGTATTTCAGTCTAGCATGGGCCTAGTCTTTCTGTGGGCTGTCTTGAATTTAAACATCATGGAGGCCATGGATGGAATAGGATTGTGCTGATTTTGCAGTGTTTTTCGATTTTTGGGCCTGTACTTGTGGCCTTTTCACCATGGGTATTTGAGTCTAGCATGGGCCTAGTCTTTCTGTGGGCTGTCTTGAATTTAAACATCATGGAGGCCATGGATGGAATAGGATTGTGCTGATTTTGCAGTGTTTTTCGATTTTTGGGGGTGTTCATGGGGAGGGACATGCCATGTGGCTGGTGGCCATTTTGAGTGCAGCTACAGGCACTGGCCATGTGCTGGCAGGCAAGTGGCCATTTTGAATGCAGGCTTTGTTGTTAGGCCTCCAACCATTTTGCCTACTTTTCAACCTTTATTTATGCCCAGGGGTAGTGAGTCTTGCATGGGCCTAGTCTTTCTGTGGGTTGTCTTGAATTTAAACATCATGGAGGCCATGGATTGAATGGGATTGTGCTGATTTTGCAGTGTTTTTCGATTTTTGGGCCTGTACTTGTGGCCTTTTCACCAGGGGTATTTCAGTCTAGCATGGGCCTAGTCTTTCTGTGGGCTGTCTTGAATTTAAACATCATGGAGGCCATGGATGGAATAGGATTGTGCTGATTTTGCAGTGTTTTTCGATTTTTGGGCCTGTACTTGTGGCCTTTTCACCAGGGGTATTTGAGTCTAGCATGGGCCTAGTCTTTCTGTGGGCTGTCTTGAATGTAAACATCATGGAGGCCATGGATGGAATAGGATTGTGCTGATTTTGCAGTGTTTTTCGATTTTTGGGCCTGTACTTGTGGCCTTTTCACCAGGGGTATTTGAGTCTAGCATGGGCCTAGTCTTTCTGTGGGCTGTCTTGAATTTAAACATCATGGAGGCCATGGATGGAATAGGATTGTGCTGATTTTGCAGTGTTTTTCGATTTTTGGGCCTGTACTTGTGGCCTTTTCACCAGGGGTATTTCAGTCTAGCATGGGCCTAGTCTTTCTGTGGGTTGTCTTGAATTTAAACATCATGGAGGCCATGGATTGAATGGGATTGTGCTGATTTTGCAGTGTTTTTCGATTTTTGGGGGTGTTCATGGGGAGGGACATGCCATGTGGCTGGTGGCCATTTTGAGTGCAGCTACAGGCACTGGCCATGTGCTGGCAGGCAAGTGGCCATTTTGAATGCAGGCTTTGTTGTTAGGCCTCCAACCATTTTGCCTACTTTTCAACCTTTATTTATGCCCAGGGGTAGTGAGTCTTGCATGGGCCTAGTATTTCTGTGGGTTGTCTTGAATTTAAACATCATGGAGGCCATGGATTGAATGGGATTGTGCTGATTTTGCAGTGTTTTTCGATTTTTGGGCCTGTACTTGTGGCCTTTTCACCAGGGGTATTTCAGTCTAGCATGGGCCTAGTCTTTCTGTGGGCTGTCTTGAATTTAAACATCATGGAGGCCATGGATTGAATGGGATTGTGCTGATTTTGCAGTGTTTTTCGATTTTTGGGCCTGTACTTGTGGCCTTTTCACCAGGGGTATTTCAGTCTAGCATGGGCCTAGTCTTTCTGTGGGCTGTCTTGAATTTAAACATCATGGAGGCCATGGATGGAATAGGATTGTGCTGATTTTGCAGTGTTTTTCGATTTTTGGGCCTGTACTTGTGGCCTTTTCACCAGGGGTATTTGAGTCTAGCATGGGCCTAGTCTTTCTGTGGGCTGTCTTGAATTTAAACATCATGGAGGCCATGGATGGAATAGGATTGTGCTGATTTTGCAGTGTTTTTCGATTTTTGGGCCTGTACTTGTGGCCTTTTCACCAGGGGTATTTGAGTCTAGCATGGGCCTAGTCTTTCTGTGGGCTGTCTTGAATTTAAACATCATGGAGGCCATGGATGGAATAGGATTGTGCTGATTTTGCAGTGTTTTTCGATTTTTGGGCCTGTACTTGTGGCCTTTTCACCAGGGGTATTTCAGTCTAGCATGGGCCTAGTCTTTCTGTGGGTTGTCTTGAATTTAAACATCATGGAGGCCATGGATTGAATGGGATTGTGCTGATTTTGCAGTGTTTTTCGATTTTTGGGGGTGTTCATGGGGAGGGACATGCCATGTGGCTGGTGGCCATTTTGAGTGCAGCTACAGGCACTGGCCATGTGCTGGCAGGCAAGTGGCCATTTTGAATGCAGGCTTTGTTGTTAGGCCTCCAACCATTTTGCCTACTTTTCAACCTTTATTTATGCCCAGGGGTAGTGAGTCTTGCATGGGCCTAGTCTTTCTGTGGGTTGTCTTGAATTTAAACATTATGGAGGGCATGGATGGATTGGGATTGTGCTGATTTTGCAGTGTTTTTCGATTTTTTTGTGCTCTATAACTGAACTGATGTTCCTCTGTCTTCCTTTTTTTTTAGGTGCACAAGACTCAAGAGAACCACCAGTGCCAGGAAGAAGTCCTGCAGCGGTGTGTGTGTGCAGCATAACGTCACGCGACGTCACGTCTGGCCTCAGACAACTCTACAATTCGTGCAACTGCGGCCTGCTGTCTGACCTGCTCTGAAGAAGATGGCCCCAAAGAAAGTTCTCCGTAGCTCCTCTAGCAAGAAAGTTGCTAGTAAGGAGCAGAAGAAGCAAGTTACCAAGGAGGCTGGTGTGCCACCCGCCACTTTTTTTGGGAGCAAAAAAAAAAGTACGCCTGCAGCAGCAGGATCTGCTGGGGACCAACCTGAGAGCAGCGCCCCTGCTCCATTGGGTTCAGTGCCTCCACCACCACGCCAACTTAAGTCAAAGCCCTTGAGTGCTTCAGAGGCAG
This sequence comes from Lissotriton vulgaris, assembly GCF_964263255.1. NCBI lineage: Eukaryota > Metazoa > Chordata > Amphibia > Caudata > Salamandridae > Lissotriton > Lissotriton vulgaris. The sequence continues at coordinate 532,404,021 of NC_141700.1, read as the reverse complement.
TCAGTGTACTTCTCCAATCACCATCGACCAGTGATGTTGGCTCATCGCAAGAAAGTAGCAGCAATGTCCCTGAATCAACACAGGTTGTTGTAACTCATCTGACAAGTGTTGAACAACCACAGCCGCAACAACAACACCATGTGCAAGTACACGCCCAAGTACATGTGGAAGGAGAGGCAGCAAAAGGAGATGCGCAAGCAAAGGTGCATGGACGTTCACAAGTGCCCACAATAGTTGTTCCTCCCTAAGTAGGGGCACATTTGGAAATCGACAATGAAGCTGAGGTATCATTGGAAGCCACTCCTCCTGATGATCATTCATTGTCTTCCACATCCCTAGCAAGGAAAAGATCAAGGGGGGTGTCTACATCTTCTTCAAGCCCACCTCGTTCTGGTGCAAGTGATCTGTCTTGGGAACCACCACAACTGCGGTCTGACAGTGAGGCAGAGGCACACCATGATCTGCCACCGGTACCTAAGCGTAAAAGGAAGGTCGTCCAAAAACTCAAACCTATGGAGTGTGATGAGGCTCAACAAGAAGTGACAGATACTGCTGGTGATGAAGCCTCTCACGATGACGACGAGCCAGTCATCACAAAGGTCACTGCAGCCCCACCGGGCATGCAGCAAAGAGACATTTTGACCCTATCCCGAGAAGCTGCTGAGCGTGATGATGATGTCGGCGAGGAGGCAATGGAAATGGAATCATTAGATTTGGAGTTAAGTAGTACACCAAAACCTACCGCTTCCATATTTCTTCGCAAGAAGGTACCCACCTCGTCCTCGACCTCAATTCGTGGTGGTGAAAGTGCAAAACGTACTGAAGTTCGGCAATCCACATCCTCCACTTCATCTGTCATTAGCAGCAGGACCACCACCACCAGTATCGCCGCCTCCTCCGGCCCCCGAAGACATTTCAAGTCTCCAGTTTGGGACTTCTTTAGTGTTTGCCCAAAAAAGGAAAACATAGCCATTTGTAGCCTTTGTAAGCTTCGATTTAGTCGTGGTAAGCTTGGTTCTAACTATGGTACCGGAGGCCAGAGAGGTCATCTTGAGAGAAGGCACCCTGTCGAATGGTTTCCGCACCTAGAGGCGGTCAAGAAAGCCGGAATTGCACGTAATGAAAACGTTGATTTGTCATCTGCTGATGACGAGGAGGTAGAAGACGATTCAAACACTTCACTTACACCCAGTTCCCATGTCAGCAGCACACCCCATGGGAGCCACACTAAGAGTGTGGGAGAGAGTGAGACATCAATGCGGAAAAGTTCATCAGCGAGCGTAACTGGGTCGAAGAGATCATCATCCCGTAAATCATTGGTCCAGGGCAACATTAAAAAGATGTTGTTTACAGAAGCGCAATATGAACGCAACCACCCAATGACCCGTCTGTATAACACTAAGCTGGCTAAAATGCTAGCTCTGGACCTTCTCCCTTTTTCTTTTGTAGAAGGGGTTGGTTTTCTAGAATTAGTGACAGCGCTCTGCCCTAAATGGAAGGTTCCTAGCCGGTTCTATTTTGCCCGAGTTGCGGTTCCAGCACTACATGAAGATGTTCTGAAGGTGATTGGGGAAGCTTTGCAGAAGAGTGCTGTTCACACTATACATCTGACAACAGACATGTGGACCAGTGGCGCAGGCGCTGATTACATGTGCATCACTGCACACTGGGTCTCTTTTTCAGGGGCTAAAGCAAAGCTAAACTCAGGTGTTGACACTAACATTGTTTTTAAAGGTGCTCGGAAACATGCAACACTAGCCATGTTTGGTTTGGAGAAACGTCACACAGCAGAAAACATTTTGGATGTCTTTAACACAAAGGTCCTTAACTGTCTGTCCCCACTAAAACGCAAGGTTGGTTATGTTTCCACAGACAATGGCTCCAATATAGTTAAGGCCATGAGGGACGGTTACTATTTCAGAGTGCCGTGTTTGGCGCACTGTATAAACCTGGTTGTCCAAAAATTCTTGGGTAATAAACGCAGTGCAGCGTACAGTGTATTGGAGAACTGCCGAAAAATTTGCAAGCATTTCAGGCATTCTTTTAAGGCCCGCAAGCAGCTGAGGAGCATGCTATATCAAAGTCAAATGCCAGTGAAAGCACTCATCCAGGAGGTGGTAACACGTTGGAACTCAACCTTCTACATGCTTGAGCGTCTGTATGAGCAGTATACGCAACTCGATCAATATTTCTTGAAAGAGGGTATAGAGGAGCTGAGGATGGGTGGGCCGCAATGGAACATAGTTGAAAGCCTAACACGCATGCTTCGTCCTTTTGAGGTCTTCACACGTGCAGTCAGCAAGGAGGACTCTAATTTGGGAAAAGCTATCCCATTGTTGTACATGCTGGAGGACCAACTGAAGGAGGTGTGTTCTGTGTTTCGAAAAGATGACAAAAAGAAAGACTCTTTGCTTCTGGCTGAGAAATTATTAGAGCTCCTACAAGGTGATGAACGTCTTCAAAAGATCCACTCAGAACAGCATTACATTTGTGCTACTATTCTGGATCCACGCTACAAAAAGGCGCTGGCAGGCAGAGCATTCTTTCCTTTTGCTGATGAAGATGTTACAAAGTACAAACGTTGGCTAGCCTTGTCAGCCAAGAAGTTTGAAACAGAACGGCTGGAAATTGAAGGAAATGGCAGTACATCAGCAGGCCATCCCCAGTCAAAACAATCCACTTCTGCACCTGTGGCTGTGGCACAAGTGACCTCTCAGCCGTTAAAGACACCGGCAACCGGATCATCTGCACGAAAGACAACAGAAACATTGGAGGCTGAAGAGGATTGGCTAGCTCTGCGTGGGTTTGGTTCTCAAAAGGTCAGAGGCACAGCAAGAGCTACGCAAAGTGGAGGAACCTTGGAGGAGGACCTTGAGTCGATGGTGAAGGACTATCTGAATGACTCCACAGAGGTCTATGTTAATTCTGACCCATTGGCGTATTGGCATGGGAAAAAAGAATTGTGGCCACAGCTCACCAACCTGGCTTTAAACTACTTGTCTTGCCCACTCGCAAGTGTGTCTTCTGAACGGGTTTTCAGTGCGGCTGGTGGGATTGTAACTCCCAAACGGAGCCGCCTCTCGCCCAAAAATGTGGAGAGGTTAACAATGATCAAGATGAATCAGCACCTCATACCACCAGATATAAGAGTACGAGAGAGCGTGCCGGATGAAGAGGAGGTGGCCACCACCATAGATGAGGGAATTTCTACTCTGTCAGGTGGCACTGACCTCACCCGGGCTGAATTCGCAGAGTATGATGACGAAGCCTTATTCTTATTCCTGGACCGTGATACCGACTTCGAGCCCTGAAAATGAGACAACGAATCAATAACTTTCTTTTTCATCCTTATTCACTTTTATTCCTGTGTGTCTGTCTTTCTTTGTTGTGCACAGTTAATATAATTCAAACTTTAATCAGATAATCACAAAGACAAGCCCATCAGCAGAACTGTCTTCACTTGTTTGCTAATTTATTTGAAGGTGCCGCAGTCTGCATTCCTCAGGTTCACAAGTTCAGAAGAACATGCTCCTCTATCCTCCTCCTCCAGAGTCCAGACTCCTATTTCCATCAAAGCAGAGGGCTGGTTTACGCCCAATGAAGAAAGACTCAGCACTTGTGGGGGTGTTGTTCTACCTCTTTGCAGGTGAGTTGACGGGTCTGGGGCCATTGCTGGGAAGCACTAAAAGTGGTTTGTGCCAAATCCGAGGCGGAAATTTTTTTGTGTTTTTGATGACTTGCTTGCCTTTGAGGTGCTCTTAGGGGGGGTTCCGTCTGTTTGTGGGTGAGTTTCGTGGTCTGAGAGCATTGCTGGGACACTCTAATCTTGATTGCATTTGCTTTTCAGGAAATCCGTCGTGCCAACCCCGACTTATGGCCTAGCTACGCAGCGCGTTTGGACCGAAGGCCCAGAAATATTGCAAGTATGAGATTTTGCTTTTGGCCTGTTTGGGGGTGTTATGCTTCTTGGCGGGTGGGTTGCCGGGTCTTGGGGCATTCCTGGGAAGGTCTAATACCGGGTAGAAGTGGTTGGGACAAAATCCAGGCCGATTTTTTTTGGGCTATTTCAGACATTTTGCTCTATGTAGCGTTTTCGGGGGCCTGTTTGGGGGGCTTCCTGGTGTTTGCGGGTGAGTTTCGTGGTCTGGGAGCACTGCTGGGACACTCTAATCTTGATTGCATTTGCTTTTCAGGAAATCCGTCGTGCCAACCCCGACTTATGGCCTAGCTACGCAGCGCGTTTGGACCGAAGGCCCAGAAATATTGCAAGTATGAGATTTTGCTTTTGGCCTGTTTGGGGGTGTTATGCTTCTTGGCGGGTGGGTTGCCGGGTCTTGGGGCATTCCTGGGAAGGTCTAATACCGGGTAGAAGTGGTTGGGACAAAATCCAGGCCGATTTTTTTTTTGGGCTATTTCTGACATTTTGCTCTATGTAGCGTTTTCGGGGGCCTGTTTGGGGGGCTTCCTGGTGTTTGTGGGTGAGTTTCGTGGTCTGGGAGCACTGCTGGGACACTCTAATCTTGATTGCATTTGCTTTTCAGGAAATCCGTCGTGCCAACCCCGACTTATGGCCTAGCTACGCAGCGCGTTTGGACCGAAGGCCCAGAAATATTGCAAGTATGAGATTTTGCTTTTGGCCTGTTTGGGGGTGTTATGCTTCTTGGCGGGTGGGTTGCCGGGTCTTGGGGCATTCCTGGGAAGGTCTAATACCGGGTAGAAGTGGTTGGGACAAAATCCAGGCCGAATTTTTTTTGGGCTATTTCTGACATTTTGCTCTATGTAGCGTTTTCGGGGGCCTGTTTGGGGGGCTTCCTGGTGTTTGCGGGTGAGTTTCGTGGTCTGGGAGCACTGCTGGCTATATATACTTTACTTTGCAAGAGGTTTGAAGCAAATCCATGGTGGCTGAGGGGACTTAGGGCCTAGCTGCAGAGCGCGCGCGGAGTGATTTGGGAAATTTGTGAAAAAGTGACTAAGTCCCCATTTTTGTACTTTTGCTCTTTGGCTGTTTGGGGGTCTTCTACTCGTTTTCTCCTGGGTTGACGGCTCTGGGGCCATTGCTGGGAAGCTCTAATACCGGATAAAAGTGTTTTGGACCAAATCCCAGGCGGATTTTTTTTTGTGTTTTTGATGACTTGCTTGCCTTTGAGGTGCTCTTAGGGGGGGTTCCGTCTGTTTGCGGGTGAGTTTCGTGGTCTGGGAGCACTGCTGGGACACTCTAATCTTGATTGCATTTGCTTTTCAGGAAATCCGTCGTGCCAACCCCGACTTATGGCCTAGCTACGCAGCGCGTTTGGACCGAAGGCCCAGAAATATTGCAAGTATGAGATTTTGCTTTTGGCCTGTTTGGGGGTGTTATGCTTCTTGGCGGGTGGGTTGCCGGGTCTTGGGGCATTCCTGGGAAGGTCTAATACCGGGTAGAAGTGGTTGGGACAAAATCCAGGCCGATTTTTTTTTGGGCTATTTCAGACATTTTGCTCTATGTAGCGTTTTCGGGGGCCTGTTTGGGGGGCTTCCTGGTGTTTGCGGGTGAGTTTCGTGGTCTGGGAGCACTGCTGGGACACTCTAATCTTGATTGCATTTGCTTTTCAGGAAATCCGTCGTGCCAACCCCGACTTATGGCCTAGCTACGCAGCGCGTTTGGACCGAAGGCCCAGAAATATTGCAAGTATGAGATTTTGCTTTTGGCCTGTTTGGGGGTGTTATGCTTCTTGGCGGGTGGGTTGCCGGGTCTTGGGGCATTCCTGGGAAGGTCTAATACCGGGTAGAAGTGGTTGGGACAAAATCCAGGCCGATATTTTTTTGGGCTATTTCTGACATTTTGCTCTATGTAGCGTTTTCGGGGGCCTGTTTGGGGGGCTTCCTGGTGTTTGCGGGTGAGTTTCGTGGTGTGGGAGCACTGCTGGCTATATATACTTTACATTGCAAGAGGTTTGAAGCAAATCCATGGTGGCTGAGGGGACTTAGGGCCTAGCTGCAGAGCGCGCGCGGAGTGATTTGAGAAATTTGTGAAAAAGTGACTAAGTTCCCATTTTTGTACTTTTGCTCTTTGGCTGTTTGGGGGTCTTCTACTCGTTTTCTCCTGGGTTGACGGCTCTGGGGCCATTGCTGGGAAGCTCTAATACCGGATAAAAGTGTTTTGGACCAAATCCCAGGCGGATTTTTTTTTGTGTTTTTGATGACTTGCTTGCCTTTGAGGTGCTCTTAGGGGGGGTTCCGTCTGTTTGCGGGTGAGTTTCGTGGTCTGGGAGCACTGCTGGGACACTCTAATCTTGATTGCATTTGCTTTTCAGGAAATCCGTCGTGCCAATCCCGACTTATGGCCTAGCTACGCAGCGCGTTTGGACCGAAGGCCCAGAAATATTGCAAGTATGAGATTTTGCTTTTGGCCTGTTTGGGGGTGTTACGCTTCTTGGCGGGTGGGTTGCCGGGTCTTGGGGCATTCCTGGGAAGGTCTAATACCGGGTAGAAGTGGTTGGGACAAAATCCGCGCGGAAAAGCCTTTAGTTTTGGCACTTTTTGTAACTTAGGGTTCGTTAGGGTTAGCCCTAGCAGCAGGATTGCATGTGTTTCGGGGTGTTCTAGATTTTTCAAACTGAGTTCTGGGGTCTTAGAGCACTCGTGAGAATGTGTAATTTTGGTTGCAAGTCATTTGAAGAAAATCCATGGTGGGAAAGGGGGGATTTGGCATAGTTAAAGAAAGCCTTTGCCACTATTCTTAACTTAGGGTTCGTTAGGGTTAGCAGTATTTCTATTGCATGTGTTTGAGTGGGGGGGATTTCGAGTCTTGGAGCGATGCTGGCTATGGCTACTTTTGCTTGGTTGCTTGCAAGTGGTTTGAATGCAATCCACGGTGGGTAATGGGTAATTAGGGTACTTCGGCCTACTTTTACTTTCAAAGTAAGTTTTGTCACCAGTTTTCTGCTAGGCCTCGTTTTTTGAGATTTGATTGGGGGTCTTCTACATTTTTGCGACTGGCTTTAGTAAGGGTCTGGGTGGGAGCACTGCTAGGAAGATCTAATTTTGTTCTAAAACACAGTTTACAGTACACCTAGCTTGAGGGGCAAGATCCGATACATTAATTTGCCCATACATCCTTCAAAAGGTGACTCAGAGTACGCACTTTCAAAAACATTGTACTGTCTACTAGGAAAAACAAATTGTGACTTTTTGCACTCCACAGCCTACATGCCTTATTTTTATTTATCAGTGGTGTTGTAATATTATATCACTTCCTGTTTTTCGTTGAATAATTACAGGCCGGGTTTCAGTCTCTGCAATGGGGAAAAAAGGATGGAGTCAGGCTTCACAGTAGCGAGCCACAATTCAGCATCAGGCAGGCAGTGGACAGGGTGTCTTCTGGTGACCAACATCGATGGACGAAGCGTCGGCTGCAATGGAGGAGTGCCGCTAATAGGAGGATTTTTTTTCTGCGGGCAACTTACTTACCACTTCCAACAGGACCACTACAACCACATAGATACAGTATCCCTTGCCTTTTTCTCTGACTGTGACTGCATTTCTTGGCTCTCTCTCTGCTTCTACATTGATCCCTTAACACATCACTTAGTCCACTCCACTATCACATCTGCACCACACATAGTCATTTGTAAGTGCTCCTACGTAATTCGCAAGTCGCAGCACGCCCCAGGCCATAGAGGACTGGGATGGCCCCAATGATGAAGCATGTCACCAAGGGGCAACCCTGGTGAGTGAGGGGACACCTAGAAAAAAAGCAATTTCTCCTTTTCTATCTACTATACCTTCTGTCAGGTTACGCAGCCCCTAAGCGCCTACCGTACTATGAAACTACATTTCCCATGAGTAGGCGGGAGACTTGCAGACTATTTAGTGAGACTATATGAGAGTACCCTTGTATGTTAGGACAGCACTTCACTGATGCCTGTCTTGTCTTCTGTTACAGGTATCCTTTCCCTGCTGACCCTACCTTTACCCATCCCACATTTTTTATTTTAGTTTGTTATTTTTCTCCCCCGCCTAATGCCTCGAACACCCTGTGTTTACACTTCTGGGTGTTGGTGACATTTGGAGGTGGAACCATATTTGCATCGACTGGATCACGGGGAGTAAACCTGACACCTTCCAGACCAACCCCATTGAGTGTTGTTGTGAATGGATTTATAGTGACCAGCAAGGCTCTCAGGTATCTGGCTACAGAGACCTTATGTTGAATATAGTTATCAATATTTCCACCCACGCCCTGTACTGTCGCATTCTTTCTTCCACAGTTGTCGGAAGTACTAATTACTTTTAACTGACATGCATGCAGTTACAGTAGTGTATGCACTTTCAAAGATTGAGGGATAGGTTTGTACCCAAAGATTTGTTTATGTTCACAATTGTTCGTCCATGCTGTGCTACTTTTTCTTGTCTCCCAAAACCTTTCCCAAAAACCCCCGTACCCATCCATTTTTCAAGCCCTAACCCTCTTCCCCCGGGCTGTGTGGTTTTGATTGATGTGTGACTAAATTACAGCAATAAATCCACACACTTGCTGGGGAGGATAAGGTGATAGCAACAGGCTGGTGAAGAAATCCGAGGATATATTCTTACTCTGCTTGACAAAGACCCATGGCTAATGTCAAAGAACTTCAACCGAATTAGTTATACTTTAACATTTGTTAAGCTACAACGTGGCACTGTTCTAGTGTACTTCTGTCACCTGCTATATTCTGTATTGTACCTTTGTATTGCTCAGGAGGACAAACCAGATTTCATTTTCTTTTTTTCATAGGCAAGCAACTGCCACTGTGTCACACCAGTAGTATCACCGCCATGAGGAAATGTTATCCGCCCAGGATTGCCAACCTTATTTGCTGTTTCCCGTGGAGCCAGCCCTGGGCCTAGCCCTACTTGCAAACAGAAATTACAGGTAAGATAGGCGTTTGGTTGGAGGTAGTATAATGGAGTATTAGGAGAGACGAGAGATTTGATTGACGGTAGTACTACTAAAGTCCTAGGACTATTCAGGAAAACAAACTTACTGTTATGTTAAACCCCCACCCACCAGACTCAAAAGCAGTAAAAAACAGGTATGGTCAGATAAAGTTTCAAAAAGTATATTTTTATAGCCCTAACAAAAGAATCTCCCGCAAGACCCTCCCTAACCCCAACGATTGTCCTTCAAAAGTCCCCAAAAATCACAACTCCCAATTCCCACCCCCCAAAAGTCTCTAAAAAAGGGGCAAGGGACACTATGGCAGGGTGCTGTTGGAATTAGCAGCCAGGGCATCATGCTCCTTGCGGAGGGTGGCAAGTTCGAAGCGGAGGCCCTCCACCACGTTCTTATAATTATGGACCTCCTGCTCCAGGTAGGACAGTCTGAGGGATAAGCGGCGCCGGTGTGCCTTGCAAATCCTGTGAGGGGCAGCTGCTTTCTTTGCTGCTGGGCGGTGGCGTTTGGCTTTGGTAGCCCGGCTCCGTACCGCTGGAGCACTGCGCTGGCTGGCAGCCCGCACGGACGAGGAGGCAGCTGTCCCAGTGGACGTTGTTGTTGTTCCAGACTGCGTCTCCTCCTCCTCCAGGGCCACCAGCCGCCGATATTCAGCAACAGTGGCATCCAGCCTCCGTTGCCGGGCCATTCGAGCCTGCTCCTTCCTCCTTGATGGTGTCTTGGATTTGGAAGGAGCAACTACATGAAAAAAGAAAGACATAGTCTGTAACCAATGCTCCTTAAGATTAACACAAAATTATTGAGCAGAAAGTTGTCACAGTACAAGTAGCAAATTGAAAGCACAGTGCATAACTATTGAGGACAGTATCTATGTAACCTCCGACTTCTTCATCCTTGCTCTAACATTAGTGGGAGTTTAAGGAACAAATTCTACGAGCACTATGGACTTCTATTACAGTGGACTATGACAGTACACCACTCTTATTCTTCTTCTTCTCTCTTGTTTAGGAAAATTGGTACGTTATCTTATGCAAGCCGGCATAATGCCAGCGCAGTGAACTTGCACCCGAGAAAAACAGACGCACACCATGGTGAGTGAGACAGACTTGCGTTACTGTACCGGTCCAGTACATGCAGGTGGTGAAGCTCTTACTTTTCTATTACGGGTGGCACTGAGAATACTCTGTTAAAAGGGCTACTGCTTAATTAATTTAGCTTTCACCCTACAGTGCAAATGAGTATTAGAAAAGGAAAATGAAGAAGCTAAATTATCTGATTATCTATCACTTCACATGGGATGTATTTGATGACATATGGGATGACTTTAGGTGCTTTGCTTATTATTGAGTGAACAGTGATACCCCCACACATGAATGACGTACTACTACTAAACTAAAGTTATTAAGGGAGGTAGGGAGTGCCCACCGTAATAACTGGATATATGCTGTGCTTGCAGTTGCAATACAAACTACTGCTACTATTCATGGTAGTCTTTGGACAACGTTACAACTTCTTTTCCTTGCCTTTCCTACACTGGAACGGACGTGCGGGTGCGGTGTTACATGCTCTTCAAAGTAACACTTAGTTCATCCAGTGACCGTCTACTCTCTCTAGATTCACATATGCTATCTAAGAGTCAGATAGTACCATGAATGATCCAGGCATCCATCCATTCAAAGTATATTGCACACATACAGTTTCTGTCTCACCCACCCAGGCTGTTCTCCTTCCACCCATCCTTGCTTCATCATTCACCCAGCCATGCACCATACCATTTTCTTACCTTCCCAGCCACCTCGGGGACCAAGCAAACACATATCATTCTTCTTTGCCAGTCATCATTACATTTCTCGTGCTTCCACACTTACTTACACCCTTCTTTCGCTTTTCGTTCATCCCATCCATCAAGTTCACCTCAGATCTGATTGGGATTCTTCTCGCCAAAAACTTCACAGCTAAGTCGAAGTACATTTAGAGGAGGCTACTACCTGCTTTTTTTATAATACACCCGTGCAGAAAGCACACTCTGCAGTCTTCAATCTCAATGACTAAGGAATGTATAGCTTACCTCTGCCCGCCACCACCGTGTGAACCCTCACAGGCATGTCCCTTTCCGGCACTTGCACCGCCTCCTCCCCAGAGTTGTCCTCCTCGTCCAATGCCACCACCTCCGCGCTGGCCCCGTCTCCAGATGTTCCACCTACAAAGTACATTTAATAATGTTAGAATACACCACTCACTACTATATAATATTTGGTCTAGGAGGAAGAAAGAAATGTGAAAAAAGTGTACAATTTAATAATTTTTGACTGTGTACTCTAGAGTAAAAATGTCCCTTTTTCCAGGGAAGGCTGTTGTCTTGCTGCACTTTTTGGCACAACTGATGAATGTTTGCTTTTTACTTTTTAACACGCACCACTTTTTCTCCTAACAGACAGAACCTTGACTTCTAAGAACACGAGCAGGATCAAGTTCAAACCAGGTGAGAGCTCGGCTCGACCACAAGAAATGTGTCCAATTAATCGTCAGCACTAAGCACTTTTCCATTTTCAGTTACACGTTCACTTTTATGACAAACTTGAATTTAATAAATGTGTTTACTTTTAATAAAGCTTTTAAACTTAAATAGACTCTGTGGTTTTTGGTCCTCCAGACTCGAGTGGATGAGCTAAAGGTTTTCGAATTTTTGCAAGCATGAGTCCGTGCCTCTGCCATCGGTGACTTTGGGAGCTAAATGACTCTGCCACACTATCTAGTCAGTAAGGAGATTGGGGCCGGGGTTCAACTACAAAGTCTGTTATCACTGAGGTATGTGGAAAGTCTAACAGTTACAGCACCTATTATAATTGATAAGCTAAGCGATGCATTATTTAGTGTCCATAGTTCTGTTTGTGCAGATTTGTCCCTGCAACAGTAGTAGAATGGATTGTCCTATCCAAACCAAAAGTAAAGTAGTATCTTATTATTTCTTGGTGGTGGTCATTCACCTTTTTATTGTTGGCAATGGTCAAAGCATAAACATTTAGAATACTTGAAAAGACAATATGGACAATCCCAGAGGACTACACTCAGTGCATAGAGCTATTGCTGACTAGAATGGGAGTCCAATGGAAATGCCAAATGTGCAATCTTAGTTAGCTACACAGACAGACTAATAAGAATAATCTAGTAATACCACACGGAGTCATAGGGATAAGAATTTAGATCCTGTCTACAAGAAGATCAAAGACGATTTAGAAAAAATCGAATGAGGAACGCTAGGAAAAAATAAGTACTCTATATTAAAATTAAAACTTACTGGGGCCAGCAAAGGAGCCCTCGACTGCCCGGTCCTGGCCTGCATCGACAACAGCACCCTCCTCCTCCTCCTCCTGTGTCCTCCTCTTGCCCCTGGGGGAAGCTGATGTACAACATGAAAGAAAGAAAAACAGAAAACATGGATGATATTTATTTCTCAACCAAATCAAACATTTAAAAAAGAACTAACAAAGTAACAAAATATTTTTGCGAAATAGCAAATAGGGAACGACTCCACGGGATATATTATTGACCAATCTCATGTGGTCGACTACGTCATTACTTTAGTATTGCTTGATTTGCGGACCGTCGAATTGGAAACTACCCTATGTAACTCACTAAACAAAGTACTAAAAAGGTTTGCCTAGGATTGGCAGGCAGCAGTCCGCAGCACGCAAAGTGACAGCCAAAGTCCATCGTGATTGAAGATCAGCGACAACACTAAAGTTTCCTACTACATTCACCAGTCATTAAAATACTCAAACTATTAATCCACCACCACTATTTCTTCTTATCGCCATGTGTACAAAGGAAGGACTGGACTTGAGTCTGTAGGGGCTGATTTATAAGGCCCTTGCGGCTCTTTTGCTCCATTGTTGCGTGACTTTTGTGACGCAGCGACAGCACAAAAGAGGCGCAATGGTGCGGCGTATATTAACAACGTGACGCATCTGGGAGATGCATCACGTTGTAAAGCCCTGCGCCAATAGGGGTGTTCCGGCGCAAGGGAGGGCGTTCCTGCGCAGGAACGCATCCTAAAAGTGGCTGAGGGAAATCTACAAGATTTCAATCAGTCACTTTGAGGACAATGATGCGTGACTCAAACCCTGCGCCTGCTTGAAGCAGACGTACGGCTTGACGCAGCATTGGGGAGATAGGGCACCCCAGAGAATTGATGGAGCTGCACCATCGTTGCGACGCAACTCCAGCAATGCGCCACCTTTACGGCACAGATGCGTAACGCTTTGGTGACGTTTTGGGCCCATGGCGCGCCGCATTGTAATACGGCGCACCATGGGTGATGGTGGCGTGACGCACAATTACTGGCGCATCCCTGCAACTTTGCAGGGATGCGCCGGTAATTAAAAATCTGAACCTTAGTGTGTAGCATTGCGCAGTTCTTTCAACTACACTCATACATAATTTCACAGGCCAATGAAATGAACACAAAATCTAAAACAAATAAGCATAGTAGCAACACTACTGAGAAGGAGAGCAGTGTACCTGAAATGCACAGAAGATTTTGAAATAAAATGTACCTACAATGTAATGAGCAGCATTATTGCTCTTGGTAAAAAACAAAAATTTGCAATATAATAACACAGCAGGAGAAAACATAGTAGTAAAGACATAGCTACTACTACTCACCAAGCCCGGGGATCTCAAGGCCAAGGAGGTCGAGCAGATCTCGCTCACGGGTCAGGACATCCGTCCAGCGGTGGGTGGCCTGGTTGTAGGTGCGCCAGACCCGAGAGTGGTGGTAAATGGCCTGGCACACCTTCTCCCACCGCTTCCGGCGCTCCCGGGCCCCGTACCCGGCACTGATCTTGCCGCCTCCCATGATGGTCCTGGGGAGGCGGCGCTGAACATAAAAAATGAGTTGGGCCACCTCCTCCGGGGTAAAGATCTCCCGTGGCATCACTAGCTCCCCCCTCAAACGCCCGCACGGGAGCCGGACACGGGGTGCGGGACCCTTCCCCTTCTCGGGATGCTTCCCGGCTCCCTTCACCATGGTCTGGGCGGAAAGGAATAAAGAAAATAGAATAGGGAAGAGAAGAAAAGAAAAGAGTTTACAAAAGTAGTTTAAAATTAACCAAAAGTAGCAGTAAACACAAAAATATAGGGCTAGAAAAATAGAGGGATAGATAATAAGTAAAATAGATAAAAAAAAACTTCAAACAAGCAAAGGATGGCAGAGATTGACAGAGGATACAAAGACCATGCCCAGAACCATAGCAATGAATGAGAAACAAGATGGCCGCGCCCGTTCACGACCGCGCGGGTAAGTTCGCGCGAGATTTTCCTTGCGAACACGCGCGAGACTGTACTGGCAAACCGCGGACTTTGCGAGATTACACTTCGCGCCCGGAAACGGAAATACGTCAGGCAAACAAGATGGCTGCGCCCTTGAACGACCACGAGGGTAACTTCGCGTCTTGCGCTACGAGCGGCTCGCAAAAACGCACAAAACCTTGCCAACTAACACGCCGCAAAAAAAACAAATTGCATATTCGCACGAATTTGCGGCTTCCGAATCCGATCTTGCGCGTGTTCGCACCCCGCGAACCCCGCGAAATTGCAGAAAAACGAGTTTTTCAAAAGTGAAAGCACTCGGCAGGGGCAAGAGTTCAAACTCATCATTAGTAACAATTCCCGGTAGTGCTTCCTGACTGGGGCCCCTCCAGAATTCAGTTGCTAGTTGCAACAATTGTATGACCCTGCTCTGACCCTCACAGCAGGCTCATACAATAGCTACAAGTAGGCCACAAAGAAGGTCCTGGGGAAAAAAAATGCACTGCAACAGAAAGCAAAATTACAGATAAGGAAGCAGGTGCCAGACTGGAATTTTAAAACAGTGACACATTAATAAACTAACCCCAAATTAATTCATCTGAGTTGAAGCAGGGATGGTGTGCTTGCTTTTCCCCCCCATAATCTACAGTAATGATGAACCAGAGGGTGGCATTGATGTAACAGAGGGTTGCAGTGGTGAAACAGAGGGTGCTGGGAACCTGTGATGATGAACCAGACGTAGAAACAACATAATTCGCGACCGTTGCGCGACGAAATGTAAGTTCGCAATTGCGAACTGGTACGAAACCCTCGCGAACTGGCAGAAATCCTTGCGAACACAAAAAAAAAAAAAAATCCGCAAATTCGCAAGAATTCGCGGATTTTGCGGATTGCGAGTTCAAAAATCCGCAAATTCGCGAACGCGAGATCCGCAAAATTCGCCCATGCTTAAGGTCTGTTAGGACTTTCCTGACATACTTGAGCCAGTTAATGTGCTTCACATTATCCAGACCCATAGCATCTCTGATTATACCCTGGTTTAGTCCAAGTTCTTCTGAGACCCATACTCGCCGCCACAGCAGAATGGGTTGGATTCTAATCAAATCCGTTAAATGGTCCATGCCTAATTCGGCGTGACAATTATAAACAGAGGTGCCCTTGGGGAGGGCTAACAGGCATCTAAAAAAGTTGTTTTCTGCAATTTGCAGAGATGTTATGTCCCGATACCCCAAAATTCCTGCCCCATATAGAGCAATACTTCTGCATTTAGCCACATAAATACTAAGCATGATTGCAGGTGGTCTTTTACCCAATTCGGTGGAAAAATGTATCAATGCCGCTATTGATCGTTTGAATGATAGGGTCCTATTCTTTACCTCAGGTCCCCAAGAACCTGATCCGTCAATTAATACCCCCAAATATGGGAAGGTTTTGATATGTTCGATTCGAAGGCCTGCCACTTTAAGATGTTTAAAACTGGCACAACCTTTACCGCAACACATCACAAAGGACTTCTTGGCATTAATTCTAAGACCCCTGGCCTCCATAAATTCTGGATACTTCAATAGGGCCCTTTGTGCGCCCACCTTCGTTCTGGCCATCAGTACTGCGTCATCCGCATAGAGAAGGGAAACAATCTGCTTATTTCCATACCTCGGCGAATCGATGTTACTGGCCCCCAATTCCTTCTCCAAGTTGTTCGTATATAGCGAGAAAAGAAGTGGGGCCAGCACGCAGCCTTGTCTTACTCCCTTCTCTATGCGGAAAGACCCCGTGCAATCCCTCCCCAGCCCGTACCTTACTCTGGCAGTTGCCCCTGAATATAATTGTCTCAGAAAAAACACAATAGCGGGGTCGACATCCATCTCCTCAAGTGTTTCCCACAGCTTTCAAAAGCGGAAGAGAAGTCGACGAATATTGCAAACAGACATCCCTCTTTGGCCCTTGTATCGTGACAAAATTCAACACCTGCTCCACCGTGCCCATTCCTTCCCAGAAACCGTACTGTACTGGGCTTAAAATATCATGTTCCTCAGCCCACATTTGTATTTTTTTCAAGACCACTCTCCCTGCGATTTTCATTAGTGAGTCTAGGAGAGATATGGGTCTGTAGTTGGATGGGCTCTCCCTATTCCCCTTTTTATATATGGGAATTATCACCGGTTCAAACCATGTCTTTATAAAACCTTTAGCGCAACAAGCTCCTAAGACCTGTGTACACAGTGGGGCCCATAGATCAGCATTCATTTTATAGATGTCACTAGGGATCCCATCTGGTCCCGGGGCTTTACTGTTCTGAGTTGAATTTATAGCTAATAGAACTTCTTTAAGGGTGAACTCCAATGGGATTGGAAGAAAGTCACTCTCTATTGGGGGATCCCCTTGTGTGTTACTGTAAAAATCGGAAAAAAGTCTATCCATGATTTTTCGTCTATGGCTATTTCCAACCTAGCTGCCTCTTTGTTATTAAGGAAAGGTGTATTGACAGCCTGCCAGAAAGATTTTGGGTCTCTACACTGGGCAGCCTTCGGTAGGTTCTTGCTAAATTATAGGCCTTCCTGTGTACCCTTACTGCGCCATGGTCCCTCGGTTTGTTACTTAGGGCTGTCTTAAGGGCAGTATACGCTTTAGTGCAGTGAGAATCAAACCAGCCCTTACTTTTATTACTTTTACTAGAACCAACCCTGGTTAGCACGCCCTGGATAGTAGCAGTAATATGGCTAAAGGCCTCCAGAATTTCACCATTAGAAGAATTCTCATCTAAGCATACCATTATGTGTGGTAAGGCGTTTTCCAATATTGCTTTGGATTTTTTAATTGGATCCACAGTACTCCATTTTAGCGCCAAACCATTTTGGCGTGCTACAACAAGATCTTGCGTCCAGGCAAGGGACTCAATAGTGGAAATGCTCTTACTCTCAAAGATGCTTATAGACAATTTGAGTGGTAAATGGTCACTCAGCCCAATAATGGGGATCTCATAATTATCCACCCGGTTGGCAGACCTATTAGGCATGATGATAAAATCAATGACAGAATGGAGGCCCCTGGCTAAAAAAGTGGAGGTGAAGTCAACCTTTGGGGAACATAACCTGTTTGCAAAGCCAAGATCGAAGTTGGCCATAATACTATTTATTATTTCCCCTCTCTCTGTATGTACAAAATGACTCCTGCCCGCAGTATCCCCCTTCCCATATTCCTGAAATCCACATGTGTCACTATCGCATAGATTTAGGTTAAAGTCGCCTACCCAAATCAAAATTGAGTCTTTCCCTTTCACATGTTTTATACCCCTTATCTCTCCCTGCAGCTTTGATAAAACTTCCACAAAGTCGGGGTTCTTAATATTGTTGTAGAAGTTAACCATTACTAGCTCAACGGAGGGGGTTTAAGGAGATAGTAACTAATTGATAGTAATGAGAACTTGTTCTACCAAAAATATTAATAGCATTCAGGAGATTAGAAACATATATACATAGCCCTCCTTTATGCCTGCCATGGCAGGAGCGAGCCACTGGGATATGGAAGGTCTTAAATCCATCTAAATGTTTTCCATTTAGTAACCAGGTTTCCTGCACACATAGAAAGTCAATATTCTTGACAAACTCCCCCCAGGCAATTTCATGTACTTTGTTTGCCAACCCGCAAACTTTCCAGGAGACAACCCTTACTTGTCGACCATATATAATAGGGCCATTTCGTTTAAGTGGAGTTTTAACGTTTTTTAGTTTCCACTGCCTAGTGTCTGATGCGATAGTAATCTTCCTTATTCCAATTTCCTTAACCTTATCTTCTATGATTTCAGTCTTTGTTGATACAATATCATTTCCTTCCCCTTTATTAGACAATGACCTAGGTATTTTATACCTGGTTATGTTTACTTTAATATTGGGGAGCTGTTGCCTGCGACCATTCAGTACACATGATTCCTTCTTTGGGGCATTATCATGCAGCTTAGTCTGATTGTTTTTACTTTGATTTAGGCTCTTACTAAGTATGGGTTCTGGTTGCTGGGTCCCACCATGGTCAACAAGTTTTGGTGGATTATTTTTATTTGCTTCGATTTTACCACCTCCCAGTCAGTCACAGTCATTGAGACCGGACAATGCTGCAAACCTATTTGTTCCCTCATAGCCTGGAAATAAGCCCACAGACCCCTGATTCACTCTATATGTCTGCCTCATCCTGGAATATCCCCAACCTTGCCTTACTCTAGGTTGTGGTGTCCTATTGTACCCCCAATCATTTCCTCTTGCAGGTCTTGCAGGTCTTAGTCTATTCAGGCCCTTATAAAAGTATTCCAGTGGGAGGATCTCAATACCTGGAGACCGTGTCCCTCCTTTGAACATGACCTCTCGCAGTATCCTCCCTACTGGTTCCGGTGTATTAAAATTGATCACAATACAATCCCCTGCTTTGTCTTTTTGTGTCCTACCCAACCATGCTACCCTCTGAGCCATTATGATGTTATGCCATATCTTGTGCCCCCCGTATGTGTTAGAGGCTATCCAGTGTGCCACCTTATTTTTAAGCTGGATGTAGTTTTCACTAGTTCCCTTATTCAGTTCTGGGACATTTCCTAGTACTAATACCAGTGGTGAGGACTCAGGTGGTAGATTAATGGTGGGTAAAGGAGCCCTATTTTCCACGTGAACTGAACTAACACCAGCACCCTTTTAAACACTTGGTGCCAATGATTGTATGTTCTGGATACATAAATTAGGGATATTATCTTCAGCAGGTTTCCCTGCTAGGCCACAATTCTTAACTGTTGTGCTCTTAGAATGTGGCTTAAGATGTTGCTTCCCATTCGTGGGCGGAGGCTTGGGCACTTGGGACGTAGCTGGAATTAGATTTTTTACTATGATTTTGCCCTGCTGTTTAGGTAATTCCCTATTGCTCACTGGATGTGTAAGGGTAGCCAGTTTATGTGCATTATCCAGGGTTGTTTCTGTTAAGGCGTCCAATTTTACATTAATAACCCTTAGGCTTTCGGTTAATGGAAGTATAAAAGACCTTAATAAATTGGTCATGTTACAGATGGACATTTCAAACTCGTTACTTGGTCCTTGAGCATTGAATTGGGGCTGGTCTCTCTTATTATCAGGTGCTAACAAACTTGTTAATTGTTTGGTGGCTTTAATGGTAGTAATGGTGGACCCAGTTGCTGATGACAAAGTAGGCATACCTGATAATTTTAAAATTTTAGGTTTCCTGCCCCCATGTCCTCCCTCTCCCCTCTTTCTTTCACCCGCATGTATGTCGCATATAGATGTCGCTATTTGTAAATCAGCTGCCTGAACACTTTTTCTAGCCACAATAGGGTGGAAGTCCTCAGAATATATACTATTACAGGAAGATGTACTCGAGGATGATATGTCACCGCCCCATTCTAGTGAATTGTCCCTGTTTTCCAGGCCTTCCTGCGTACTTAGGCTAGACCGAACTAAACTTTTTGGCTCAACACGGTCAGGCGTAACAACATGTTTCAGAGCTCCCAGAGATGAACGTTTAGCATCTATTAATTCAAGGGATAGGCGTGTTTAAGTTAATGCGATCTCTCTCTCCACAACCCCAGCTGCTCTTATAAAGAAGTCATCCAAAGTCCCGGTTAGGCCTCCCCCTGGTGTAATTGTCCCACATTTCCCATTTCCTCCAGTATTCCGTACCATTGTCACTCACAGTCAATGTCTCGCGACCACTCATATTTCTAAGAAAAGGGCCAAGAAGTCTCACCAAGAATGAAGGTTGGTAGAGGGGTGGACCAGTCCAGTCTTGTCCTGCCTTGGACGGCCGTAGACGGCCTGCCCTTTGCCCGGGCTTAGCCCGTGGCGCGTAGAGAGCACGGGCCTTTTGTGCGCCTCCGGGCACTCAGGTGGGCGTGTTGTGGTGCACGATAGACGCGCTGGTGGTTATGGGCAATGTAGTCCCCCCCGCTCGGCAGCCGCAGGTGTTCCGGTGAGCGGCGGCGGGGGGGACGGCGGAGCAAGCACAGAGCAAAAGCTCCTCTCCTGCCTAGCGCGGACCCAACAGCAAGCTCCCGCAGGTCACAGGTCAGTGATTTGAACGATCTCCTGCTCCACTGCGGGAGCACGGGCCTTTTGTGCGCCTCTGGGCGCTCAGGTGGGCTTGTTGTGGTGCGCGATAGACGCGCTGGTGGTTATGGGCAATGTAGTCCCCTCCGCTCGGCAGCCGCAGGTGTTCCGGTGAGCGGCGGCGATGGGTGCGACGGCGGAGCAAGCACAGAGCAGAAGCGCCTCTCCTGCCCAGCGCGGACCCAACAGCAAGCTCCCACAGGTCAGTGATTTGAACGGTCTCCCTCGCTCTAAAGCACCACCATGCATCCTAACTTCACCGATGGATTTGCTAGAGTTCTGGAGAATAATAAATTTAGTTTTATCTACATTGACAGCCAAGTCATGATCTACACAAAACTCTTCAAATCTATATAGAGCACGTTGGAGCCCTTGACGTGTCTTAGAAAGTATAAGCGTATCATCAGTGAACATTAGGAGTGGGATATTTTTACCGCATAAAGTGGGGGCATCAGTCGGGTAGTTTTCAAAATATTTTAGTACCCCATTAATACAGATAGAAAAGAGGGTGGGTGTGAGGACGCATCCCTGCCTTACCCCTTTTTCCACCAAGAATTTTCTGGTGGTTTGACCTGCATTGTCCCATCTGACCTGGGCGAAGTTATCCATGTGCAATTTAACCAGAAAAGGCCAGGATTTCCAGTGGCATACCCAGCTTTGTAAGATTTTGCCACAGTTTGGATCGTGGTACTAGGTCAAAAGCAGACCTAAGGTCCACAAAAGGTGCGTAGATAGGCCCTTTCCCCAAGGTAACAGTGCGCCAATAGATGAGGATGAACCTTAATATCTGGTCCACCGTGCTAATCCCTCGTCGGAAACCTGCTTTTAATTCTGAAAGAATATGGAAATCGTCCATCCATATCTGCATTCTACATAGAATCACTTTTGCCACGACCTTCTGAATGCAGTCGATCAGGCTTATAGGCCTATAGTTTCCTGGTTGTGAAGGATCCCCCTTTTTATAAATTGGAAGGATAACCGCTCCTGCCCACGTACCAGGAATCGCTGCTCCATCGTCAATGGCATTCATCATAATTTGGATGTACTTTGCCCCAGAAGTCAGGTCTTGAACAAAACGATCTGCAGGAATGCAATCAAGGCCTGGAGCCCCGCCTTTTGGAACTTGGAGAAGAGCTTGTTCTACTTCCATTATAGTAATGTTAAGTGGAACAGAGGGCGACGGAACAACAAAAGTATCCTGGGCCCCCAAAGTATTAGCAAATTGGCCACTCTAGTGGCAAATCGACTGATCCGGTTCCATGTGATTAATGGGAATATTGCTGGGAGTGACACTCCCCCATTTCACCAGGTGCCAGAATCAAGACATATCCCTCCCCGAACAAGCTTCATGGAGTTCCGCCCAGTGTGCCTCATCCCATTCGCGTTTTGCTTTATATTTTGCAACCTTGTAAGCCTGCCTCCTTTCTCTGATAAGTGCCTGTTCCTTGCTCCTCATTGCAACTGCCAGGGATTTACAGGCTGAACGACAATTAGAATTATACCACTGTGCCCCCTTTGTGGTGGATGAAGCTGGCCCTTTTTTTTTCTTAGTAATAAAAAAACTTTTCAATTGATTAAAATGATGCTCATGAATCTGGGTAAATCTACCCCTAAGTACCCCCAATTCAGCCTCTGTCTGAAGATTAACAATAGTATTAGCTACTAAATTTCTCATGGCTAGCAGCTTTTCAGAATCAAGTGCAACCTTACACCATTTAAGACGTCTGGTGTCGTTTGATAAATTGCCTTCTACAAAGTCTTGACAGTCCAACATACCTTCTACCCAATTAGGGCCAAGAGCCTGCATTAGAACTAAGAGTGGATTATGGTCACTCTCAGGCCGGGCTTACACCTTCATATCTAGCAATTCTGGCCACATTTCCTTATTTAAAATAAAATAGTCTATGCGACTAGAACGAAGACCATTGCTAAAATTAGGTATCCGTAATTTGTCAGACTTTGTACGGCCATTTGCTGCTCTTAACCCATGTTCCAGGCTGAAAGCTTTTAATTGGAGTGCTGCTCTTGTCTACTTTTTTATTGGAGGAAGTTCCAGTGGTGGGATCAACCACTGGTCATTCTCCTCAAAACTAACATTCAAGTCCTCACAATCAAGCGGTTCATAGGTACAGTTGAAGTCCCCTGCAATTATAATGTTACTTTTGTGGCTGTGATGTGTTAAAAAAGTATCTAAAAGATCTATTGTAACTGATGCCCTCCCACCTTGCTGCCCCCTAGAGTAAACATTAATACGTATAATGTCTATAGGCCTATAGTTTCCTGGTTGTGAAGGATCCTCCTTTTTATAAATTGGAAGGATAACCGCTCCTGCCCACGTACCAGGAATCGCTGCTCCATCGTCAATGGCATTCATCATAATTTGGATGTACTTTGCCCCAGAAGTCAAGTCTTGAACAAAATGATCTGCAGGAATGCAATCAAGGCCTGGAGCCCCGCCTTTTGGAACTTGGAGAAGAGCTTGTTCTACTTCCATTATAGTAATGTTAAGTGGAACAGAGGGCGACGGAACAACAAAAGTATCCTGGGCCCCCAAAGTATTAGCAAATTGGCCACTCTAGTGGCAAATCGACTGATCCGGTTCCATGTGATTAATGGGAATATTGCTGGGAGTGCCACTCCCCCATTTCACCAGGTGCCAGAATCAAGACATATCCCTCCCCGAACAAGCTTCATGGAGTTCCGCCCAGTGTGCCTCATCCCATTTGCGTTTTGCTTTATATTTTGCAACCTTGTAAGCCTGCCTCCTTTCTCTGATAAGTGCCTGTTCCTTGCTCCTCATTGCAACTGCCAGGGATTTACAGGCTGAACGACAATTAGAATTATACCACTGTGCCCCCTTTGTGGTGGATGAAGCTGGCCCTTTTTTTTCTTAGTAATAAAAAAACTTTTCAATTGATTAAAATGATGCTCATGAACCTGGGTAAATCTACCCCTAAGTACCCCCAATTCAGCCTCTGTCTGAAGATTAACAATAGTATTAGCTACTAAATTTCTCATGGCTAGCAGCTTTTCGGAATCAAGTGCAACCTTACACCATTTAAGACGTCTGGTGTCGTTTGATAAATTGCCTTCTACAAAGTCTGGACAGTCCAACATGCCTTCTCCACAATTAGGGCCAAGAGCCCGCATTAGAACTAAGAGTGGATTATGGTCACTCTCAGGCCGGGCTTCCACCTTCATATCTAGCAATTCTGGCCACATTTCCTTATTTAAAATAAAATAGTCTATGCGACTAGAACGAAGAGCATTGCTAAAATTAGGTATCCGTAATTTGTCAGACTTTGTACGGCCATTTGCTGCTCTTAACCCATGTTCCAGGCAGAAAGCTTTTAATTGGAGTGCTGCTCTCGTCCACTTTTTTATTGGAGGAAGTTCCAGTGGTGGGATCAACCACTGGTCATTCTCCTCAAAACTAACATTCAAGTCCTCACAATCAAGCGGTTCATAGGTACAGTTGAAGTCCCCTGCAATTATAATGTTACTTTTGTGGCTGTGATGTGTTAAAAAAGTATCTAAAAGATCTATTGTAACTGATGCCCTCCCACCTTGCTGCCCCCTAGAGTAAACATTAATACGTATAATGTCCGAGGAGTTGCCATGTGATAGTTTCACTATAAGAATATCCTGGCTGTCAAAGACAATCTCCTGAAGTTTGTAGGAATGGAGCTGTCTAACCCAGATTAATATACCCCCCTTGGGTCTACCCCTGTCACCCCGTACAGCTGGTTTGGAAAAATTAATAAAACCCTCATAGAGTACCTGGTCCACTGCTCAGGTTTTCTTGTAAAAATATGAAGTCTTGTTCCTCAACAAATGAGGTCCATTCAGTAGTAACAAGTTTAGATGCAAGCCCCGCTATATTCCACGAAACAATTTTGAGTACTGCACAAGACTCCACTGGTACATTAATTAAGTGGCCTGATTCTGAATTTATCAACGGGGTGGGTAATACTTGATCATAAATCATACATGATGGACCTTCATCATTGGCACAAAGTCCTGGTGTTACTGGGCGACCCAAACTGCTTACGTATGGTACAGGGTTCACTCCACTGCTTATAGGAAGAGCTCCACTGCCACTACCTTCTTGAACCTGACCTTGGTGAACTAAGCATGGCTGGATCACCAGACCTAGTCAGTTTATGTCCTCTAAGTTGGTAAATGATTCAAATCTATTGAAGGTCCGGACAGAGAACTCGTACAGCCCCTGTGCTTGTGGTACATAGTTATGTTCGCCCATGAGTAAATTCGGTAGCCCTGTATCTTGGTAAAAGAACCCTAACGGGACAATGTTTATGTCTTCTTCGCTCAGATACTGTGAGCCAGCCCTGTCAAGGATTGTTTTAACTGTATAGAGGGACCCAAAATTGACCACCTCACAATCACCTCTACTTGTTTTCCTAGATGGGCCTATCCAGTTTATTCTGTGTGCTATTTTGAAGCTCCCAAATAAGGAACCACCCAATCTAGTTTTAGAATTAATTAAATGAAGTGTCTTATTACTCAAAGAGGCCCAATTTTCCTCAGCACCTTACTGCAGGTGCGGTACATTGGTGAGAATAATCATAGCATGAAATAGGAGTAAATGCATATACACATACATGCACATAATTTTCATCTCAGTTTGCACCATTTCTCATTTTCAAGGGATTGGTTCAAATAATGGTTAGGTTAGTCCTAGGTGAATGCGGTACTCACTCACTGGTTCATAACTTGGTGGTGATGCATTTCCCAAACTTCCAAGTTTTCATCAAATCTAAGCTGCACATAAATTCACCAGATCTGTGTGGTCAGAAAATGTGTGACAAAGCTTCATAAATGTATGTTTTCAACAATGTGTCTAGAAGTTAGATATGTAAGGAAATTCATTCAAATTAAAAAATAAACCAAAAGTTAATTATATTCATATCCAAAATTGTCAAACTCCTTATTGTGAATACTTTGTAATGCACAGAGATTGTGCATGCAGGTTTAGAGTAAAAGGCAAATGCCACTATTTTTGTTTATTCTATGCTTTTACATGGTTGGTGCACAACACTTCTAAATCAAATGTGTGTAAATTACCCCCATGCACAGTTATGCCTGTTATATGCCATCATTTCCACTAGTGTTTGATAATAGGGACCACTGTGAATAATTAAACATTTGGAGCCAGTGTGTGGTGTCCTCGAATTTGAATTTAAAAGTTAATCAATGTGAAATCAGCTTAGGACTAAATGACAGTGTTCAGTATTTTGAGACAGGCAGTAAAATAAAGTGAAATTATTAAAATATTCACAAAAATATACAAGATATTTTCATTACTAATTGCCTGAAACATGCTGGCACAGGTGATGAAATATGTACTGTTAGGCAAGTGCAGAGGCATAACATTAAGACAAGAAATGTAGCCTGATTAGCAGGAGTTGGAAGCATAATCTCATGACCAAATGGATGGTATTAGTTGAATTATTATTCATTAAACTTCCTCATCTTGATTAAAGGCAGTCAAGAATTATTTCAACTCTTAATGAATTGTAAACGTTGTCCCCATTCTACTCAGAATCTGTCCCAAGGAATACCATAGAGTGGGCACGATTCACAGAACTAACTTAAGACAAAATCCTAAACTTACTACTTTTGGTATTCACAGAAGTTAGGATTTTGTCTTAAATTTGTCTTAAAAAAAACTTAAGACAGACTTAGGACAGACTTAAGACAGACAAGTTAGGATTTTGTCTTAAGTCTGTCTTAAGTTTGTCTTAAGACAAACTTAAGACAAAATCCTAACTTCTGTGAATACCAAAAGTAGTAAGTTTAGGATGTTGTCTTAAATTAGTTCTATGAATCGGCCCCAATATGTATGAATCCAATTTGCTAGCATTGAATGTCAGTGGAGATTACTTGCATGATAGTTAGTAACATTAAACTCAGGGGTTGCCCAGGCCCAACCCTGAAGAAGATTTTCATTGGCTGTGTTGTTAATACTTTGGACCACGAACTTAGGTTGTTTCGTGACTGGCAGCAAAAACAGGCCTGCAATTACTTTACTTTATTTTAGTGCAGCAAAATCCTTTTGGAGTTCTCATGTGTTATATGAGGCTGAATAGGATGCGTAACAGTTGGGAGGCATTCCACTGAACCAACACTTACAAGTCCCTTCACAACACCGAACCAGGATACCTGAACAGCTACCTCTCCTTCCATGCACCCAAACACTCCGCTCCACCCAGCTTGCCCTGGCACCGTTCCACGGGTCTGCAATAAAAGAACTGCTTCACTGCCAGACCTGGAACACCCCACCCCTCCATCTCAGACTATCTCCCATGCTACCCCAGTTCAAGGGTATCTAGACCTGGCTCTTAGACGGATCTGCTCCTCACCTCCCTTCAGCACATTGAGACTCTCACGGGTGAGTAGTTGTGCTTTACCAACCCTTTCTTGATTGATTGACTGACTTAGTAGGTTGGTATTTAAACTTACCTCTCTTGAGCTAGCTCTATTTGCATCTGCCCCTCCTGCCTAATTATAGCATTTCCATGTCCTCAATCCTTTTGATCTTCAGAAGGGGTCATGATACCTACAAGTTTGGGGGATTAAAATATTTTAATACTATAAAAATGATCAATCTGTAATTGAATAAAATCCCTGTTTGCTTCTCATATTTTCAAACAAATACATATATTATGTAGATTTGGATTATTATCTTATATGGCTGGAAAACTGTATAATATCCGTGGTCTAGAATGACCATTAATATTTTTTATCTTATACTAATTCTGCATGCAAGAGTTAGATGTAATGGTTCTTGGTTCATCAGGTCTGCTAGCTTAAGCTTTGATGTCTATGGTGTGGGAAGAAACGAGAGAGTTGTTATTAAACAACCTGTGTAAGTTGATGGGTTAAGGGGGCAAGAGTGTCACCACTGGTTACCGAACCATTGAATTCTCCCTTGCTTTTTCTTGGCTATTTAGTTTCTCCTTATTTAAACCCATCCTGGTATTTTGCTTGCCAATGCTTAAAAGTACTATTTCAATAGCTATTGTTTTGTTTACTCTGGTTTCAAAATCTGGAATAAATGTCAATCATGTTTTGCTGACTGGTTGACTTTAATTGTGTTATTATTCCATTGGATAAAGATTGCTCAAACACTGCCAAATTTGTCTTAAACCACTGGCCAGCTAAAAAAAATTATTATTCGTCTACTTGCAGTTTACTGAAAATCCTTTAAAAAAACTCATACCTCTTTTATTGATTTTCTGAGTCCTGGCCAGGTAAAATTGTATTCCACACACATTTAAAGTGTACACAAGTTATATTTATGCCAGCCGCTGTATTACTGTACCAGACATGTTTTTCTGTTTGGTGTAAATATACTGCACTTTGTGGCTAGATTCACACTCTTAAAATGACTTTAGGGCCATTCTCACACACAATGTGAGAACCTGTACCATGACCAATCACTATACGTATTTGCTTTGAAGCTGTGCTGCCTGGTGTTGGGTCATTGGGAGTGCATTAAGGTGAAATAAATGAGGGACCCTGCCGTGCAAACTTAGCATATACATAGGTATCCATCCAATTAGCTGCTGCATCACATGGCATGGCGGGTGCTGCGATTCGTGAACGCGGATCTTCACATCATATCTGTTTCTCGCCACAAGTAATATTGTGCACTCACTGAAGATTGCTTCAATATCTTTCAGTATACCACTTCACACAAAAATTTCGACAAATGCGTTTCGGCTCCAGCCATATTAAAATATATTGATGCAATCTTCAGTGAGTGAGCAATATAGATATATATAGATAGATATATATATTCACTGAAAAAAACATTGGTTTCAGGTCATATATAGTTAGGAATTAGCATTTAAAAAACCATTGAAATTGCTCCTATATAGTTTGTTGTACTAACTATATTTTGCACACCCGCAATCCACTGCTGATGATGTCACATATTACATCATTCATGACATGGTCAGTGACATCACTGATGACATCTCAAATGACATCACTGATGACATCACTGATGCTATCATCCAGTGACTGTATGTTTCTGTAAAGTTTAAATTTGTTTTACATATTGAAGAATGAGTGGATGTATAAGTGTCTGGATGAAAGATTTAGTAGGTACATGACTGAATGTATGAGCGAGTGATTAAATGTGTCTTACTGAATGCATGGGTTAGTGACTAAACTGTCTGAATGTGTGCATCAGTATGTCTGTTGTTGTGTAAGCTACTGCGTGTGTTGATCAGTAGCTATATGAGTGGCTATATGTGTTATTGATTGTTTGCCCAAGTATTTGTATGGGAGACTGAGTGTGTGTGTGGGTAGCTGGCATATATAAATGACTATACATAAGAGCCACTGATTGTGCGAGTGGCTGTATGGATCATTGTGTACTTGTATCAGTAATTGTATAACAAAGTAAGTATGTGTTAGTATATGTTTGAATAAGTAAGGTGTTGTGTGTATAACTGTATAGTTGAGGAAATGAAAGTGTGATTGATTCTTTGGATGACTGACTAGATGTGTGAGTAACTCCATGGATGAGTGGCAGAGTGTGAGTGTCTGTATAGGTGTTTGAGTGCAGATGATAGTGTTGTATTGATGAGTGACTGTATGTATGAGTGATTCTATGGGTAAATGATTGAATGTGTGTATAGATCTAGCAATCAGTGTGTGTATGTAGTAACTAGTATCGGTGTGTCAATAGTTTCAAGAATGGTAGTCTGTGTTTAACACTGGGTGTATCAAAGGTTATATTAAAGTGTGAAGAGGTGCATCGTATTATCACATGAATGATATCATCAGTGATGTGATCAGTGATGTCAATTGAGATGTCATCAGTGATGTCATCAGTGATGTCATTTGAGATGTCATCAGTGATGTCATCAGTGATGTCACTGACCATGTCATGAATGATGTAATATGTGACATCATCAGCAGTGGATTGCGGGTGCGCGAACTATAGTTAGTACAACTAACTATATAGGAGCAATTTCAATGGTTTTTTAAATGCTAATTCCTAACTATATATGACCTGAAACCTATGGTTTTTTCAGTGAATTTGCAAGGTTTTTTAAATGCTAATTCCTAACTATATATGACCTGAAACCTATGGTTGTTTCAGTGAATTTGCAAGGTTTTTTAAATGCTAATACCTAACTATGTAAGGCTTGAAACCTATGGTTTTTTCAGTGAATATATATATTTAATATAATATATATATATCATTTTTATTTTCAAGTTTTTTTTTTATATGATTACAGGGTCCGCGCACCATGAACGCTCTGAGCTCTTACCCCGACAAATTTTTTAAGTTTCTAAAACATAATATCTATGTTTTTAATGTAGATTTTAAAGATAGACAATATCTGCTTTAATGTAGAAAATGTTTTTTTTAAACTTTTATCAACAGTTAATTACTTTTTGAAGTAGTAACAAATCTCGCGAGGGTACGTCGCACGTGCACGCAACGTAAGAGCTCCATCCGCGCACCGTAAAAGCTTTGAGCTCTTGCCCCCGAAAGTTTTATAAACTTTAAATCGTTATATCTACGTATTCATTGTACAATGTAAAGGTACACATTATCTGGGATAATAAAGAACATGTTAATTTAAACTTTTAAAGACCATATATAACTTAAGCAATTATAAATCTCGCGAGGGTGCGTACTACGTAAACGCATCGTAAGATGACGTTAGCGCTCGGCAAATAGAGCGTAAACGCAACGTAAGCTTACGTAAGTGCTCCGTAAACGCTCCGTAAGCTTACGTCCAACCATGTGACCTCAAAACAAAATATTTAATTGGTTTATAATACTTCCTACTCCAATTGTTGAAAGACCCCTCCCATGTTCATCATTCTTCTTTGGCTTTCAAGGAAGAAACACCTTTTTTCATCAGCACTTTGCTAATGAAAAATCTATTGAAATGTCTGAACAGCAGGAACCTGAGCATTCAGAACATGAGGAACCTGAGCATTCAGAACATGAGGAATCTGAGCATTCTGAACATGAGGAACCTGAGTTTGTTCCTGAAACCCCTAGATCACCAAAAGAGTCCATAGTTTGGAATTTTTTTTAATTCCCAGAAGGACAGAAAAAGGTAAATGCGCCTTTTGTCACATGCAAAATCTGTGCAACAGTACTTTCCAGAGGGGATCCACAGAAGAAGTACAGCTTTGGAACTTTTAGCATGGAACGCCATGTCAAGAATATACACCCAAACAATTGGAGAAAAGCTGTAATGAAAAGATCATCAGAGGAGCAGGGCTCTGCTCCCAGCACTTCTTCTCAACCAACAGCACCACCAATGCAAGCATCAATGGTTGGAAATATCCAACCAGAACTTAAGAATTTGATGATGCAATGCATTTGTTATATGTGAGATAAC
The DNA here is from genome assembly GCF_964263255.1 of Lissotriton vulgaris. NCBI lineage: Eukaryota > Metazoa > Chordata > Amphibia > Caudata > Salamandridae > Lissotriton > Lissotriton vulgaris. The sequence goes on along the minus strand of NC_141700.1, from coordinate 532,373,302 downwards.
AATCCCAGGCATACAATTAAGGAAAAGAGGCAAAAAATGGATTAAGGCAAACACACAACTAATTCAATATGAAAAAATACATTTTTAATATGATAAACACATATAGTAAAAAATCAATAAATTGATGCCAATTGATAAAATAACATTGTACTAATACATATGTTGTCACAATAAAAAGCTATATGATAAGAAAAACAGATGGTTTCCTGCCGACGCGTTTCGACATACAAACTATGTCTTCATCAGGACTTTTACCATCATATTTCTGTGAGAGAAAGGAAATTTATAAAATTATTTTACTAAATGATTCCTCAATTCTGTATACAAAATAATTGAATCAGTTTCAGTTTGCCAAGGAATTCCATTGCCAAATATTGCTACCAAATCTAATATACTGCTGAATGATCAAAAAAGCCTGTGATTTCATCAGGTACCTATGCATTACTTATTTTATAAAACCATCACAAATGAGACATACATGTCTTCAACATAGCACCACATTTAAGATAATGTGAGCAATGGTTACATTGAACCTATTTTCTATTAGCCGTTTACACGGGTGATATGTCATATTTGTACATGATATTCAGATACAATAATCACTGTATAGGTCATTCATAGTACATGATTACAATTCGAATTTTAATACTACATCATCTATAGACCAAACATTTAGCTCGCATGAGGAAAGGGTTGAAATAGATTTCCAGTATGGAAAATAAGAAGAATATCAGTTGGGAAATACAGTTCAGAGAAAACAGATAGACTCATTATAAGAAGACCTAATCCTATATTCTATATATGTACCAAAGTAGTTGCAAGGATAAAGGTACAAACATTAATATGTCCTAACTTTAAAGAATGTTATATTTTATACTAAGTATCCTATTAATTGTTTTGCCATTAAACCTAGATGTGCATACACGTGAGTCTAAATAGGCAATACATTCCATTTAATGGATTTCTTACTATTTTTATATTTATACAGGGTTAATTTTAACTGTTCCCAATATGACTAACCTTCAGGAGATGTGCCTTATTATCTCCACTACCTATTCCAGATTCTTACCTTTTTTATTTAAAGCTGTAGGGTAGTTTAGGACTGATATAAAAAAATCAACATTCGAGTTTCAGACTCCCAAAGATAGCTTGTAGAAAATCTGCAGGTAAAAGGGGTAATAATTCAGTAATTAGCCTTTAACTTTCCCGGTTAATATTTAGAAGTTTCACTAAATTATTGTTGCAGTAAATTATTGTTGCAGCTGATAACGGTTATAAACCTCTTTTTTTATTTTTTTATATCAATCACAGCCTGTGAGTGAAAGTTTATCTTTATGGCTACATGAGCTCAATATCGTTCTCTGCACAGTTGTTACCTGCATGTGCACATTATTATTAAATAAGCAGTCATCTCATTAAGTTATCACAGCCATTCTATTTATATGGAGACTAGACCTTTCTTACCGTTATTTTTAACATGATTCTGATTTCACGTGAAGCAAGAATATCTTCAAGATTAAAATCTTTTATTTGTGGGGTATTATTCTACAAAATTAAAACAGTAGAAAGTTTCAAACCGCAAATATTGGGTATCTTCAGCCTTAATTGCAAAATTTATTCACGTATCAGGGCTTACCTAAAAAGATAGTCCGATTCCAGACTACTTTGTATGTCTTAATATTTCAGGTGGATAGCGTAGGGTCGTAGTAGTTACTTCGCCATTGTCAATTGACTTATGCACAGTATATCTAGTTTAATAAAAAGACAAATGAAGGAGGGGCTGAGCTTTAAATAACACGGCACAAATTAATTCAAACACGCGGTCTCACATCGGTGTTTTCTTACCGATAGCTGCACAGCGTATGTTCAATAATGCACAGTGGTAGAGTGCTGTTGCTTTATATTTCTTATTGCAAGGATTTCAGCCACACAAATGCGGTACATCTAAATTTATAAAGAATACAAAGGGAGCTTTTAGCTTTTATATAATCAACTGGTAAAGTTTTACAAGGTTAGCTTGAAGCCTATAGATGGGTTACCGGGGGGGGGGGTTTCTCACAGGTAAAAAGACAATGATGCGATGTCAATTCAGACACTCTTATGCGCTTCTGTTTCCCAGCTCGTACATGCGGTACGTCTAAATTTTTAAAGAAAAGAAGCAAATAGGGGCTTTTAATTATTTTTACCATAAGCTAGTTAGGTTATGCATAGTTGGCTTAAACGATATGCGAGGGTTACGAAGGGGCTTTCTTACTGAAGGAGAGACAGCAGCGCGACGTATCTTCAAACACCCTTCTACGCTTCCGTTTTTTGAAAAAGTAAAAACGCGCTCTTTTTCTTGACTCCTTATATAAGGAGGGTGCCTATTGGTCTACCTATTAGTGATCATTCTCTTAAAGGGGAATGATCACATTCTTACACCCGAAACTTGCATAGAGATGGCGATTGTTTGTTTACATATAACGTCACGTTCTTACACCCGAAACTTGCATAGAGATGGCGATTGTTTGTTTACATATAAGAACATGTTCATCTTTGCAAGTTAATTTGGGATAGTTACAAAAGCAATGCAATGCAATCCATTTTTTGAATAAAATTAGAGCATTTTTATTATTCATGGACAAATATCTCTGGATTTCAAACTAAGACTAATTAAGTTACAGAATCGCATTTTCCCATGGTAGCTCGTTATTTAACCCATGGGTGAAGGTCTTTAGGGTAAAAATCCAGAATACTTCTCTCTTTTTTTGTATTTTATCCCCACCTTTTGCATTAGGTGTTTGGATTTTTTCCAATATGCGCCATCTAACATCTGATGGGGCATGTTGGAAGTCCAAAAAATGGGTAACCAGAGGGGCTGTTAGTTTGCGTGTTTTTATGGCTGATCTGTGTTCCGTCAAACTAACTTTAACTGATCGAGATGTCTCACCAACGTATCCCATATTACATGGGCATACGATCAGATAAATAATATTACATGTATTACATGTCCACAGATCATTAGCCTTGATTTCACAGTCATTCAGCTTAAAAGTTTCTCCAGGTATTATACCGTCACATGACTGGCACGAACCACATCTAGAGGTCCCTTTTACAGGATTTGATCCTTGTATGGATTTTTGTATGAAAGGGGGAGGATTACCGGATGTTCCAGTGTATCTTGATCTCCCTACCAGATCTTTTAAATTTTTATTTCTATGATGCGCAAAAATTGGTTTCTTCAGTTTGGGTTTCGAAGGTTCTATATTCAGCAGATGCCAGTTAGCATTTATTATTTGCCTGACTGTTGAATTCAGTGTCGAGTGTTTCGTAATACATACCAACTTTGGTTCCTGGGCATCTTTGTTTGAGTTTAGCAATACTTCGCGATCATAATATCGCGCCCTTTTATATGCTTCTCGGACAAGCCGATGCGGATACCCTCTGTCGATGAATTTCTGTTTCATTTTCACCGATTGAACATCATAGTCCTTGATGTTTGTACAATTTCTCCTCACCCTGAGAAACTGCGAGAAGGGAATACCATCTTTTTGATTTTTCGGGTGAAAACTTGAGAAATGGAGTAAGGTATTTCTAGATGTGGGCTTGGAGTATAGATCTACCTCCAATTTATTTGAGTTATTCTTAATGTATATATCCAAAAACTCAACTCAATTAGTATCAATATGGGCCGTGAACCGCAAGTTCTCATCTGCGAGGTTGATCCACTCTAAGAATTCCCTCAGAGTCTGTTCCCCATTGTTCCAGATTGAAAAAAATGTCATCAATGAACCTGTACCAATGGGAAACAGACTCATAAAAGGGGGCCATCTCATTATGGATATTGCGAGATTCAAAATGAGCCATATATATATTGGCTATCGACGGAGCCATGGCTGCCCCCATACTCACGCCCTTTATCTGCTGATACAATTTATCACCAAACTGGAAAACATTTTCCTGCAAAACTATAGACAAGCATTCAAAAATGAAATGCTTATTACAAGGTATTTGGTGCAGGTCAATGAACCACATAGTGGCTTTTAAAGCTCCGTCTTGTGGAATGTTACTATACAAAGCTTCCACATCAAGTGTGACCAATAAGTCACTGGTATTGTCAAACGGTAAATTTTCTACCTTGGAGATCATGGTTCCTGTATCCTTAATATATGATGGAGTTAAAGGGATATATGGTCTGAGAATATTGTCCACGTATTTGGATAGAGCTTCGGTAGGGGTACCGATGGTGGACACAATAGGACGGTATGGTGGATCTTCTTGGTTTTTATGCATTTTCGGGAGCCCATAAATGCATGCTATTTTTCCTTGTGATTTGTTCAAAAACTCAAATTCTTTCTTGTTTATTATCCTTCGATCCAATGCTCTCTTTGTAATTTGGGGAATTTTTTTGATTACCTTATCTGTTGGATTATTAATGACTCTTTTGTAAAAAAGGGGGTCATTTAACATGCTTAACATATTTGTTTCATAGGTATCTGAATCAGTAAGGACAATGCCACCTCCTTTGTCACTGCTCTTTATTATTAAGGATTTATTATTTTTAAGATTCTGCAAGGAATTGTACTCTTCTTTAGTAATATTATATCTAGGTTTAGGCACATATCTTAGTGCTTGCTCCAGTTTGGATAAAACCACCTTTTCAAACATAGCCATTTCAGGGCCAAGTTGGTCCAATGATGGAGTAAATGTGGAAGGTAAAGCCACAATATTATTGTTAGTATTCTCTAAGTCTATATCAATTTTATCCATAAAGAACTTCTGGAGTCTTATTTTCCGAAAAAAAGAATGTAGATCCTGATGGAGTTCAAATAAATTTGCATTCGCATGCGGGACAAACGTTAATCCTTTAGAGAGCAACGATATATCTGAGGTTTCTAGATTGTGTTTTGACAGATTAAAGATGGGAATTACATCCATTGCCTCTGATACTGTCGGCTGCGCGTTTCCAGATAGTGTTGGGGTTCTATGGGCTGTTGGTATGACTGATGATGACCCCGGGATGGTGGTTGGAAACGTACTCTCTGTCGTCCCCGTTTGGCACCTCGGTATCCTAAAAAAGGCTGGCGCATGTTTCTACGCCCATTTTGAGGGTTATAGTGGCCTTCTTCCTGGTAGTTAGAATCGCCATCAGAATCAGGGTCAGAAGAATCTGAAAAATTATTTACTCTTTTTTGGTTATAACCTGATTCTCCTTGTTGATTGTCTGTGTTATAGAAACCTTCTCTCAAATAGGGGTAAGTGCGTTCCAAAGTATAACATCTTTTGTCCTTTGAGAATTTGTCTTGTTTTCTTTTTGTAAGATATTCAGCAAAGGACAGAATATCGTTATTCAGAGCTTCAAGTTGTTTGTCAGCTTCTGCTATTACTGTAGATGTTTTAATTTTATTCTCTAGCTCCTCTATCTCTTTCTTTAAGTCCGATGCTAACTCCTTGGAAGTAGCTATGATTAGGATCATTAAATCCCTGGAGCACCTGCTGGCTATCATGCTCCACTTATGTAAAAATGATTTTATATCTACGAATAGACCTGGGATATTTCTGATACGCAGTCCCAATGGAATAACTCCAGCTTTTAAGTAGTTAAGCATAAACTCACCATGAGCTTCTATCCTTATTAGTTTCTTTTTTAAGTTGGATAATTTTGCTGTATCACTATTTCCCTGAGTTTTTGACATAAAGCTAACGCTAGCAGGTACAGAGGTACCTATCAAGGTAGCAAAATCCTCTTCTGAAAAACCATAGGTCTCCATTTGAGCCATGTGTGATTTAAAGATGGAGAGACTATTGCGAGACAAGAATAGAAGGAGGAAATGGATGAAACACAGTATACCAGAAGGATTTCTATTCTTAAGATAATATTTTAGTGCATAGGTAAAGAAGGCAGCAGTAGGTACATAGAACAAGAAAATAGGTCCCACACGGATGACCGTGGGTAAAACTTTTGACAAAAAACAAGGACCCCCTGTTTTGGATAAATATCCTGGGACAGGGCAAACAATATATGTGAGATAACAATCCCAGGCATACAATTAAGGAAAAGAGGCAAAAAATGGATTAAGGCAAACACACAACTAATTCAATATGAAAAAATACATTTTTAATATGATAAACACATATAGTAAAAAATCAATAAATTGATGCCAATTGATAAAATAACATTGTACTAATACATATGTTGTCACAATAAAAAGCTATATGATAAGAAAAACAGATGGTTTCCTGCCTACGCATTTCAACATACACACTATGTCTTCATCAGGACTTTTACCATCATATTTCTGTGAGAGAAAGGAAATTTATAAAATTATTTTACTAAATGATTCCTCAATTCTGTATACAAAATAATTGAATCAGTTTCAGTTTGCCAAGGAATTCCATTGCCAAATATTGCTACCAAATCTAATATACTGCTGAATGATCCAAAAAGCCTGTGATTTCATCAGGTACCTATGCATTACTTATTTTATAAAACCATCACAAATGAGACATACATGTCTTCAACATAGCACCACATTTAAGATAATGTGAGCAATGGTTACATTGAACCTATTTTCTATTAGCCGTTTACACGGGTGATATGTCATATTTGTACATGATATTCAGATACAATAATCACTGTATAGGTCATTCATAGTACATGATTACAATTGAATTTTAATACTACATCATCTGTAGACCAAACATTTAGCTCGCATGAGGAAAGGGTTGAAATAGATTTCCAGTATGGAAAATAAGAAGAATATCAGTTGGGAAATACAGTTCAGAGAAAACAGATAGACTCATTATAAGAAGACCTAATCCTATATTCTATATATGTACCAAAGTAGTTGCAAGGATAAAGGTACAAACATTAATATATCCTAACTTTAAAGAATGTTATATTTTATACTAAGTATCCTATTAATTGTTTTGCCATTAAACCTAGATGTGCATACATGTGAGTCTAAATAGGCAATACATTCCATTTAATGGATTTCTTACTATTTTTATATTTATACAGGGTTAATTTTAACTGTTCCCAATATGACTAACCTTCAGGAGATGTGCCTTATTAGCTCCACTACCTATTCCAGATTCTTACCTTTTTTATTTAAAGCTGTAGGGTAGTTTAGGACTGATATAAAAAATTCAACATTCGAGTTTCAGACTCCCAAAGATAGCTTGTAGAAAATCTGCAGGTAAAAGGGGTAATAATTCAGTAATTAGCCTTTAACTTTCCCGGTTAATATTTAGAAGTTTCACTAAATTATTGTTGCAGTAAATTATTGTTGCAGCTGATAACGGTTATAAACCTCTTTTTTTTATTTATTTATATCAATCACAGCCTGTGAGTGAAAGTTTATCTTTATGGCTACATGAGCTCAATATCGTTCTCTGCACAGTTGTTACCTGCATGTGCACATTATTATTAAATAAGCAGTCATCTCATTAAGTTATCACAGCCATTCTATTTATATGGAGACTAGACCTTTCTTACCGTTATTTTTAACATGATTCTGATTTCAGGTGAAGCAAGAATATCTTCAAGATTAAAATCTTTTATTTGTGGGGTATTATTCTACAAAATTAAAACAGTAGAAAGTTTCAAACCGCAAATATTGGGTATCTTCAGCCTTAATTGCAAAATTTATTCACGTATCAGGGCTTACCTAAAAAGATAGTCCGATTCCAGACTACTTTGTATGTCTTAATATTTCAGGTGGATAGCGTAGGGTCGTAGTAGTTACTTCGCCATTGTCAATTGACTTATGCACAGTATATCTAGTTTAATAAAAAGACAAATGAAGGAGGGGCTGAGCTTTAAATAACACGGCACAAATTAATTCAAACACGCGGTCTCACGGCGGTGTTTTCTTACCGATAGCTGCACAGCGTATGTTCCATAATGCACAGTGGTAGAGTGCTGTTGCTTTATATTTCTTATTGCAAGGATTTCAGCCACACAAATGCGGTACATCTAAATTTATAAAGAATACAAAGGGAGCTTTTAGCTTTTATATAATCAACTGGTAAAGTTTTACAAGGTTAGCTTGAAGCCTATAGATGGGTTACGGGGGGGGGGGGGGGGGTTTCTTACCGGTAAAAAGACAATGATGCGATGTCTATTCAGACACTCTTATGCGCCTCTGTTTCCCAGCTCGTACATGCGGTACGTCTAAATTTTTAAAGAAAAGAAGCAAATAGGGGCTTTTAATTATTTTTACCATAAGCTAGTTAGGTTATGCATAGTTGGCTTAAACGATATGCGAGGGTTACGAAGGGGCTTTCTTACTGAAGGAGAGACAGCAGCGCGACGTATCTTCAAACACCCTTCTACGCTTCCGTTTTTTGAAAAAGTAAAAACGCGCTCTTTTTCTTGACTCCTTATATAAGGAGGGTGCCTATTGGTCTACCTATTAGTGATCATTCTCTTAAAGGGGAATGATCACATTCTTACACCCGAAACTTGCATAGAGATGGCGATTGTTTGTTTACATATAATGTCACGTTCTTACACCCGAAACTTGCATAGAGATGGCGATTGTTTGTTTACATATAAGAACATGTTCATCTTTGCAAGTTAATTTGGGATAGTTACAAAAGCAACGCAATGCAATCCATTTTTTGAATAAAATTAGAGCATTTTTATTATTCATGGACAAATATCTCTGGATTTGAAACTAAGACTAATTAAGTTACAGAATCGCATTTTCCCATGGTAGCTCGTTATTTAACCCATGGGTGAAGGTCTTTAGGGTAAAAATCCAGAATACTTACCTCTTTTTTCGTATTTTATCCCCACCTTTTGCATTAGGTGTTTGGATTTTTTCCAATATGCGCCATCTAACGTCTGATGGGGCATGTTGGAAGTCCAAAAAATGGGTAACCAGAGGGGCTGTTAGTTTGCGTGTTTTTATGGCTGATCTGTGTTCCGTCAAACGAACTTTAACTGATCGAGATGTCTCACCAACGTATCCCATATTACATGGGCATACGATCAGATAAATAATATTACATGTATTACATGTCCACAGATCATTAGCCTTGATTTCACAGTCATTCAGCTTAAAAGTTTCTCCAGGTATTATACCGTCACATGACTGGCACGAACCACATCTAGAGGTCCCTTTTACAGGATTTGATCCTTGTATGGATTTTTGTATGAAAGGGGGAGGATTACCGGATGTTCCAGTGTATCTTGATCTCACTACCAGATCTTTTAAATTTTTATTTCTACGATGCGCAAAAATTGGTTTCTTCAGTTTGGGTTTCGAAGGTTCTATATTCAGCAGATGCCAGTTAGCATTTATTATTTGCCTGACTGTTGAATTCAGTGTCGAGTGTTTCGTAATACATACCAACTTTGGTTCCTGGGCATCTTTGTTTGAGTTTAGCAATACTTCGCGATCATAATATCGCGCCCTTTTATATGCTTCTCGGACAAGCCGATGCGGATACCCTCTGTCGATGAATTTCTGTTTCATTTTCACCGATTGAACATCATAGTCCTTGATGTTTGTACAATTTCTCCTCACCCTGAGAAACTGCGAGAAGGGAATACCATCTTTTTGATTTTTCGGGTGAAAACTTGAGAAATGGAGTAAGGTATTTCTAGATGTGGGCTTGGAGTATAGATCTACCTCCAATTTTTTTGAGTTATTCTTAATGTATATATCCAAAAACTCAACTCGATTAGTATCAATATGGGCCGTGAACCGCAAGTTCTCATCTGCAAGGTTGATCCACTCTAAGAATTCCCTCAGAGTCTGTTCCCCATTGTTCCAGATGAAAAAAATGTCATCAATGAACCTGTACCAATGGGAAACAGACTCATAAAAGGGGGCCATCTCATTATGGATATTGCGAGATTCAAAATGAGCCATATATATATTGGCTATCGACGGAGCCATGGCTGCCCCCATACTCACTCCCTTTATCTGCTGATACAATTTATCACCAAACTGGAAAACATTTTCCTGCAAAACTATAGACAAGCATTCAAAAATGAAATGCTTATTACAAGGTATTTGGTGCAGGTCAATGAACCACATAGTGGCTTTTAAAGCTCCGTCTTGTGGAATGTTACTATACAAAGCTTCCACATCAAGTGTGACCAATAAGTCACTGGTATTGTCAAACGGTAAATTTTCTACCTTGGAGATCATGCTTCCTGTATCCTTAATATATGATCGAGTTAAAGGGATATATGGTCTGAGAATATTGTCCACGTATTTGGATAGAGCTTCGGTAGGGGTACCGATGGTGGACACAATAGGACGGTATGGTGGATCTTCTTGGTTTTTATGCATTTTCGGGAGCCCATAAATGCATGCTATTTTTCCTTGTGATTTGTTCAAAAACTCAAATTCTTTCTTGTTTATTATCCTTCGATCCAATGCTCTCTTTGTAATTTGGTGAATTGTTTTGATTACCTTATCTGTTGGATTATTAATGACTCTTTTGTAAAAAAGGGGGTCATTTAACATGCTTAACATGTTTGTTTCATAGGTATCTGAATCAATAAGGACAATGCCACCTCCTTTGTCACTGCTCTTTATTATTAAGGATTCATTATTTTTAAGATTCTGCAAGGAATTGTACTCTTCTTTAGTAATATTATATTTTTTCGGAAAATAAGACTCCAGAAGTTCTTTATGGAGAAAATTGATATAGACTTAGAGAATACTAACAATAATATTGTGGCTTTACCTTCCACATTTACTCCATCATTGGACCAACTTGGCCCTGAAATGGCTATGTTTGAAAAGGTGGTTTTATCCAAACTGGAGCAAGCACTAAGATATGTGCCTAAACCTAGATATAATATTACTAAAGAAGAGTACAATTCCTTGCAGAATCTTAAAAATAATAAATCCTTAATAATAAAGAGCAGTGACAAAGGAGGTGGCATTGTCCTTATTGATTCAGATACCTATGAAACAAATATGTTAGGCATGGTAAATGACCCCCTTTTTTACAAAAGAGTCATTAATAATCCAACAGATAAGGTAATCAAAAAAATTCACCAAATTACAAAGAGAGCATTGGATCGAAGGATAATAAACAAGAAAGAATTTGAGTTTTTGAACAAATCACAAGGAAAAATAGCATGCATTTATGGGCTCCCGAAAATGCATAAAAACCAAGAAGATCCACCATACCGTCCTATTGTGTCCACCATCGGTACCCCTACCGAAGCTCTATCCAAATACGTGGACAATATTCTCAGACCATATATCCCTTTAACTCTATCATATATTAAGGATACAGGAACCATGATCTCCAAGGTAGAAAATTTACCGTTTGACAATACCAGTGACTTATTGGTCACACTTGATGTGGAAGCTTTGTATAGTAACATTCCACAAGACGGAGCTTTAAAAGCCACTATGTGGTTCATTGACCTGCACCAAATAACTTGTAATAAGCATTTCATTTTTGAATGCTTGTCTATAGTTTTGCAGGAAAATGTTTTCCAGTTTGGTGATAAATTGCATCAGCAGATAAAGGGCGTGAGTATGGGGGCAGCCATGGCTCCGTCGATAGCCAATATATATATGGCTCATTTTGAATCTCGCAATATCCATAATGAGATGGCCCCCTTTTATGAGTCTGTTTCCCATTGGTACAGGTTCATTGATGACATTTTTTTTCATCTGGAACAATGGGGAACAGACTCTGAGCGAATTCTTAGAGTGGATCAACCTCGCAGATGAGAACTTGCGGTTCACGGCCCATATTGATACTAATCGAGTTGAGTTTTTGGATATATACATTAAGAATAACTCAAATAAATTGGAGGTAGATCTATACTCCAAGCCCACATCTAGAAATACCTTACTCCATTTCTCAAGTTTTCACCCGAAAAATCAAAAAGATGGTATTCCCTTCTCGCAGTTTCTCAGGGTGAGGAGAAATTGTACAAACATCAAGGACTATGATGTTCAATCGGTGAAAATGAAACAGAAATTCATCGACAGAGGGTATCCGCATCGGCTTGTCCGAGAAGCATATAAAAGGGCGCGATATTATGATCGCGAAGTATTGCTAAACTCAAACAAAGATGCCCAGGAACCAAAGTTGGTATGTATTACGAAACACTCGACACTGAATTCAACAGTCAGGCAAATAATAAATGCTAACTGGCATCTGCTGAATATAGAACCTTCGAAACCCAAACTGAAGAAACCAATGTTTGCGCATCGTAGAAATAAAAATTTAAAAGATCTGGTAGTGAGATCAAGATACACTGGAACATCCGGTAATCCTCCCCCTTTCATACAAAAATCCATACAAGGATCAAATCCTGTAAAAGGGACCTCTAGATGTGGTTCGTGCCAGTCATGTGACGGTATAATACCTGGAGAAACTTTTAAGCTGAATGACTGTGAAATCAAGGCTAATGATCTGTGGACATGTAATACATGTAATATTATTTATCTGATCGTATGCCCATGTAATATGGGCTACGTTGGTGAGACATCTCGATCAGTTAAAGTTCGTTTGACGGAACACAGATCAGCCATAAAAACACGCAAACTAACAGCCCCTCTGGTTACCCATTTTTTGGACTTCCAACATGCCCCATCAGACGTTAGATGACGCATATTGGAAAAAATCCAAACACCTAATGCAAAAGGTGGGGATAAAATACGAAGAAAGAGAGAAGTATTCTGGATTTTTACCCTAAAGACCTTCACCCATGGGTTAAATAACGAGCTACCATGGGAAAATGCGATTCTGTAACTTAATTAGTCTTAGTTTCAAATCCAGAGATATTTGTCCATGAATAATAAAAATGCTCTAATTTTATTCAAAAAATGGATTGCATTGCGTTGCTTTTGTAACTATCCCAAATTAACTTGCAAAGATGAACATGTTCTTATATGTAAACAAACAATCGCCATCTCTATGCAAGTTTCGGGTGTAAGAACGTGACGTTATATGTAAACAAACAATCGCCATCTCTATGCAAGTTTCGGGTGTAAGAATGTGATCATTCCCCTTTAAGAGAATGATCACTAATAGGTAGACCAATAGGCACCCTCCTTATATAAGGAGTCAAGAAAAAGAGCGCGTTTTTACTTTTTCAAAAAACGGAAGCGTAGAAGGGTGTTTGAAGATACGTCGCGCTGCTGTCTCTCCTTCAGTAAGAAAGCCCCTTCGTAACCCTCGCATATCGTTTAAGCCAACTATGCATAACCTAACTAGCTTATGGTAAAAATAATTAAAAGCCCCTATTTGCTTCTTTTCTTTAAAAATTTAGACGTACCGCATGTACGAGCTGGGAAACAGAAGCGCATAAGAGTGTCTGAATAGACATCGCATCATTGTCTTTTTACCGGTAAGAAACCCCCCCCCCCCGTAACCCATCTATAGGCTTCAAGCTAACCTTGTAAAACTTTACCAGTTGATTATATAAAAGCTAAAAGCTCCCTTTGTATTCTTTATAAATTTAGATGTACCGCATTTGTGTGGCTGAAATCCTTGCAATAAGAAATATAAAGCAACAGCACTCTACCACTGTGCATTATTGAACATGCGCTGTGCAGCTATCGGTAAGAAAACACCGCCGTGAGACCGCGTGTTTGAATTAATTTGTGCCGTGTTATTTAAAGCTCAGCCCCTCCTTCATTTGTCTTTTTATTAAACTAGATATACTGTGCATAAGTCAATTGACAATGGCGAAGTAACTACTACGACCCTACGCTATCCACCTGAAATATTAAGACATACAAAGTAGTCTGGAATCGGACTATCTTTTTAGGTAAGCCCTGATACGTGAATAAATTTTGCAATTAAGGCTGAAGATACCCAATATTTGCGGTTTGAAACTTTCTACTGTTTTAATTTTGTAGAATAATACCCCACAAATAAAAGATTTTAATCTTGAAGATATTCTTGCTTCACGTGAAATCAGAATCATGTTAAAAATAACGGTAAGAAAGGTCTAGTCTCCATATAAATAGAATGGCTGTGATAACTTAATGAGATGACTGCTTATTTAATAATAATGTGCACATGCAGGTAACAACTGTGCAGAGAAGGATATTGAGCTCATGTAGCCATAAAGATAAACTTTCACTCACAGGCTGTGATTGATATAAAAAAATAAAAAAAGAGGTTTATAACCGTTATCAGCTGCAACAATAATTTACTGCAACAATAATTTAGTGAAACTTCTAAATATTAACCGGGAAAGTTAAAGGCTAATTACTGAATTATTACCCCTTTTACCTGCAGATTTTCTACAAGCTATCTTTGGGAGTCTGAAACTCGAATGTTGAATTTTTTATATCAGTCCTAAACTACCCTACAGCTTTAAATAAAAAAGGTAAGAATCTGGAATAGGTAGTGGAGATAATAAGGCACATCTCCTGAAGGTTAGTCATATTGGGAACAGTTAAAATTAACCCTGTATAAATATAAAAATAGTAAGAAATCCATTAAATGGAATGTATTGCCTATTTAGACTCACATGTATGCACATCTAGGTTTAATGGCAAAACAATTAATAGGATACTTAGTATAAAATATAACATTCTTTAAAGTTAGGATATATTAATGTTTGTACCTTTATCCTTGCAACTACTTTGGTACATATATAGAATATAGGATTAGGTCTTCTTATAATGAGTCTATCTGTTTTCTCTGAACTGTATTTCCCAACTGATATTCTTCTTATTTTCCATACTGGAAATCTATTTCAACCCTTTCCTCATGCGAGCTAAATGTTTGGTCTATAGATGATGTAGTATTAAAATTCGAATTGTAATCATGTACTATGAATGACCTATACAGTGATTATTGTATCTGAATATCATGTACAAATATGACATATCACCCGTGTAAACGGCTAATAGAAAATAGGTTCAATGTAACCATTGCTCACATTATCTTAAATGTGGTGCTATGTTGAAGACATGTATGTCTCATTTGTGATGGTTTTATAAAATAAGTAATGCATAGGTACCTGATGAAATCACAGGCTTTTTTGATCATTCAGCAGTATATTAGATTTGGTAGCAATATTTGGCAATGGAAATCCTTGGCAAACTGAAACTGATTCAATTATTTTGTATACAGAATTGAGGAATCATTTAGTAAAATAATTTTATAAATTTCCTTTCTCTCACAGAAATATGATGGTAAAAGTCCTGATGAAGACATAGTGTGTATGTCGAAACGCGTCGGCAGGAAACCATCTGTTTTTCTTATCATATAGCTTTTTATTGTGACAACATATGTATTAGTACAATGTTATTTTATCAATTGGCATCAATTTATTGATTTTTTACTATATGTGTTTATCATATTAAAAATGTATTTTTTCATATTGAATTAGTTGTGTGTTTGACTTAATCCATTTTTTGCCTCTTTTCCTTAATTGTATGCCTGGGATTGTTATCTCACATATATTGTTTGCCCTGTCCCAGGATATTTATCCAAAACAGGGGGTCCTTGTTTTTTGTCAAAAGTTTTACCCACGGTCATCCGTGTGGGACCTATTTTCTTGTTCTATGTACCTACTGCTGCCTTCTTTACCTATGCACTAAAATATTATCTTAAGAATAGAAATCCTTCTGGTATACTGTGTTTCATCCATTTCCTCCTTCTACTCTTGTCTCGCAATAGTCTCTCCATCTTTAATTCACACATGGCTCAAATGGAGACCTTTGGTTTTTCAGAAGAGGATTTTGCTACCTTGATAGGTACCTCTGTACCTGCTAGCGTTAGCTTTATGTCAAAAACTCAGGGAAATAGTGATACAGCAAAATTATCCAACTTAAAAAAGAAACTAATAAGGATAGAAGCTCATGGTGAGTTTATGCTTAACTACTTAAAAGCTGGAGTTATTCCATTGGGACTGCGTATCAGAAATATCCCAGGTCTATTCGTAGATATAAAATCATTTTTACATAAGTGGAGCATGATAGCCAGCAGGTGCTCCAGGGATTTAATGATCCTAATCATAGCTACTTCCAAGGAGTTAGCATAGGACTTAAAGAAAGAGATAGAGGAGCTAGAGAATAAAATTAAAACATCTACAGTAATAGCAGAAGCTGACAAACAACTTGAAGCTCTGAATAACGATATTCTGTCCTTTGCTGAATATCTTACAAAAAGAAAACAAGACAAATTCTCAAAGGACAAAAGATTGTATACTTTGGAACGCACTGACCCCTACTTGAGAGAAGGTTTCTATAACACAGACAATCAACAAGGAGAATCAGGTTATAACCAAAAAAGAGTAAATAATTTTTCAGATTCTTCTGACCCTGATTCTGATGGCGATTCTAACTACCAGGAAGAAGGCCACTATAACCCTCAAAATGGGCGTAGAAACATGCGCCAGCCTTTTTTAGGATACCGAGGTGCCAAACGGGGACGACAGAGAGTACGTTTCCAACCACCATCCCGGGGTCATCATCAGTCATACCAACAGCCCATAGAACCCCAACACTATCTGGAAACGCGCAGCCGACAGTATCAGAGGCAATGGATGTAATTCCCATCTTTAATCTGTCAAAACACAATCTAGAAACCTCAGATATATCGTTACTCTCTAAAGGATTAACGTTTGTCCCGCATGCGAATGCAAATTTATTTGAACTCCATCAGGATCTACATTCTTTTTTTCGGAAAATAAGACTCCAGAAGTTCTTTATGGATAAAATTGATATAGACTTAGAGAATACTAACAATAATATTGTGGCTTTACCTTCCACATTTACTCCATCAATGGACCAACTAGGCCCTGAAATGGCTATGTTTGAAAAGGTGGTTTTATCCAAACTGGAGCAAGCACTAAGATATGTGCCTAAACCTAGATATAATATTACTAAAGAAGAGTACAATTCCTTGCAGAATCTTAAAAATAATAAATCCTTAATAATAAAGAGCAGTGACAAAGGAGGTGGCATTGTCCTTATTGATTCAGATACCTATGAAACAAATATGTTAAGCATGTTAAATGACCCCCTTTTTTACAAAAGAGTCATTAAT
This sequence comes from Lissotriton vulgaris, assembly GCF_964263255.1. NCBI lineage: Eukaryota > Metazoa > Chordata > Amphibia > Caudata > Salamandridae > Lissotriton > Lissotriton vulgaris. The sequence goes on along the minus strand of NC_141700.1, from coordinate 532,356,316 downwards.
AATCCAACAGATAAGGTAATCAAAAAAATTCACCAAATTACAAAGAGAGCATTGGATCGAAGGATAATAAACAAGAAAGAATTTGAGTTTTTGAACAAATCACAAGGAAAAATAGCATGCATTTATGGGCTCCCGAAAATGCATAAAAACCAAGAAGATCCACCATACCGTCCTATTGTGTCCACCATCGGTACCCCTACCGAAGCTCTATCCAAATACGTGGACAATATTCTCAGACCATATATCCCTTTAACTCCATCATATATTAAGGATACAGGAACCATGATCTCCAAGGTAGAAAATTTACCGTTTGACAATACCAGTGACTTATTGGTCACACTTGATGTGGAAGCTTTGTATAGTAACATTCCACAAGACGGAGCTTTAAAAGCCACTATGTGGTTCATTGACCTGCACCAAATACCTTGTAATAAGCATTTCATTTTTGAATGCTTGTCTATAGTTTTGCAGGAAAATGTTTTCCAGTTTGGTGATAAATTGTATCAGCAGATAAAGGGCGTGAGTATGGGGGCAGCCATGGCTCCGTCGATAGCCAATATATATATGGCTCATTTTGAATCTCGCAATATCCATAATGAGATGGCCCCCTTTTATGAGTCTGTTTCCCATTGGTACAGGTTCATTGAGGACATTTTTTTTCATCTGGAACAATGGGGAACAGACTCTAAGGGAATTCTTAGAGTGGATCAACCTCGCAGATGAGAACTTGCGGTTCACGGCCCATATTGATACTAATCGAGTTGAGTTTTTGGATATATACATTAAGAATAACTCAAATAAATTGGAGGTAGATCTATACTCCATACTCCAAGCCCACATCTAGAAATACCTTACTCCATTTCTCAAGTTTTCACCCGAAAAATCAAAAAGATGGTATTCCCTTCTCGCAGTTTCTCAGGGTGAGGAGAAATTGTACAAACATCAAGGACTATGATGTTCAATCGGTGAAAATGAAACAGAAATTCATCGACAGAGGGTATCCGCATCGGCTTGTCCGAGAAGCATATAAAAGGGCGCGATATTATGATCGCGAAGTATTGCTAAACTCAAACAAAGATGCCCAGGAACCAAAGTTGGTATGTATTACGAAACACTCGACACTGAATTCAACAGTCAGGCAAATAATAAATGCTAACTGGCATCTGCTGAATATAGAACCTTCGAAACCCAAACTGAAGAAACCAATGTTTGCGCATCGTAGAAATAAAAATTTAAAAGATCTGGTAGTGAGATCAAGATACACTGGAACATCCGGTAATCCTCCCCCTTTCATACAAAAATCCATACAAGGATCAAATCCTGTAAAAGGGACCTCTAGATGTGGTTCGTGCCAGTCATGTGACGGTATAATACCTGGAGAAACTTTTAAGCTGAATGACTGTGAAATCAAGGCTAATGATCTGTGGACATGTAATACATGTAATATTATTTATCTGATCGTATGCCCATGTAATATGGGATACGTTGGTGAGACATCTCGATCAGTTAAAGTTCGTTTGACGGAACACAGATCAGCCATAAAAACACGCAAACTAACAGCCCCTCTGGTTACCCATTTTTTGGACTTCCAACATGCCCCATCAGACGTTAGATGGCGCATATTGGAAAAAATCCAAACACCTAATGCAAAAGGTGGGGATAAAATACGAAAAAAGAGAGAAGTATTCTGGATTTTTACCCTAAAGACCTTCACCCATGGGTTAAATAACGAGCTACCATGGGAAAATGCGATTCTGTAACTTAATTAGTCTTAGTTTCAAATCCAGAGATATTTGTCCATGAATAATAAAAATGCTCTAATTTTATTCAAAAAATGGATTGCATTGCATTGCTTTTGTAACTATCCCAAATTAACTTGCAAAGATGAACATGTTCTTATATGTAAACAAACAATCGCCATCTCTATGCAAGTTTCGGGTGTAAGAACGTGACGTTATATGTAAACAAACAATCGCCATCTCTATGCAAGTTTCGGGTGTAAGAATGTGATCATTCCCCTTTAAGAGAATGATCACTAATAGGTAGACCAATAGGCACCCTCCTTATATAAGGAGTCAAGAAAAAGAGCGCGTTTTTACTTTTTCAAAAACGGAAGCGTAGAAGGGTGTTTGAAGATACGTCGCGCTGCTGTCTCTCCTTCAGTAAGAAAGCCCCTTCGTAACCCTCGCATATCGTTTAAGCCAACTATGCATAACCTAACTAGCTTATGGTAAAAATAATTAAAAGCCCCTATTTGCTTCTTTTCTTTAAAAATTTAGACGTACCGCATGTACGAGCTGGGAAACAGAAGCGCATAAGAGTGTCTGAATAGACATCGCATCATTGTCTTTTTACCGGTAAGAAACCCCCCCCCGTAACCCATCTATAGGCTTCAAGCTAACCTTGTAAAACTTTACCAGTTGATTATATAAAAGCTAAAAACTCCCTTTGTATTCTTTATAAATTTAGATGTACCGCATTTGTGTGGCTGAAATCCTTGCAATAAGAAATATAAAGCAACAGCACTCTACCACTGTGCATTATTGAACATACGCTGTGCAGCTATCGGTAAGAAAACACCGCCGTGAGACCGCGTGTTTGAATTAATTTGTGCCGTGTTATTTAAAGCTCAGCCCCTCCTTCATTTGTCTTTTTATTAAACTAGATATACTGTGCATAAGTCAATTGACAATGGCGAAGTAACTACTACGACCCTACGCTATCCACCTGAAATATTAAGACATACAAAGTAGTCTGGAATCGGACTATCTTTTTAGGTAAGCCCTGATACGTTATTAAATTTTGCAATTAAGGCTGAAGATACCCAATATTTGCGGTTTGAAACTTTCTACTGTTTTAATTTTGTAGAATAATACCCCACAAATAAAAGATTTTAATCTTGAAGATATTCTTGCTTCACGTGAAATCAGAATCATGTTAAAAATAACGGTAAGAAAGGTCTAGTCTCCATATAAATAGAATGGCTGTGATAACTTAATGAGATGACTGCTTATTTAATAATAATGTGCACATGCAGGTAACAACTGTGCAGAGAACGATATTGAGCTCATGTAGCCATAAAGATAAACTTTCACTCACAGGCTGTGATTGATATAAAAAAATAAAAAAAGAGGTTTATAACCGTTATCAGCTGCAACAATAATTTACTGCAACAATAATTTAGTGAAACTTCTAAATATTAACCGGGAAAGTTAAAGGCTAATTACTGAATTATTACCCCTTTTACCTGCAGATTTTCTACAAGCTATCTTTGGGAGTCTGAAACTCGAATGTTGAATTTTTTATATCAGTCCTAAACTACCCTACAGCTTTAAATAAAAAAGGTAAGAATCTGGAATAGGTAGTGGAGATAATAAGGCACATCTCCTGAAGGTTAGTCATATTGGGAACAGTTAAAATTAACCCTGTATAAATATAAAAACAGTAAGAAATCCATTAAATGGAATGTATTGCCTATTTAGACTCACGTGTATGCACATCTAGGTTTAATGGCAAAACAATTAATAGGATACTTAGTATAAAATATAACATTCTTTAAAGTTAGGATATATTAATGTTTGTACCTTTATCCTTGCAACTACTTTGGTACATATATAGAATATAGGATTAGGTCTTCTTATAATGAGTCTATCTGTTTTCTCTGAACTGTATTTCCCAACTGATATTCTTCTTATTTTCCATACTGGAAATCTATTTCAACCCTTTCCTCATGCGAGCTAAATGTTTGGTCTATAGATGATGTAGTATTAAAATTCGAATTGTAATCATGTACTATGAATGACCTATACAGTGATTATTGTATCTGAATATCATGTACAAATATGACATATCACCCTTGTAAACGGCTAATAGAAAATAGGTTCAATGTAACCATTGCTCACATTATCTTAAATGTGGTGCTATGTTGAAGACATGTATGTCTCATTTGTGAGGGTTTTATAAAATAAGTAATGCCTAGGTACCTGATGAAATCACAGGCTTTTTTGATCATTCAGCAGTATATTAGATTTGGTAGCAATATTTGGCAATGGAATTCCTTGGCAAACTGAAACTGATTCAATTATTTTGTATACAGAATTGAGGAATCATTTAGTAAAATAATTTTATAAATTTCCTTTCTCTCACAGAAATATGATGGTAAAAGTCCTGATGAAGACATAGTGTGTATGTCGAAACGCGTCGGCAGGAAACCATCTGTTTTTCTTATCATATAGCTTTTTATTGTGACAACATATGTATTAGTACAATGTTATTTTATCAATTGGCATCAATTTATTGATTTTTTACTATATGTGTTTATCATATTAAAAATGTATTTTTTCATATTGAATTAGTTGTGTGTTTGCCTTAATCCATTTTTTGCCTCTTTTCCTTAATTGTATGCCTGGGATTGTTATCTCACATATATTGTTTGCCCTGTCCCAGGATATTTATCCAAAACAGGGGGTCCTTGTTTTTTGTCAAAAGCAATGCATTTGTTGCCAGAAACTAATAGCCTTTGGGCAAGAGTCCATTCAAGTTATCCTGCAAAAAAGCAGGAAGCACAGGTGCACCCCATAATTTTTTTCTTTATTTTTCATAGTTTGTTCCAGTTGAACAATTATCTGCCTTAAAAAGTTTATTTTTTTACATCGTTTTTCAAGCAAAACAAAAACAAAACAAAAAAACAGTTATTTTTAGAACTACCTCTACTGGTTAAAGAAAGAACTACATTTCTACGTTTGTATGTAAAAGTTTGTCATAGTGAATGTAAAAGATCAAAACTATAAGGATGTGGTACAGCATAAACCTATAAGGTGTTTACCTATAGTATACTGTACTACTTCCAAAGCACTGAAATGTAACATATGTATATAAATATGTCACAACTCAATGGGCCAGATGTACGTAATCTCGATTTACCTACTCATAAATACCGAGGGCCCGATGTAGGTAATCCCAGATTACCACTTCTTAAATACCGAATCATACCAATTCGGTATTTAACTGGCAATGGGGATGTAGGTATTTTTACCGAATTAATTACCAATACGGTAAAATTCGGTAATTACCAATTCGATACTTACTGAATCTGTATTTGCCATTGATTCCTATGGGCCTTGAAGCCCATAGGAATCAAGGCAAATACCGATTCGGTAATTACCGAATCGGTAAATACCGAATCCTGCCAGGGGGAACAGGGTGTCACTTTGACACCCTGTAGCACCCCTGTTTTGGCTTTTGTGCAATGTGACACACATACATGCCCTTAGGGCATGTATGTGTGCCACATGGCACAGGTGTACATGCAGAGATGTGCATGTACACAGGAATTCCTTATTTACCATCCAATTGTATTGAGTGGTAAATAACGAATTCTTAGACGCCTCTAGCACTGTCAACAGTGCTACCTACATTAGAATTTACATATTTGGTATTTTTACCGAGTCTATATTTACCGATTCGGTAATTTTACTGATTCGGTAAATACAGAATCGGTAAAAATACCAAATCTGTAAATAAATGCCTCCTACATAGGAAAAGGCATTTACCGGTCGGTACCGGCCAAATTCAGCCGTTACCGACCGGTAAATGCCTACCTACATCGCGTCCCAAATCATGCCACTTCAATATTAAAGAGTAGGTAAATGGGATGTATGTAATTTCTCTTTTGAAATTACCGAATCTGTATAATTCAGTCATTTTACCGAATCGGTATTTACCGATTCGGTAATTGCCATTGATTCCTATGGGCCTTGAGGCCGTATAGTAATCGGTGGTAACTAATGAATATTTAAGGGCCTGTGGCACTGTTTTCAAAACAAAGAAGTGCAAACAAAAGTGAACACAAAAGGGAAGAGGTGTGAGAAACAGAGAGAAGGAAGTGCACTGGAGGAAGTGGAGTGCCAATAAATGAAGGTTTACTAACAGGTAAGAAATGGATAACAGAGTGAAGGAAGGAGAATAAGATCAAACCTAACAAAATAAAGAAAGAGGGAAACTGACTGAGGTAAAGAGGAGGAGTGGTAGAAAGAGAGAGCAAAGAAGATTAACCGTAAGGGAGAGACATGTAGAGAGTGAGGGAGCAAGGGACTGAGAAAGAGTGAGGCAGTTATTCTGTCACAATAAGAGAGTGATAACAAACTTATTTTTGATTCTCATACTTACCTTATAAATAATGAAAACTTAGACACTGATGCGAAAAAAGTTTTTTATTTCTTATACTTACCTTCTAAGATATAAAAAAACATAACGAAATTATTTTTTAAAAATATAATATCTGTAAAACACAAGAAACAAATAAATTATAATGCATACAATGTATATTTCACCATACAAGAGAGAAGGAAGGAGATTAAGAGTCAAGAAAGATAGATGGCACATGCAGAGGGACACATGCCACAGGTAGAGAGTAAGATGGTGCAGGCAGAGAGTGAGATACAACAAGTAGACGGTGAGATGGTGCAAGCAGAGGGTAAGATGACACACGCACATGCATATATTGTGCAGACAGAGGGTAAGATGGCACACACACAGAGAAACATGGAACAGGCAAAGGAAGACATAGCGTAGTCAAAAGAGAGATGGTGAATGAGCGTGAGACAAGGGGAGTGAGGACACAGAGGGAGTGAAGGAAAGAGTGAGAGAAGGGGACTGAGTGAGGGAGCAAAGAAAGACAAGTGATGGAGTGTATGTGAGTTAAAGAGAATGAGTGTAAGGGAAGGGCAGTTAGACAGTGAAGGGACAGAGGAAGTAAGGCTAACAGAGAGACAGTGAAGAAAGAGAAGTGAGGATGTCAGAGTTCAAAGGGAGTGACAGAAGGAGTAAGTGAAGTGGAGTAAGGTGAGTGAGGGAAGGGTAATGAGTAAGGGAGCAAAATAATGAAAGAGAGGTGAAGGGGAGTAAATCAGATGAACTGAGAAAAGGTAAGTGAGGGAAACAAGAAAGGAGAAGGGGAGTGAAAGATAGGAATAAAGGGTACTGAGGGAAGCAGCCTAACAAAACAAGGGTGATGTGAGTGAGAGAAGGTGATATAGGATGAATAAAGGCAAATGAGCATGAGACAAGAAGAGTGAAAGAGTGAGGAAATAGAGGGAGTGAAGGAAAGAGTGAGAGAAGGGGACTGAGTGAAGGAGCAAAAAAAAGTCAGTGACAAAATGTGGATGAGTTAAAGGGAGTGAACATAAGAGAAAGGGAGTGAGAAACTGAAGGGATGAAAGCAGTGAGGTTAAGAGAGAGGCAGTAAGGGAAGGATAGAGAGAAACAGAAATAAAAAGTAATGAAAATGTATTTTTTATTAGTCGAACTTACCTTATAAATGTAATATCTGTGGAAGAGAGTAAACAAATCAGTTATAATATATATTTCACAATACAAAATGCAAATTAACTTGCACATGTTATTTTTTTTTTTTTTTTAACATCATTTTTATTGCATCACCAATATAAATGTACAGACAATATAATTATCAGTTATCATACAGCATGTACAGACTCAGTACGACCCAATCGATCTCCAACCGGGGGGTCACCTCAGCCGTGTTACGGGTGATCTCATCCCAGCTCATTTCTCGCAGCTCCTTACAGTGTCTGATCGCTTTCTTAGGCAAATAACCCTGGGTTGCTTTTGTGGTTTTCACCCCTCCCCCTCCCCAAATTTCGGTACCCCAACATCCCTCCAAAACAGCTTCCTACCCACCCTCCCCCGTGGTCGCTCTGCGCTGGACTAACAGTGTAAAAGTGTCCGGTGTGATGCAGGAGGAAGTAATCTTTCACTAAGGTGTGTTCTCCTGCGTAGTGACGGGGTCCGCCCCGCCCAGTTCGCTCTCGCCATCCTGCCCTTCATCGTCCACATCCCGGAGCGCCTGCACCATCACTTCCCATGCAGTCGCCCTTTCCAGAGCTTTCTCGTCATTCAACCTCCAGGCCATCTGGTACCGTAAGGTACTTTCACACGCGGCCCATCTCAGGCATTCCCCATACCATCTTTTATACGTGGGCCCCACTTTGGACTTCCAGTTCCTTGTGATCTCCCGCTTGGCCAGAATGAGCCCCAAGTCTATAAATGTACTAGTCATCTTGTTCCTAGGCGTGTGCGGGAACCAATGAAGAACACCAACCGCTTTGGTAAACTGGATATCCCTATCCGTCGCGACGTTAAGGGCCCGCCCAACTTCCTGCCAATAGTCTCCCAGAGAGGGGCAATCCCACAGCATATGGCACAAATCCGCCCCAATTGCATTACATCTGGGGCAAGCAGCGTCGGTCGCCCCAAAATACTGTTGTATTTTCCCGGGGGTGAGGTATGCCCTGTGGACGATATAGAAATGAATCAATTGGAACCTGGCGTTTCTCGAGCTCTTCCGTGCCCGCCTTAGCAACTGGCCCCAGGTCGTGTCTGGAATCTCCACCTGAAGGTCCTTCTCCCACTTGGCCTTCAGGGCCGCCAGAGGCTGCAAGGCCTCCCGCTGCATCCTAGCGTACAGGCACGTGACCGCCTTAAAGGTTCCCGCCGCCATCATGGTGTACTGGCAGGCCATCGAGGTGCCCGGTTCCTGCAGCCCTTCCCCCCAGTGAGCTTGCATGGCGCCTGTGACTGCTGCGTGCAGCAAGTAGTCGCCCCTCGGAAGGTCATATCGCTCCTGCAGGCCCTGGAACGGCAGCAACACCCCATCTTCGTAAAGGTCACCCAGCATTTGTATTCCCGCCTCCTCCCATCCTATTAAGCGCGACCAGTCGCCTCCATGTGGAAGGGCGGTGACCATCCCCAGCGGAATTTCGGGGGCATACATAAAGCGGACCCCCGCCCGCTTACGGGCCCGGTCCCAGCAAAGACGGAACGTCTGCTCCTCGACCGTCAGGTCTCCCACCCGGAGCCTCTGGTGCAGCGTAATATACGCCAGAACATGTCGCGGGGTACCTTCCACTCTCGCGTCTTCGGGGCCTCTATATACCCTCGCCACCTCCTGAGTAAAGGTTTGCAGTTGCGCGGCTATGTAGTATCCTTCAAAATCCGGCACCGCCATCCCTCCATCATCTTTGGGGCGCAACAGGGTGTCGAGCGCTATGCGCCTCCTTCCCGTGCCCCACAAAAAGGCTATGACCAATGACCTCAGGCGTCTGAAAACAGAGCTCGGGACCCATACCGGGAGCGTCCTAAAATAGTACAAAAGCCTGGGCAGGGCTATCATCTTAAGCAGGGAGATTCTACCCGCCAGGGACAACGGCAGAGTTGCCCAGAAGTCCATGGACCCCCGCAGAGCATTGATGCAGCGAGTAATATTGCCATCCAGTAGGTCGGACGGGGTGTGATATACATAGACCCCCAAATAATGCAGGCAGCGCGGTTCCCACCGGAGTTCCTGAGCAGTGAGTGGGCACGGTTCACCCGGCCTCAGGGGGAACAGACAGGACTTAGGCCAGTTGACCCTCAGGCCCGACAACCGGCCGAACTGCCCCAGTAGCTGCCGCGCTCCCTGAAGTTCGGGGCCCGCATCGGCCAAAAACATCAGCAGGTCATCCGCGTACAGTGATATGAATTGCGGTCTCCCCCTAAAAGATAAGCCTGCGTAGTGGCGGCCCAGTCTGGCTTCCGCCGCGAAGGGTTCCATCGCCAACGCGAATAGGAGCGGGGATAGGGAACAACCCTGTCTAGTGCCACGTTTAATCGGGTATTGTCCCGAGATCAGTGTGCCCACCCGAACCCTCGCTACCGCCTCGGTGTACAGGACCTTGGTCCATTTTATATATCCGTCCCCCAGGCCGAAGCGACGCATCACCTCAAACAAGTATCCCCATTCAAGGCTGTCAAATGCCTTCTCAATATCAATGGAGAGGACAAATGGGGAGACGGCGTCAGGCCAGTCCGCTCCCATCAGTCTCGTGAGCCTACGAATGTTATGAGTGGTGTTGCGTGTCGGTATGAAACCACACTGGTCACCGTGAACCAGGCTTGTCATGTGTACCAGCAGTCTGTTGGCCAGAATTTTACTGAGGATCTTGTAGTCCGTCGTCAACATAGACAACGGACGATACGAGGACAGAGCCGCACTCTCTCTGCCCGGTTTCAGGAGCGGGATCATGAGGGCCTCGCACATGGAGCCCGGGAGTCGGCCCTTCGCCTGTGCCTCGTTGTACACCTCGCGCAGCCGTGGGGCAAGGTGCTCTAGGTATTTACCATAAAATTCAATAGGCAGTCCGTCGAGTCCCGGGGTCTTATTTCTAGCCATCTGCTTTACAGCACAACCTATTTCCCCAAGAGAGATGGGCCGACCTAGCTCTTCCGCCTCCGAGTCCTCCACTCGCGGCAACTGTAACCCGTCCAGGAACTCTTCAAGCTCGTCCGCCCCTCCCGTTCCACCACTCTCATAGAGCCCCTCATAATAAGCACGAAACTTATTCAGGATCCCGGGTTGAGTGTGGCAGGGCTCCTCCCCTGGCTCCTGGATCCCCATGATCGGCACACCCCTCCGGATGGGGTTAGCAAGCCAAGCCAGCATCGACCCCGCCTTATCACCTTCCGCATGCGCCCTCGCCATGTACTCCTTATGATCAAAGCTGCGCAGCCGCTCCAGTTCTACCGCCAGCCCCTCCCGTGCCCCGCTAAGCCCCTCCTGCAGCTCAGGGTGATTCGGGCGCCTCTTCTCCAAGTCCCTCAGCCTCGTCTCAGCCTTATCTAAGTCATCCAGCAGTGTTTTCCGAGCCCCTGCCGTGTGGCCAATGCAGTGTCCCCGCACTACCACCTTAAACGCATCCCATTCGACCGCCCTAGTGGAGGCCGAGCCACTGTTCTCCTCAAAATATCTCTCAATGCGCTCACCCAGGGCCTCCCTGAACAACAAGTCATCCAGGGTGTCAGGTTGCAGGCGCCATGTTGGCACGCAGTTAACAGTCACCATCCATTCCAGAGACATCAACAAAGGGTTGTGGTCCGATAGCGTCCTGGCCAAGTATTCCGCCCCTCCCACCGCGGGGAGCACACACGCCGAGCAAAGAAACGCATCCAACCTCACATGCAGGTCATGTAGGTGCGAGTGAAAGGAATAGTCCCTAGTGGTGGGGTGCAACGCCCTCCATGCATCCGTGAGGGCCCAGCTTTCCTGCCATTCCAACCTACGCTTAGCGACCCTATGCACTGGGGACGCGCGCAGCGGGGGATGGGACCTATCTAGTAACACATCCTCAACCGAGTTGAAGTCCCCCCCCAAGAGGACCGGCCCTGCCAAATAACCCGCCAATTTGCCCGAGATAGTAGACAAGAAGGCGGGGAGGTCTACATTAGGAGCATACACATTACAGAGAGATATCACCCTGCCTCTCAGCCTCCCCTCCACCGCCACATATCTGCCCTCCGGGTCCACCACTGACTTCGAGACCTGGAAGGGGACCCCCGCCCGTATCCAAATCAGTGCCCCCCTTGCAAAAGCTGAAAATGTTGTGTAGAATAACTGCCCCCTCCAGCGCCTCTGCAGAGCAGCCCCCTCCTGCTTGTTAAGATGCGTCTCCTGCAGGAATGCTATATGAACCCCCCTACGCTTGAGGTACGCCTGGACCTTATGTCTGCGCGTCATGGACTGCATACCCCGCACATTCCAGGTCACACATTTCAGCGCCCCGGTACTAGCCATCCCCCCCTACACAACCGGACCAAAGAGCAAAGAACATTGTCCGCAAAAGTCCCGCGACCACGGGTCCGCCCACCCACCCACTCCAAACAGGAAGCCAAACCCCTCCAACAACAACTACCCCCCGAGCAACCCCAACTGCTCGCTTCTCCCACCCCCCCAGGACAGGACCCCCCGCAACTGGAAGTACCCCCATCCAAACCAACACTCCCGACCACCCCTCAAGGAAAGGCGGTAACAATCGCAGTCCCCACTGCGGTGACCTTAGGGGCCAGTAAGGCGTGGCTCAATGCAATGTAAACCCCAAAACAAGTCAGCCCCGTGCACTCCATCCCACAATCCCCACCTTACAGCCCCCCAAAACCTCAATCAATAACGGTCCATTGCTGCAGGCCCAGTGACCCGGTGTCCAAACAACGAGTTCACTCCACCAGTTCAGCTCAACACGCCTCCAGTATCTCCCCCGAAGTCTGCGGCGTCACGATAGGGCCCCGGGCTCCACCAAATTCCGACTGTCCCATCTCTGAGCCCGTGCCCGGGTCTTCCGATTCCGTGCCCTTCCCGGACCGACTCCTGGCGGTCCTAGATAAGTCCACTACCGCCTGCAGTGCCGCCTGCCTCTCCGCCTCCGTCTGCGACACCGATGGTTTTCCAGTCCTCTTGCGGTTCCTCCTGATCCGTTGGGATTGCCTGACCGGTTGCGCCACCTTAGCCTCCTCCTCTCTGGCCTTAGCACCATCCGTGCCAGCTTTATAAGTGTCCCACCAGTCCCAAGCGTCTGCGGAGGTCGTGAAGAATAATGTTTTCTCATCCACCACCACTCTTAGCTTGGCAGGGAACAACAGGGAGTACTTGATGCCTTCCTGGCGGAGCTCCCGTTTGAGGGACAGAAAGTTTGCCCGGAGTCGCTGCGTCTCAAATGTATAGTCCGGGAACATGGTGACTCTATTGTTATCCACTTGAAATGGCCCCGCTTCTCTCGCCCTCTGTAGGAGCCAGTCTCTGTCCCGGTAGTGGAGCAACTTAAACACCACTGGGCGAGGAGGAAGGCCCAAGGCTGGTGGGCGCGCTGGAACTCTATGTGCCCGCTCCAGGGAGAAGAAGGGGGACAATCCTTCCGGTGCCACCTCCGTCCGCAACCAATTATCAAGGTAGCCCACCATGTCGTCGCCTTCGATTTTTTCCGGCAGGCCCACTAGGCGAACGTTGTTGCGCCTGTTTCGGTTTTCCGCATCTTTGGCCCTCCTTTCTAACACCTTCAGGCGGTCCATCACGTCCGCCATCTGGGCCTTCATTGTGGCTTGGCCCGGGGCTAATTCTTTAACCGTGGTCTCCACGGACTTCACCCTGTCCTTAAGCTTGTCATGGTCGGCCTTCAGGAGGCCCAAACCCGTCGCCACCTGAGCTATATCCTGCTGCAGGGCGTCCTTTGTGGTGGCGATGGCCTCCAGGATACGATCCTGCATCCGCTGCAATGCCGCTTGGTCTCGCTCCGCTCCCTCCGCGGCCTCAGTATCGGTCGCGCCATCTCCCTTCCCTTTCGTCTTCCCCATCTGGGCCGTCTCGTTCGGTGGCCTCCGGGTACTTTCCTGGCTGTCCTCCATGTGCCGTTGGGTATCGCCCTCCGGCAGGGCTCCCGGGCCCGAAGTTATCACAAAAAAGCAGGAAACACTGAATGACCGCAGCCCGGCCGGCGCCAGTCGTGCCAGGGGCCCAGGGTTCTTGTTGCTGGGTCACTATCGCACTGTCGTCGCCCCTACCAGGGGGGGTCCCCCGTCTCCGCCCGAGGGCGCGCCCAAGGTCCACTCGGCACCTGGGGGGAGAGGCGCGATGCAGCCGTCAACACCCCTGAGTCGCCAGGGAGCAGTCCTCTGCAGGTCTCCAGGCAGATGTCTCCGTCGCTTCAGAGTCTCATGCCCTCGCCGCCATTTTGGGGTCCGCGACTTCTCGCCCGGGTCCAACTTTCAAAGCCGAAATATCGCTGCGGAATGGCTCGGTGTCGTCTTCCGTGGGCCCCGGGCCCTCCGCAGTGCCTTCCAGTACCGGATGATACTGGTTACACCGGGGTCCGATCAGATATTCAGGATATTTTCCGGGATCGGGCACGGAGCTCCGGGCTCACGCTGCCTACCTCCTCGGCATCCAAGCCACGCCCCCTTGCACAACATGTTATATGGTTTATTTTTGCTGTTCTCAGAATATATTTATTTTCACTAAAAACAGTGAGTTCAATACTATTCATCATATCACAGCGGGCAAACAAAAACACAATCAAAATGATTGTGTTTAAAAAACCCATAAAACTTAGAAAACACATATCTTAAATGTTTTCTTCCAAACAGCAATTTCTAAGATACAGTATCTCATTATTATGCTCTCAAACTAAAGTGATATAGAAACATATATTAACCACATTTACACGAAATATGTATTCTTCCTTTACATACCTTTCCATATGGCCAAATGCTATACAGAAAGTCCTCTTTTTGGAAATTAATTAATAGTTTTAAACTTCCATTTACCCGACTTTCTGAATGAAAAGTACAACATCTATTTCATCATCTAACAATAATTATATTTGCACCTCTGACTTACTCTTGATTAACATTTCCTATAATACTGACATCACTCACTATGTGATACACTTACACTACCTCTATGACAACTACCAGTTTACTAATTATCTTGATCACTTTCACTCACAAACTAATTTTGAACAACACACTTACTTTTATTAACTGCTCCAATCTTCATTGTCCAAATACTTTCACTAGAATTTTGGTTCTAAAAACACTAGGTAAGAATTTGTTAAGTCAAAAGGCAAACGTTGTTTGAAAATCAAATGAGTATCATTACAAACTTATGTAAAAACATATATTATCAACATTTACCCGAGAAACACATTTTTCATTGATATACTTTCCCACATGGCCAAATAGTACGTAAAAATTCCTTGGTTTTGAAAATACTTAATAATACTCTAGACCTTCCATTTCCCGACCTTCTGCATGAAAAGCTCCAACGTCTTTCGTAACACCTAACAATATTTATATCTCCACCCAAGGATGTGTATCATGTCCATAAAACCATAAAACCTTAAACAACCAGAATCTGAACATCGTATAGTATCCTGATGACTAACTTTTATTAATTGCTCCAATCTTTCTAGGCCAATTACTTTTCCTAAAATTTAGGTTGTAAAAACACTAGGTAAGAATTTTTTAAGTCAAAAGGCAAACGTTTTTGGAAAGTCAAAACAGTATCATTACAATAAGTCCAGCCTTTTTGACATTTTAAATAAGCTGTATGATGTCCAGATGTTGTTGAAGGACCATCATGGAAAATAATTGCTACTGTTACAAAGGTTCTTCCTGAAATTGATAATTGAGAAGCCACAAAATTTTTAATTAAAGTTGTTAATTTAGTTCCATCAGGTCTACATCGTTGGAACATTAAAATTATGTACTGTCCATAACTTTGTATAAATAATGTTGATAGCATTGCAGAGTTACATTGGGTACAAACCATGTTTTGATCAGCTGCTCTAACTAGATTATTAAAAGACACTGATTTGCAGTCTGGTAAAGTTAAATATATAAATCTTTCAGTATCTACTGTTGTACTACTTGAAAAGGAACAATTATCGCAGACATGTTGCCATTTATAAGAAAAGCCATAAAGATTTTCAACATCTATACCTTCCGCTTGCAATATAACAAGCATGTACATTAAAAATTCCTGACAATCTTGCTGAATATCCTGAGAAAACTGAGTTATACCAGAACATATGTCTAAATCATTTTGAATATCAGAAACACTTTCTATATTTGTTCTATCACTGCTACATTTCTCAAACACAGTATTCAACAAACAACAAAAAATGTGATCCCGATTTTCAACAATCTGTTCTTGCAAACTTTGGAGAAAAAACAACATTAACTACTACATTAGCATAGCAGTTGACACCAGAACTGTTCTCAAACTGAAATCCAACAATATCTTCAACAGAATCCTCTTTGTTTCTGCTTACAATTACTGGTTCACCTACTTTTCTTTCTTTTGCTACAGCCTTGCTATAATTTTTCCCCTTTTTTTCTTTGTTGGCCTACCACACGCTTTTCAAATAGAGGATATTGAGGATATTGAGGTAAATTTGGAGCATACTCTCTTCTTAACCTATTATATTCCTTTACACAATTTAGATCTGCACTAATCTTTGTCTCATCAAAATCAATCAACTACAAATACAAAAATCGAACAGAACAATGACTAAACTGTTGTACTTCTTCAATTCCATCAAATTTAATTTTCAAAAATTCAATTCCATCTCTATTTCGGTAATTCACAAAATCAACAACATGACCCATTGCTCCATTTGCTAAACCTCTTTCCACATTTAAATTTCGTCGTAAAATTATACGACAATTTAAACATACATATAGAGTCTTTTCAAAACCAGCAGTTTTAGAAATTGTCTTCTCTAAAGAATCCAACTTTGATTTAAACTTTTCTGACAAAACAATAGTAACTCCTTCATGCTCTATTTTATCAATAGCTTCCAGTTTCACAATCTCTTGATTTTCTAACTCTAGTATTTTGTTGTTGAAGACTGAACATTCTCGAAGAGTTGGCATCAAGCATATTACAGTTTTGTTTTCAGCAATTTTCTAATAAATAATCTCTGGGAGAATATTTTCCTTTGGAAACAAATTTTACATTAATCGTGACTGTAAAGCTTCTTTGCCATGTTCAGTTACTTTTCCAATTCTTACAACTTGTAGAATATTTTTATAATCTTCATCCTTTGCCTGTCGCATGTTTTGAAGCAGTTTTGCATATTTAAAATATAACCTGATATTCACATTTCCAATGCTTCCTAGGCACTTTCTTGTATCTTCATGCGTAAGCATCTTAAACACTGGTTGTCCTTTCACGGGAGTAGGCTGCAGTAGATCTCCAGAGACAATGATGTGTTTGCCTCCAAATAACACATCATACTCTGTTTTAAGTATTTGTTGCATTCTTAAATGCACAAAAGCAAGCATCACATTTGAAACCATGCTTACCTCATCAATGATAAGAAGTTTCATTTTCTTCAGGACTCCACTAACTTCACAACAAGTTTCTTCAGATAGCTTGTGGTATTGTAATTTATTATCATGCTCTACTGCAGCATCAATAAACAATGTAAAGAAATCCTATTAATGTTATGTGATGCCAACCCAGTTGGAGCAGTAACAACACAAGATAGTGATGACTCTGTTCTTTTCTGCAGATAAGTTGCAATTGATTTAATCAGAAACCTTTTCCCAGTTCCGGCTTCTCCACTCACATACAGTCGGACAGGTTCAAATGACGTACATGAGCACTCTTTTTTATCATGACGTAAACCATGCTCAATCTATACTGTGACTTCATCATATATTTTTTTCTGCTCCACGTTTAGTTGATTTTCCAAATCTTCTAAATTAACTACATCCTCCTGAGCTTGTTCCATCGCTCTTTCAACCTCTTCCATGACAGTGGCAGCTTCATTTTGGATAATTGGTACTCCTAGTGGATCCTGACTCAACGAAACAGAACTTTGACTGTCTCGAGAACTGTCTCTACCAATCTCTGCTGCAATGGTAGCTTCTTGCTGTATTTCATTGTTCAACATTTGCAGATAATTTGAAAAAACAGGACGTTCTATGGTATCCTTGGTTGCATTGAAAGAATCTTCAAAACTGAGAAAATCTCCAAGTAGTTCCTTTTCTGAACACCATGGCTTAAAGAGTTGCAAAAGAGCTAAATAGTAAAATTCCCTTTTATCAGGAGATTCGCAACTCAATTAACGGTGATTAATCAAATGTCTTTTTCTTTGTTTCACCAGACATCCTTCACATCCAATTACAGCATATACTCCATTATTGATATCTTCTGTCATATTTCTCTTAAAAGTATAGCTTTGCAGTACTTCATAGAGACAAACGTTCTCAAGATGACTACTTCTATTTGGATAATATGTATCCAACATGTTTGTCTTCAAAATATCTGTACTGTTTGGTTGAAACCCCGCCAAATACTCAATTTCTTGTGCAGACTTCAAAACTCGGTTTCGTGTTGCAGCAAGACCTAGACTCACCAGAATGATGGATCTCGATTTGGCATACAGACTTGCTGATGATAACCGACCTGAACATTCATATGCTCCAATTTCTCGATGCGACAACATCTTCAGACTGTAACTGTATAATTTCTTACTTAGGCTCTTTTCATGCGAAATATCCTCCCACATTTCCTTCAGTTCCGTCTTTGTCTGATTTTGTGATGTAAGACGTTACATATCGAGCCACAGCAATAGAGTTGTCAGCAACATATTGAATATCCATGTTAGCATTTCACATGGACAAAATGACTGGGTTGTAGTCATTTATGTATTTGGACTCTTCATTTCTATTCAAGTTGTACGTATTTTTCGGTGATTTTCTTGTCACAGTATGTCGCAGTGAAGACATAAAATTGTTCACTCTTCCTTTAAGATATTACTGGTCGTGGAAATCCAAAACGACATTTTGTGTAGAACTTCTCCTTGGATTTGAACTTTCGACGACAGTACTTTCCACAGTGATGGGTTTGAAAGCGTAAGACTTAATGTCGTAAATTGTCTTCTTCTGGACATTTTGGAACAACACATGTGGAATATTGTTCAATGAAACTCATCACTGTGTCATCCGAATCTGTTCCAAATTTGGGAGCATCTTTGATCCATAGCATCATATGTATGTGAGGAGCACCTCTTGCTTGATACTCCTTTCTCCAAAAGAAATCTAAAACCTCTCCAAGTGGAGGATTTTTTTTGTTTGTGATGAAAGACATCATAGCTTCAAATCGATGATTAAAATACCTACAAACATTAACTGGATCCAAAGAGCACAGTTCTCCAGGTGTCTTGAATTCTATATTTTCTATGTTTCCATTTGCCTCTCAAAGAAATTCAAGTAAGTCTTCCCGGGCATACTCAGCACAGCTGAGTGAGGAACCATGTCGGAGTTCCTAAGTTTCTTAGCATACATTTCATTTCCACATGACGACGGTATCAATACTCATTCGTACCATGCTGACATGCCATGAGATTGATTAGCTGAGATTCCAAAATACTGTCTTCCACTTGGACTTTATCCATAAAGTCCCTTGCCGAAACATTTTGAAGATGTATTCCAGATTTCAGTATGTGGTTCACAGCATAAGATAATCCAGAGAAGTCACTCTCAAACAGAAGATGAAACAAATATGGAATGAATTGATGAAATCTTGGATCTTCTGCATATAATCCTAAAGTCTGGTATTCCGACGCAGGAATTTGAACAGGTCGGTCATCATATCGTCCACCTTGACCTGTTGGAAACAATTGAGGAAAACAACGAGCTTCCAAGCTTTCTTCCCATACACTCATGGGACTTCCTTTGGCTTCTTTCATTTGGAACAAATCAATAGCATTCCCCATTACTTCTTTGGAATGCAGAGGATGAACACTATAATGCTCATAAATCTGTTCACTTCTAGACACATCTATTTTTCAATCTGTCCAGCTGATGAATCACTGTCCTCTTCTACAGTTGTTTCCTCTTCTCCTACATATACATTTTTGTAGTACTGATTGTTTTTTACTAAATACAACATTGCCTTTTTGACTTTCCTAACATCCACTAATTCTTGCCAGATTTTCTTACTCTTTGTAGGAACGCCATTAACTAGAATAACTAGAGGTTCCTCTTCCACTTTTTCTACTCCAATGGTGTCAATATTTTTCTTTAAATCTAAAGGCAAATAAACAACTCTTCACTTTAATCCTCACTGTAAATATGAAGGAGGCAATTTCCCTGTCTTAGGCTCCATGCGAACAATAGCCTAAAAAGGATGCACACATTGAATCAGAATACACTCATAGGTATTTAAACTCATCAATTCAGACGGAATCTTTACCAAATCAAGATTATTATGTACAGCTCTAGCAGGCATTCTGTTTTCATTTAATTTATTATAACAATATATACAAATACATAGATCAGAACCCAAATCAAAACAATTCTCAACCAACAAATAAGTTGCAAAATCCTTCCATTCATTATTATTTTCCATTTCACTTTTAACATATAAATCAACTAACCGTCTGATTCTTATAATGACTTCGTCGACAACACACACAAGAAAAATTAGTCCTTTCACTTGAAATGACCATAAACTTTGTAATTTAATGATCAAAATTTTGAGTACTTACAATTTGTACATTCTCTTCCACATTACTTTCTATTACTATATCAATTTCGGCAGTGTCCTCTTTTTCACCAAAGTAACAAAACTCTATTTCTTCACAAATCTTCTTCACATCTAATTCAGATCCATGCAAAAGAGCACTGTTTAACTGTTTTAGCTTAAGTGCTGGACTTTTTGCATAATACAACCTTCTCACTATTTTCCTCACTTTAGTTTGATGCACTCCTAACATCCTAAAATGGTGAAAAGTACTCTGACATACTTTTCTAGAAAGACAAGCCAGTGAACGACCATGCAAACCTGTTTTTACCCTCACTCTGCAAGGATCTAAGTCTTGCAACATCTTAAACTTTTGTTTAAGACTTTTCTTACTATACGTACGTAAGAAATTCCAAAACAAATTAATAGAATTCTGTCGCACACTACAAATGCTACTACAATTCCAAGTATACACCAGAGCCTTAGGACATCTCCCTAAAACTTCATCAGCTAACACCTCATCTACATTTCTAGGCACATTTTTTTTTTTTCAACTGGACAACTGTCCTTCACCTCATATGCTTGACCACTGGTGTCAACTGCATGCACCAAAACATTACCTTGAAAGTAACTCTCTTCATTAAAAAATGGCTCACAACTTGAACTAGGCTTCCATACTCCCGAAAAAACATCGAAAACATTAGTCCGATTAATTACTCTTTTCCACTTACATTTTGATTTCAAATCATTGATTGCCTTATCTAGTGTACGAACTCTATTGATTACTAAAATATAAGGCTTTCTCTTCACTTCAAAAGCCTGATCAACAAACTTTTCTATTCTTTTCTTTTACTTGTAAAAAGCTATTTTCCTATTATATTTCTTAAGATTTTTTAATAAATTCAAAACCACTCTGTTACGAAACATTCGTCTACGAATGTCAATAAACTGATTTGTCCTACGATTACCAGACACACTATGATCTCCTCGTACCGTTATACCATTTTTTGTGACCTCTGTTTTTTCTTTGTATTTAGACTTTGTTTTATTTCCGTAGAAACACTTTCTTGACTTTTTCTGAATTTTAACAGTTTCCTTAAAAAATTCTTGGTTTGCTTACCAGGAGCATTTTTTCTTTTCTCTGAAGATTGTCCTTTGCATAAATCTTCTAATCGAGTCCTCTTGGTGTTCCTCGGACGGCGTCCGGGGGTTTACCTGTTGCTTTCCGCGACTGCTGTTCCCTTCTTCGCGGCCGGGCTTGGCTCTGTCCCTGCCCTTCTGCCTGTGAAAAGACCGGCTGGGCTTGGCTCCGCCGGGCTGTTGACCAACTTCCACCTGCCTAAAATCCCCAGGATCCCCTGGGGCAACGTGGACCTGACAGACGAGTCAGCGCGCCAGGAGGCGCAGAAAGCTGTGACAGGGGCTGAGTCCCTTGTGTTCCTCGGACGGCGTCGGGGGGTTTACCTGTTGCTTTCCGCGACTGCTGCTCCCTTCCTCGCGGCCGGGCTTGGCTCCGCCCCCGCCCTTCTGCCTGTGAAAAGACTGGCCAGGCTTGGGTCCGCCGGGCCGTTGACCACCTTCCACCTGCCTACAACCCCCAGGATCCCCTGGGGCAACGCAGACCTGACGGACGAGTCAGCGCGCCAGGAGGCGCATAAAGCTGTGACAGGTCCCTCGTCCCGCGAGGACGAAGCCCGGACAAAGGGCGGGTCGTCTGTGGCCGTCGGGGCCGAAAGAAGATACAAGAAATAAAATAAAATAAATAAATAAATAAAGAGGCCGGGACGGGCCACCCCTCTTACATCTACGGTTGACCAGCATCAGTGGACTAGTAAGGAGGGTCCGGTTATTGTCAGACATTGTTAAACCGGATTAATTGTATTGGTACAGTGGGGTTGAGAGTCCCGGTAATAAATGTTAGGCGTGTAATATTGCATTATTATGACTACAGTTAACCCTAAAGTGTCTTCTGGGGCTGGTAGGGTCGTAACCTTAGATGCCTTCCTTAAATTAGCCGAAAATGCTGTGGCAAAAGAAATTGAACTAGTGGAAAGGAGGTATTCCCTGGATCCATCTGGTCGCATTGTACCTCCAATATTAGCTCCAGAGACAATGGATTGCCCTACGGGTTTATCTTCCCTTACACATCTCCCGCAGGCTATTAATGGGTCAGTCTTAGATGGTAGTTTATCTATCAGCTCGGCCCCATCTTCTGCTAGCAGTATAGCTCCTTCGCCCCCGGTAACACGCAATAGGCAGCAGCGCGCCTGGCCGGCGAGCAAGGCCAAGACTGTAACGGGTAAAAGAAAGGCTAGTAATGCTCCCAAAGGTAGCCAGCTACAAGCTAAACAACCTAGGAAATTAACTTCTTTACCTGGGTTGGGTGGGCAGCAAGATAAGGTTCTACCTGGGGTTTCTGAAGGCAGAACCCCAGGTAGAAATGAGCAGCCTGTGAAAGAAGTAGTGGCCAACCAGGGAAGCAATATGACCGAGTTCATGAGAATTATGGACGAACGCCTCAGGTCCCTCATCTCGCCATTAATGGCCAAACTTGAGCAAATAGATGGTAGATTAAATGCTATAGAAAAGCACTTCTTAAACCATAAAAGTCCATCACAAGAGAGTGACTTAATAGCGGCTCACCCTCTGAACACAATCACAACTACAGTAAACGACCTGGTGGATTCTATGATAACCTCTTTGCCTCAGGACACAGCCCAAGTTGTAGCACCTACTACAACTTCTCCAGCTCTAGGACCCAGGGAGGTAGCAAAACAAGGGCCTAGGGGGCCTGTAGGGAGACTAAGCCCACTGGAACAACCAACTAAAAAAAATGTTTCACTGCACCTTCCCCCGGAGGCTTGCCCATATTCAGAATACTTTACGCATCTCTCACAGCATTTCATATTCTTATCTGTGTGCCGATTTTATTACTCTGCATGCATTTTCTGCTTGCACCCATGTCAAACATAGCGCAAGGGGCTTGTAAATATGCCTCTCTTTTTTGTATATTCTATCTCAATTTATGCCATTAGTAAAATCCTTTACGCATCTCTCACAGCATTTCATATTCTTGTCTGTGTGCCAATTTTATTACTCTGCATGCATTTTCTGCTTGCAGCCATGTCAAACATTGCGCAAGGGGCTTGTAAATATGCCTCTCTTTTTTGTATATTCTATCTCAATTTATACCATTAGTAAAATCCTTTACGCATCTCTCACAGCATTTCATATTCTTGTCTGTGTTCCAATTTTATTACTCTGCATGCATTTTCTGCCTGTACCCATGTCAAACATTGCGCAAAGGGCTTGTAAATATGCCCCTCTTTATCTTATATTCCATCTCAATTGATGCCATTAGTAAAACCCTTTACGCATTGCTCACAGCATTTCATATTCTTGTCTGTGTGCCAATTTTATTACTCTGCATGCATTTTCTGCTTGGACCCATGTCAAACATTGCGCAAGGGGCTTGTAAATATGCCTCTCTTTTTTGTATATTTTATCTCAATGTATGCCATTAGTAAAATCCGTTACGCATCTCTCATGGCCTTTCATATTCTTGTCTGTGTGCCAATTTTTTCACTCTGCATGCATTTTCTGCTTGCACCCATGTCAAACATTGCGCAAGGGGCGTGTAAATATGCCTCTCTTTTTTGTATATTCTATCTCAATTTATGCCATTAGTAAAATCCTTTAAGCATCTCTCACAGCATTTCATATTCTTATCAGTGTGCCAATTTTATTACTCTGCATGCATTTTCTGCTTGCACCCATGTCAAACATTGCGCAAGAGGCTTGTAAATATGCCTCTCTTTTTTGTATATTCTATCTCAATTCATGCCATTAGTAAAATCCTTTACACATCTCTCACACCATTTCATGTTCTTGTCTGTGTGCCAATTTTATTACTCTGCATGCATTTTCTGAGTGCACCCATGTCAAACATTGCGCAAGGGGCTTGTAAATATGACCCTCTTTATCTTATATTCCATCTCAATTGATGCCATTAATAAAAACCTTTACGCATCTCTCACAGCATTTCATATTCTTATCAGTGTGCCAATTTTATTACTCTGCATGCATTGTCTGCTTGCACCCATGTCAAACATTGGGCAAGGGGCTTGTAAATATGCCCCTCTTTATCTTATATTCCATCTCAATTGATGCCATTAGTGAAATCCTTTATGCATCTCCCACACCATCTCATGTTGTTTTCTATCTGCTATTCCTATCCCTCTACATAAATTCACTGCTTGCACCCATGTTAAAGGTTGCGCAAAGCGCTTCTAAAGAAGGAGCATATTTACAAGTCCAATGAAACCATTACACTATCTTTATACCAGCATTGAATCCAAGCCTAAAAAACAATTTAAAAAGAAGTCTACCCTATAAACTAAAAGATACAAACTGTAAGCACACACAGCTAACATTATGGAAAAAGATGAAAATATAATTCCTTAATTCACATACACACACAGTGTGACCCTTGTGAAAAATAATATAGCCACACATTTCAGCAAAAATCATTAGCATGGTAAATCGATTTAGACACAGAACACAGGCCCATTTCAATATGCACTACATTACATTGCTGAAACCTAACTCATTTCAAAATGTCATTCTAATATGCACCATTCATTTTTTCCCAGCATTACATACTAACATAAGACACAATCCAAATTAAAACAATACCATATTAGCTAAGAGATGCAAACTGTCAGAAAATACAGTTAACATTATGGAAAAAGGTGAAAATATAATTCCTTAATTCACACAGACACTCACTGTGATCCCTCTCAAAAATCGTTAAGCCACACATTTTATCAAAAAACATTTAGCATGGTAAATCATTTTACACACAGAGCACAACCCATTTAAATGAGCACTACACTACAATGCAGAAACCTGACTCATTTTCAAAATACAACAGTAATGAAGCCCAATATGCTTGTTATGCTTCCCAATACTGCAAACAGCACTCTCTCTATATTACTCACCTTTAAAATCGCTTTTGAAAATATAGAACAGTGTCAAACACACAGCAAATTTTCTTAAGCAGAATCCCTGAAATGGAGCTCAGACACTGGAACCAGAATTGGCACACTTTCCCACTCATTCTTCACACATATCTCAGGTCTTAACCAATGAAATGTCTTCCCACACTATTTCAAAACTAAACTAACATTTCAATTGGTTCTACATTCCCACACTTTCAAACTCACATAATATTCACCCATCCCCCTAGTGCTCATTCAACCTGTTACCATGGTAACTCCCACCTAAGAAACACACAGGTAAAAAGTTCATCAACTATGTTGCAAATGAATCCAGCAAGATTCTTTGACCTTTCAATGTAACAGCTAATCATGTGCAATGCTCCTTTCAATGACCTTTTCGGAACCATTAGAATTGCTTCTTTTAAAAAACAAAACTATGCACCCTAATATGCTGTGCTGCATTTTCAAAAAGCACCAATCATTTCTTAAATTTCAAGTGGAGTGAATGTCATTCTCTTTTTTTTCTAAACTGCAAGTTTTAAAACTGCCATTTCATTTACAGCCCTCATCTGAGTACAACCAGATCTACCTTAGTACTCCTTACAAATGAACAACTCACCTTCTAGAAAACTGTTGAACAGTAAATTCTGTGTCAATCTCACACCTCAAAAGTATACCTCAAACAATAAAATCTCAAAATGACTGTATTTCCCTCTCATTTCTCATACATATTCACATACCAAGCCAATCACATTTTATCACACACAAAATCAAAACCAAAGTAACATTTTAATTGGTTCAAATTATCAGCACTTTCAAACTCACATAATGTTCAACCTCTCCCCAATGCTCTCTACCAATTACCATACTAACTCTCCACAAAACACCTACCTAAACCCAAAGGTGAAAGAGTCATCACTCAATGTTGCACTCAACCAACATCTAAACACTGAAACTTGTTATTTTAATGTATTTCTTTTTTGTCTTTTTGAGCCGCAGTCCGCGCACGGTGCGCAGACCCCGCGATTTAAAAAAACAATTATTTTAATTTTTTTCAACCTTCGGGCTCCTTTACAGACCCCATGACAAAACCTAGGGGGCTCAGGAATCTCTACCCTGCCTCTTTGTCAACTATTACACTTCTGTTTACAACCACTCATCTGCCACAAAAACAAGATAGCGGACAACACTTCCTCATTTAGACTGACTGGAATGTTGACATACGTCCAACAGCTAATCAGAATTCCGCGCGTGCACGCTAAGGTCCGCGCACGTGCATGGACAGTGCAAGGACGGTGCAATCCGTTGTGCACTACATTGTGAGGGCTGACTATTCAGGTAGAATGATGATTGTACATGACGCATGCATTTTCTGCTTGCACCCATGTCAAACATTGCGCAAGGGACTTGTAAATATGCCTCTCTTTTTTGTATATTCTATCTCAATTTATGCCATTAGTAAAATCCTTTACGCATCTCTCACACCATTTCATGTTCTTGTCTGTGTGCCAATTTTATTACTCTGCATGCATTTTCAGCTTGCACCCATGTCAAACATTGCGCAAGGGGCTTGTAAATATGCCCCTCTTTATCTTATATTCCATCTCAATTGATGCCATTAGTGAAATCCTTTATGCATCTCCCACACCATTTCATATTGTTTTCTATTTGCTATTCCTATCCCTCTCCATGCATTCACTGCTTGCACCCATGTTAAATGTTGCGCAAGGCGCTTCTAAAAAAGGAGCATATTTACAAGTCCAATGAAACCATTACACTATCTCTATACTAGCATTGAATCGAAGCATGAAAAACAATTTAAAAAGAAGTCTACCCTATAAACTAAAAGATACAAACTGTAAGCACACACAGCTGACATTATGGAAAAAGATGAAAATATAATTCCTTAATTCACACACACACACAGTGTGACCCTTGTGAAAAATATTATAGCCACACATTTCAGCAAACATCATTTAGCAAGGTTAAATTGATTTAGACACAGAGCACAGGCCCATTTCAATATGCACTACATTACATTGCTGAAATCTAACTCATTTCAAAATGTCATTTCTAATATGCACCATTCATTTTTTCCAAGCATTACATACTAACATAAGACACAATCCAAATTAAAACAATACCCTATTAGCTAAGAGATGCAAACTGTCAGAAAATACAGTTAACATTATGGAAAAAGGTGAAAATATAATTCCTTAATTCACACAGACACTCACTGTGATCCTTGTAAAAAATCTTTAAGCCACACATTTTATCAAAAAACATTTAGCATGGTAAATCATTTTACACACAGAGCACAACCCATTTAAATGAGCACTACACTACAATGCAGAAACCTGACTCATTTTCAAAATACAACAGTAATGAAGCTCAATATGCTTGTTATGCTTCCCAATACTGCAAACAGCACTCTTTCTATATTACTCACCTTTAAAATCGCTTTTGAAAATATAGAACAGTGTCAAACACACAGCGGATTTTCTTAAGCAGAATCTCTGAAATGCAGCTCAGACACTGGAACCAGAAATGGCACACTTTCCCACTCATTCTTCACACATATCTCAGGTCTTAGCCAATGAAATGTCTTCCCACACTATTTCAAAACTAAACTAACATTTCAATTGGTTCTACATTCCCACATTTTCAAACTCACATAATATTCACCCATCCCCCTAGTGCTCATTCAACCTGTTACCATGGTAACTCCCACCTAAGAAGGACACAGGTAAAAAGTTCATCAACTATGTTGCAAATGAATCCAGCAAGATTATTTGACCTTTCAATATAACAGCTAATCATGTACAATGTTCCTTTCAATGACCTTTTCTGAACCATTAGAATTGCTTCTTTTAAAAAACAAAACTATGCACCCTAATATGCTGTGCTGCATTTCCAAAAAGCACCAATCATTTCTTAAATTTCAAGTGGAGTGAATGTAATCCTCTTTTTTTCCTTAACTGCAAGCTTTACAAATGCCATTTCATTTACAGCCCTCATCTGAGTACAACCAGATCTACCTTAGTACTCCTTACAAATTAACAACTCACCTTCTAGAAAACTGTTGAACAGTAAATTCTGTGTCAATCTCACACCTCAAAAGTATACCTCAAACACTAAAATTTCAAAATGACTGTGTTTCCCTCTCATTTCTCATACATATACACATACCAAGCCATTCACATTTTATCACACTCAAAATCAAAACCAAAGAAACATTTTAATTGGTTCAAATTATCAACACTTTCAAACTCACATAATGTTCAACCTACCCCCAATGCTCTCTACCAATTACCATACTAACTCTCCACAAAACACCTACCTAAACCCAAAGGTGAAAGAGTAATCACTCAATGTTGCACTCAACCAACATCTAAACACTGAAACTTGTTATGTTAATGTATTTCTTTTTTGTCTTTTTGAGCCGCAGTCCACGCCTGGTGCGCGGACCTCGCGATTTTTCAACCTTAGGGGTCCTTTACAGACCCCATGACAAAACCTAGGGGGCTCAGGAATCTCTACACTGCCTCCTTGTCAACTATTACACTTCTGTTTAAACCACTATCATCTGCCACAAAAACAAGATTGCGGACAACACTTCCTCATTTCTACTGACTGGAATGTTGACAGACGTCCAACAGCCAATCAGAAATCCGCGCGCGCACGCTAAGGTCCGCGCACGTGCATGGACAGTGCAAGGACGGTGCAAGCCCATGCGCGCACCGCGTCTCGCCTATAGATATATAATTTGAAAAAAGTCGATTTTCTCAACAACTACTGAAGGTATTTTCACCAAATATACAAAAGGCACTTCTGCATACCAGGCTCTACCATTTTGCCAAGTTTGCAGTAATTACTGTATGGCCCCTGATGAGGAAACAAATTTCCGAAACGCGTCGGGCCTATTACAAGCACGCAACTGCCCATACCAACTAACGCCTTGGGGAAGGTGCACGCAGGCTCGGGTGCTACCCGCTACCTGGACAACCCCACTGAGCGGAATACATCAGCGGCGTCCTGCCGCTGGGTAGCACCACCCCGAAGAAACGGGGGCCACGAGACCCGCTATCCAAGGAGTCTCGTAAGTGGAGCTGCGTGACGGATGAGGACAGGAGTGATGTTTGAGGGCTCATGTTAGAGCCTTTGGAACGAGCAGTAACTTGTAAGTGCATCCATCCAGGATATATGGACTACATCTCCCATAAGCACAATACGTGTTTTCATACAGGGAGATGGTAGATGTCGTGCACTTTACTGCTGGCCCCTGATGAGGAAACAAATTTCCGAATCGCGTCGGGCCTATTACAAGCACGCAACTGCCCATACCAACTAACGCCTTGGGGAAGGCGCACGCAGGCTCAGGTGCTACCCGCTACCTGGACAACCCCACTGAGCGGAATATATTTATATATATATATATATATATATATATATATATATATATATATATATATATATATATATATATATATATATATATATATATAATATATATATATATATATATATATATATATATATATATATATATATATATATTCACTGAAAAAACCATAGGTTATAGACCATATATAGTTAGGAATTTGCATTTACAAAACCTTATTTTACTCGCATAAAACCATTGAAATTCCATATATAGTTAGATGCGCTAACTATATATCGCGCACCCGCAATCCACTGCTGATGATGTCACATATTACATCATTCATGACATGGTTAGTGACATCACTGATGACATCACTGATGACATCTCAAATGACATCACTGATGACAACATCCAGTGACTGTATGTTTCTGTAAAGTTAAAATGTGTCTTACATATTGAAGAATGAGTGGATGTATAAGTGTCATGAAAAAGGATTTAGTAGGTGCATGACTGACTGTATGAGAGAATGATTAAATGTGTCTTAATGAGTGCATGGGTTAGTGACTAAACTATCTTAATTTGTGCATCATTATATCTGTTGTTCTACAAACTGCTGCATGTGTTGATCAGTAGCTATATGAATAACTGTATGGGTTATTGACTGGTTGTCCAAGTAGTTGTATGGGACACTGAGTGTGTGTGTATGGGTAGCTGGGAGGTGTGTGACTCTGTACATAGATGTGTGAGTAGTTGATTCACTATATGTATGGGTTCAAAACTGCATGTGGAAACAGCTGTATGGGCGGATGACTGTGTGCATTAGTGTATTAGTGAGTGAATGGATATCTCAGTGCTACATGTCAAAGTAAGTACATATGTAAAACACAGTACATGTGAGAGTTGACATATATAAATAAGTGTGCATAAGAGCCAGTGAATGTGTGAGTGGCTGTATGGATCATTGTGAACTTGTATCAGGGATTGTATAACACAGTAAATATGTGTTAGTATATGTTTGAATAAATAAGGTGTGTATAACTGTATAGTTGAGGAAATGGAAGTGTGATTGATTGTTTGCATGACTGACTAGGTGTGTGAGTAACTCCATGGATGAGTGACAGTCTGTGACTGTCTGTTTACACTGATTCTATCTATGGTTATATTAGAGTCTGAAGAGGTTCATGGTATTATCACATGAATGATATCATCAGTGATGTGATCAGTAATGTCAAATGAGATGTTATCAGTGATGTCACTAACCATGTCATGAATGATGTAATATGTGACATCATCAGCAGTGGATTGCGGGTGCGCGATATATAGTTAGCGCATCTAACTATATATGGAATTTCAATGGTTTTATGCGAGTAAAATAAGGTTTTGTAAATGCAAATTCCTAACTATATATGGTCTATAACCTATGGTTTTTTCAGTGAATTTTCAAGGTTTTGTAAATGCAAATTCCTAACTATATATGGACTATAACCTATGTTTTTTTCTGTGAATTTCAATGGTTTTTTAATAGCAAATATCAAAAGCTGTCAAATGTCAAGTACGTGATAGGTAAAAACGTTTTCGTGTTTATGCACGCTGATGTGCTTTGAACACTGCCCCCCCCCTCCCCTCTTTTCTCTTAGTAGTACTCTCTCTTTGCAGATAGTGAAGGGTAGTTAACGCAGACCTTTACCCCCGTTGTAATCCGTCGTACCTGCTTGTCTCTCCATTTGATTGATTGTTATCCAAGCATTTACTGTTTTAGAATTGGTTCTCTTTGGATCATTCTCTATTTACAAACAAGCACAAAGTCGCAATACTCTGTTTAGTCTTTGCAGATAGTGAAAAATCGTGTAAAAAAATAAAAGTAATCGAGCAAAATCAGTAGACCACTAATTGGATCTCTTTTTGACCTCGCTAAAATACAAACATTAGGAACAACCCTTCATGAGAAATACGAAAATAGTGAGATGAACTGAGCTCCACACCATGATGGCTGCACGACAGCTCGACTCCGCCACCCACCCCGCCCAAAATAACAACAAACCCTATGCAAATATTATAAATAGATACAACACACCAGCAAAGTAACAGGGTAAAACATTTTATTAAATAACTATTTACATAACTATTTTATACTTTTTGTTGCCCGATCCGGCTAGCTCAATCGATCGAGCATGAAACTCATGCACTGATAGCAAGCGTTGCTGCTGATGCTATGCAGACAAAAACTGGTTTTCAGTTTGTACATTCTTTAAGATTTTTCCATCCAAGGCTGGTTGAGAGTTTGTAGAACGATGGCTTCAGATTTTCTACATACGGTGTGGTGGCGCGGACTGGGAGGGGGCGTTTGGATCCTGCCCCTTCCCCAAATAAGATTTTCATACGTGAGTGTTCGTTCATGCTTTTGGTCCCTGAGTTGCTTCGATGTCACTGCCTTACACAAATGGCATAAGTCCTGGATGTTGAGTGCCATACTTCAGAGTTCTAAGCAGCGCTTGTAACACTGTCTAAACCTTATTTGCACCTGCTGCAGCTTCACTATTCAAAGTAAGTGGGGTCCGTTTGTGGACCTGACTGCATTAGAAAACAGTGTGATACGGTGCCTCCCTAAACCGCTTGACGGAGGCCCCCGAGGGGCGGTGAGATGGCGCGGACTGGGAGGGGGCGCTTGGCTCCTGCCCCCTCCCCAAGTCGTGTTGCCCTGGTGTGGCCTGAGATCACCCCCGACATAGGCGGCCGGCTCCCGGGATCCGGCGGATTTTTTTGCCTTTTGATGACTCTTCCATTCTGGACCTTGTCCCACAATCCGTTTAACCTGAAGACACGCTGTAGTGGGACGGCCCTTTACCGTTTTAGTTGCCATTTCTCCCGCTTTTGCTACTCTCGCCTCTTCCGCCATTCAGCTGTTTACCGCCCGCTCTTGCGACTACAGCGTCTCGCTCACCATGTAGTTGAGTTGCTCCCGCTCTTGCGATTTAACAGAACTTTTTGGACTGCTGAAAGCGGTTGTATTCCGACCGCTGGTTGGTGGAGACATTTTGACTATATTCTGGACCTGCGTTGTCGCGTAATGCGTCATATGACGCGCCGCGTTAGCGCACCCGGAAGTGCTCCGGTGCGCAAGGCGCAGCTTCCAGGAAACGATCCAGAGCGCGCCGCGCAGCGCGTAACGTAAGCATAACAGGTCATGTGACTTGTTATTAAAACTTTTCATTGGTTCATTTTACTTTTGTTTTCCTAATGATGTAAGACTAGGTCATGTGACCTAAAAATAACACTTTTCATTGGATTAAAACATTTTTTTTCCCAAACGATGAAAGCCCCACCTTGTTTCTGGATGTTTCAGACTGAAGCTGGCGTCACCATGAGAGCACCACCATTTTGTAGCTCCGTCGTGGCCATTCCGCAAGCAATCATGGCAGCCGCTCCCCACCGGAAGCCTGCGGGAGTCGAGGTCCCCCAAGACTTTTGTAGAATCTTCAAGGCTGAGGGGACGCTTTCGAGAATGGGACCCAAGCCCTGGCAGACAAGCGTCCGAGTTCCAAGGTGTCCCAGGGCCATTTTACTGGACCAGGTCCAAATCCGAAGAGCCGGCCGCCATTTTAAGAGCCCTGTGGCAGCCGCCTATCGCTGCACCGCAAGAGTGGGAGCAACTCAACTACATGGTGAGCGAGACGCTGTAGCCGTAAGAGCGGGCGGTAAACAGCTGAATGGCGGAAAAGGCACAGTGTAGCAAAAGCGGGCGGAATGGCAACTGAAACGATAAAGGGGCGCCCCACTACAGCAGACGAGCCTCCGCCATGTGCTTCAAAACTGCATACGTATCTCGTGATATCAAGGTTGGGCAAGCAGTACACAACAAGCAGTTACGAGTCCCATTTACACCGGAGCCATTTTGGGCGCGGCCGGGCAGGTCCAGAATCTAGTCAAACATAACAAATGAGGCTGACGTCTCTGAAGCAGTTGACGCACAGCAGGACATAGCAAATAAACATGAAGTCTCTAAAGCTGTTAACTCACTGCAGGACAAAACAAGTGAACCTGAAACCTCTGGAATAATTGTCGCTCAAAAGAACAACACACAAAACTCTGTAGAGCCTGAAGAAAGAAAAACAGAAGGGCACTGTAGTTTCAGACACACTTAACACTAATGACTAAACAAAGATATCGTCTGTTTATGAAGCAGTTATCATGTTCACAGAATTGACAAAGAAGTGTGCAGACACCAATGCTATTAAGAAACACAAGGAAATCCCTAACGCATCAGCATTCTCGGAAGAGGTTGACACAGATAACATCTTAAGGAACAAAGAAAGACAAAATAAGGATGAGGAAGTTATCACTTTAGTTTTTTCATCAGCTAGCGACAGCAAGAAACACATTGTAATGGAGATTAGAGAGGCTACGGATGGATAAATAAATTATCAAAAGAAATGGCAACTCCCCCCTTTAGCAGATTAGCTAAATCTTTGCGTAATTTGGACATTAAAGTTATATTATTGTTGTTGTTGTTGTTATGGTTATAGTTCTGGTTAATTTCAGCAAGAAACACATTGTAATGGAGAATAGAGAGGCTACGGATGGGTGAATAAATTATCAAAAGAAATGGCGACTCCCCCCTTTAGCAGATTAGCTAAATGTTTGCGTAATTTGGGCATAAAAGTTATATTATTGTTGTTGTTGTTGTTATCGTTATAGTTCTGGTTAATTTCCATTCAGAGTGTCCTACACAGCACCACTCTAGGTAAACACTACTTTATGTAAAACCTGCACTTAGTTGGTCACCATGGGGTTTAAAGAAGGGATGGTTTTCACCTGGGTGCCGTCCACAACTCAGCACGTTGTGCTGCCTTGGGACTATTCGCACAAAAGACAGCTTCGGACCATTGTTGTTTTTTTTTGTCAAAAAATGTTTAAATATATTTACAGTTTTTGTTGCGTTCATTATATTTAAAAGTTAATAAAGTTTTATAATCCTACTTTGTTGGAGTACTATATATTATTAAAAAATTGGGTGAATGGGGCCTTGAATCGGGTTATTGTCATGTGTGGGCTTTGCAAGTGTACTGCTACAGGATCGGACATTTCAAACTCAAATGCACGTTCTTTTTCTTACCTTTCCGAAGCATGGAGCGCAATAGCAGGCAGAGAAAGGGTGATGCAAGTGTTGAACACTGCCTGGCCTGGCAAGTTGCTGGCAGTGCCCCCCCCCGCCCCCCCCGCCGGCTCCTGAAAGAGGGCACACACACACCGCCGCCCCGAGTACTTCACAGATCTTTAAAAGACCATGCGCTTGTTCATGAGACTTAAATGGTTTATCACCCCTTCTAGAACCCCTGCATCGACCCTCTGACGTTTCCTGGAAGAATTAGCACGTAACACAATACCAAGCCCTGTCAGCTGAAACCCCCGAGGAATCGTGGGGCATATTATCAAGGGGGTTTATTTCCGCTTTTTTGGCTTTAAAAGCCAAGAAAGCGGAGATAAAATTATCTCCCTATTACCAAGCTGTCGCTAACACCAGTTAGTGACAGCTAAAAGGAGATAGCGACCATCTTGGGCCCCGCTTTGCATGTCAGTGATATCTATCACTAATGACATGCAAAGTGGGCGTGCCAAGATGTTAGCGACTGGAAACAGTCCCTAACATCGCTATCTCCTATTACCAAATTTTGGAGATATTCGCGCTAAGCGCGAATATCTCCAAAAGCTAACACCTGCCCTGAGCAGTTTTTAGCCATGTTATCCAATGGGAGGTGGATAACATGGCTAAGAGCATTTGCTGGATAATGCATGAATATCGCTGACTTTTCAGCGATATTCATGCATTGCGGCCGTTTTTTATCGCATTTGCGATAAACCTTGCTAATAGCAAGGTTTATCTGCGATAAAAATCGCCGATGTGCGGCGATAATTTTTGTCTCTAAACAAGTTAGAGACAAAAATTATCGCTAGTTGTTGGTAATATGCCCCCGGGTTTTTGCTTGCAGGAATCGGGAGGTGGGAGACTAGCACTGAAATCAGTAGTCTCACGCCTGAATCGGGAGGGTTGGCATGTCTGGATTCTCTACAGCTGAGGCCATAAACTACATCCGCAGGGCTAGGTGATAGCCTGGGACCGGCCTGGCATCTAAAATGGCTGCCGTGCACGAAAAAATTGTGGCATTGGAAAAAAGGCAAGATGGCGCAGACAATGTTTATCAATAAGGATTCATTTATAACAAAATATTTTATCGCACTGACAAATTGGCGGTCAACACTTCCTGATTTCCATCGAATCGAACGTTAACAGACGTCACGCAGCAAAAAAAAAAAAAGCTCACGCACAGCCGCTGGAAGACATGTATCAACATATATGAGCCTCCTCAGCCACCCTCAGAAAACATAAGGGATTAGGATACGTCTCCCGCACCCCCTTATACCTAGTAATTTAATTAAAACGAAGCACAAAATGGTCTCCCGCACCCCCTTATACCTAGTAATTTAATTAAAACGAAGCACAAAATGGCGAATTCCCGTTTTGCTACCAGTTTGCGGCCCAGTTCGCGGCCCGGGAAGCACTTCTACCGTGAAAAATATATTTTTTTTTATTTTCCCCACGGGACCCTTTAATAACCCCAACAAAATTCCTAGGGGGTCAAGAGGGGTATACCTTGCCCCCTTTCATTAAATTCCCCCTTCGTTTTTCACCTCTTCTTCTCTCTCGATCCTACCGAGAGATAAGATGGCGGCCGCTTCGGACTGTTTAGAATGTTGACAGACACCGGGGAGCCAATCAGCTTCGCATCGCAAAGTTCCATTTCGCGAAAAGTAAGCGGACCGGAGCGCAGCCCGGAGCGCTGTTACAGATATATATCTTGTTTTGAAAGTTAATTTCTCAAAATCCAATGGAGCACATATATTGAGACCTAGCAAAGGCACATCGGGCTAACAGTCCCTACAATTTTGCCAAGTTTCGTGCAAATCCATTCAGCCGTTCGAGCTAAAAGTGAGGCCAAAGGCCCTATGGAAATTAACATGGGAAAAACGCGTTTTGGGACCCCCCTTTTTTCTCGGCCCCCCCTTGACGAAACCCCCCCAAATTTTCGGGGGCTGCTCAGACAGAAACAAACTGTGCCATTTTCCTGAAAATTTCAGCCGATTCCGTCCACAAACGCCAAAGTTATTAGACATAGAATTTTCAAAAGTTCCATAGACAAATAATCCTAACTATATATACCTACTGGCGACACGCCAGTAGGTAATATATATATATATATATATATATTACCTACTGGCTATCGCCAGTAGGTATATATAGTTAGGATAAATTCCCTATGGGATTTCTGAAAATTCTATGCCTAATAACTTTGGCGTTTGAGGACGGAATCGGCTGAAATTTTCAGGAAAATGGCACATTTTGTTTCTGAGCAGCCCCTGAAAATTTGGTGGAGTTTCGTCAAGGGGGGGCTGAGAAAAAAGGGGGGTCCCAAAACGCGTTTTTTCCATTCATTTTTCCATAGGGCGGTTGGACTCACTTTTAGCTCGAACGGCTGAATGGATTTGCACGAAACTTGGCAAAATTGTAGGGACTGTTAGCCCGATGTGCCTTTGCTAGGTCTCAATATATGTGCTCCAGTAGTTTTTGAGAAATTAACGTTCAAACCAAGATATATATCTGTAACAGCGCTCCGGGCAGCGATCCGGTCCGCTTACTTTTCGCGAAACGGAACTTTGCGCGCAGAAAGCTGATTGGCTCTCCGGTGTCTGTCAACATTCTAAACAGTCCGGAGCGGCCGCCATCTTATCTCTCGGTAGGATCGAGAGAGAAGAGGTGAAAAACGAAGGGGGAATTTATTGAAAGGGTGCAAGGTATACCCCTCTTGACCCCCTAGGATTGTTGTTGGGGTTATTAAAGGGTCCCGTGGGGAAAATAAAAAAGAATGATTTTTCACGGTAGAAGCGTTTCCCGGGCCGCGAACTGGGCCGCAAACTGGTAGCGAAACGGGAATTCGCCATTTTGTGCTTCGTTTTAATTGTTTAGAGACAAAAATTATCGCCGCACATCGGCCACAATGCATGAATATCGTTGAAAAGTCAGCGATATTCATGCATTATCGAGCAAATGCTCTTAGCCATGTTATCCACCTTCCATTGGATAACAGAAAGCTGATTGGCTCTCCGGTGTCTGTCAACATTCTAAATAGTCCGGAGCGGCCGCCATCTTATCTCTCGGTAGGATCGAGAGAGAAGAAGAGGTGAAAAACGAAGGGGGAATTTATTGAAAGGGGGCAAGGTATACCCCTCTTGACCCCCTAGGAATGTTGTTGAGGTTATTAAAGGGTCCCGTGGGGAAAATAAAAAAAAAATTATTTTTCACGGTAGAAGCGCTTCTCGGGCCGCGAACTGGGCCGCAAACTGGTAGCGAAACGGGAATTTGCCATTTTGTGCTTCGTTTTAATTGTTTAGAGTCAAAAATTATCGCCGCACATCGGCCACAATGCATGAATATCGCTGAAAAGTCAGCGATATTCATGCATTATCCAGCAAATGCTCTTAGCCATGTTATCCACCTTCCATTGGATAACATGGCTAAAAACCGCTCTGTGCGTGGTTTTTTTTTTTTTTTTTTTTTTTGCTGCGTGACGTTTGTTAACGTTCGATTCGATGGAAATCAGGAAGTGTTGAACACCATTTTGTCACTGCGAGTAAATATTTTGTTATAAATGAATCCTTATTGATAAACATTGTCTGCGCCATCTTGCGTTTTTGTCCAATGCCACAATTTTGTCGTGCACGGCAGCTATTTTAGATGCCTTGACCAGACCCACTCTCTGCACGCCGTCGATTCTCAGCATGGCTCCCCACCCTCGCACGCATCTCCCCCACGCAATGGTCACCCCCGCTCTCTCTCTCTCATGCATGGGCCATATACTTCCCCCATCTGCGCTGCTCTTCTCTGAGAATCACACCCTGTGCCCGTTCGACACCTCCCTTTCACCCTATTCACTACCGCACCCTCTGACACTTCTCTTCCTCTGTGTCCGATTGTCCAGGCCGGACCTAGGCTATCACCTAGCCCTGCGGATGTAGTGTATGGCTCCAGCTGTAGAGTATCCAGACATGCCAACCCTCCCGATTCAGGTGTGAGACTACTGATTTCAGTGCTAGTCTTTCGCTTCTCGATTCCTGCAAGGAAAAATGCGGGGGCATATTACCAACAACTAGCGGTAATTTTTGTCTCTAACTTGTTTAGAGAAGAGGCGAATTTTATCGCACATAAACCTTGCTATTAGCAAGGTTTATCGCAAATGCGATAAAAAACGGCCGCAATGCATGAATATCGCTGAGAAGTCAGCGATATTCATGCATTAGACAGCAAATGCTCTTAGCCATGTTATCCACTTCCCATTGAACAAGCGCATGGTCTTTTAAAGATTTGTGAAGTACTCGGGGCGGGGGGGGGCACTGGCACAATTTGCAGGCCAGGCAGTGTTCAACACGTGCATCACCCTTTCTCTGCCTGCTATTGCGCTCCATGTTTCGGAAAGGTAAGAAAATGAACGTGCATTTGAGTTTGAAATGTCCGATCTTGTAGCAGTACACTTGCAAAGCCCACACATGACAATAACCCGATTCAAGGCCCCATTCACCCGATTTTTTAAAAAAATATAGTACTCCAAGACAGTTACATTTTAAAACTTTATTAATATTTAAATATAACGAACGCAACAAAAACTGTAAATATATTTAACCATTTTTTTAAATTAACCAGAACTATAACGATAACAACAACAACAACAATAATATAACTTTTATGTATAAATTACGCAAACATTTAGCTAATCTGCTAAAGGGGGGAGTCGCCATTTCTTTACAATAATCAATAATGAAAAATCCACATCAATAGGGTTGCCCGTTTTGTCGATGCAGCACTATAGTGCAATATACACAGCACCTGGGGTGTCAAGAGTGAACAGGTCTTTCTTTGTTCCTTAAGATGTTATCTCCGAGAATGCTGATGCATTGGTGTCTGTACACTTCTTTGTCAATTCTGTCAAGATGATAACTGCTTTATAAACAGACGATATCTTTGTTTCGTCATTAGTGTTAAGTGTGTCTGAAACTACAGTGCCCTTCTGGTTTTTTTTCTTCAGGCTCTACAGAGTTTTGTGTGTTGTTCTTTTGAGCGACAATTATTCCAGAGGTTTCAGGTTCACTTGATTTGTTCTGCAGTGAGTTAACAGCTTTAGAGAGTTCATGTTTATTTGCTATGTCCTGCTGTTCGTGAACTGCTTCAGAGACGTCAGCCTCATTTTTTATGTTTCAGTAGATCCTGGACCTGCCCGGCCGCGCCCAAAATGGCGCCGGTGTAAATGGGACTCGTAACTGCTTGTTGTGTACTGGTTGCCCAACCTTGATATCACGAGATACATATGCAGTTTTGAAGCACATGGCGGAGGCTTGTCTGCTGTAGTGGGGCGCCCCTTTATCGTTTCAGTCGCCATTCCGCCCGCTTTTGCTACACTGTGCCTCATCCGCCATTCAGCTGTTTACCGCCCGCTCTTACGGCTACAGCGTCTCGCTCACCATGTAGTTGAGTTGCTCCCACTCTTGCGGTGCAGCGGTAGGCGGCTTCCACAGGACTCTTAAAATGGCGGCCGGCTCTTCGGATTTGGGCCTGGTCCAGTAAAATGGCCCTGGGACACCTTGGAACTCGGTCGCTTGTCTGCCAGGGCTTGGGTTCCATTCTCGAAAGCGTCCCCTTAGCCTTGAAGATTGTACAAAAGTCTTGGGGGCCCTCGACTCCCGCAGGCTTCCGGTGGAGAGCGGCTGCCATGATTGCTTGCGGAATGGCCACGACGGAGCTACGAGATGGTGGTGCTCTCATGGTGACGCCAGCTTCAGTCTGAAACATCCAGAAACAAGGTGGGGCTTTTATCGTTTGGGGAAAAAAAATGTTTTAATCCAATGAAAAGTGTTATTTTTAGGTCACATGACCTAGTCTTACATCATTAGGAAAACAAAAGTAAAATGAACCAATGAAAAGTTTTAATAACAAGTCACATGACCTGTTATGCTTACGTTACGCGCTGCGCGGCGCGCTCTGGATCGTTTCCGGGAAGCTGCGCCTTGCGCACCGGAGCACATCCGGGTGCGCTAACGCGTCGCGTCATATGACGCATTACGCGACAATGCAGGTGCAGAATATAGTCAAAATGTCTCCACCAACCAGCGGTCGGAATTCCACCGCTTTCAGCAGTCCAAAAAGTTCGGTCAAATCTTAAGAGCGGGAGCACCTCAACTACATGGTGAGCGAGACGTTGTAGTCGCAAGAGCGAGCGGTAAAGAGCTGAATGGCGGAAGAGGCACAGAGTACCAAAAGCGGGCGGAATGGCAACTAAAACGGTAAAGGGGCGCCCTGCGACAGCGTGTCTTCAGGTGAAACGGATTGTGGGACAAGGTCCAGAATGAAAGATTCTTCAAAAGGGAAAAAATTCCGCCGGACCCCGGGAGCCGGCCACCTATGCCGGGGGCGATCTCAGGCCTCACCAGGGCAACACGACTTGGGGAGGGGGCAGGAGCCAAGCGCCCCCTCTCAGTCCGCGCCATCTCACCGCCCCTCGGGAGCCTCCGTCAAGCGGTTTAGGGAGGCACCGTATCACATTGTTTTCCAATGCAGTCAGGTCCACAAATGGACCCCACTACTTTGAATAGTGAAGCTGCAGCAGGTGCAAATAAGGTTTAAACAGTGTTACAAGAACTGCTTAGAACTCTGAAGTATGGCACTCAATAACCAGGACTTATGCCATTTATTTAAGGCAGTGACATGGAAGCAACTCTGGGACAAAAAGCATGAACGAACATTCACGTATGAAAATCTTATTTGGAGAAGGGGTAGAATCCAAACGCCCCCTGCCAGTTCGCGCCACTAAACTGTATGTGGAAAATCTGAAGACATCATTCTACAAACTCTCAACGCTTGTTA
This sequence comes from Lissotriton vulgaris, assembly GCF_964263255.1. Taxonomy (NCBI): domain Eukaryota; kingdom Metazoa; phylum Chordata; class Amphibia; order Caudata; family Salamandridae; genus Lissotriton; species Lissotriton vulgaris. The sequence goes on along the minus strand of NC_141700.1, from coordinate 532,315,109 downwards.
TCAGTGCATGACTTTCATGCTCGATCGATTGAGCTAGCCGGATCGGGCAATAAAAAGTATAAAATAGTTATGTAAATAGTTATTTAATAAAATGTTTTATTCTGTTTCTTTGGTGGTGTGTTGTGTATATTTATAATATTTGCATAGGGTTTGCCGTTATTTTTGGCGGTGTGGGTGGCGGAGTCGAGCTGTTTTGCAGCCCTCATGGTGTGGAGCTCAATTCATTTCACTATTTTCGTATTTCTCATGAAGGGTTATTCCTAATGTTTGTATTTTACCGAGGTTAAAAAGAGATCGAATTAGTGGTCTACTGATTTTGCTCGATTACTTTTATTTTTTTACACGATTTTTCACTATCTGCAAAGACTAAACAGAGTATTGCGACTTTGTGCTTGTTTGTAAATAGAGAATGATCCAAAGAGAACCAATTGTAAAACAGTAAATGCTTGGATAATAATCAATCAAATGGAGAGACAAGCAGGTACGACGGATTACAACAGGGGTAAAGGTCTGCGTTAACTACCGTTCACTATCTGCAAAGAGAGAGTACTACTAAGAGAAAAGAGGGGAGTGGGGGGGGGGCAGCGTTCAAAGCACATCAGCGTGCATAAACACGAAAACGTTTTTACCTATCACGTACTTGACATTTGACAGCTTTTGATGTTTGCTATTAAAAAACCATTGAAATTCACAGAAAAAACCATAGGTTATACTCGATATATAGTTAGGAATTTGCATTTACAAAACCTTGAATATTCAATGAAAAAACCATTGGTTTTAGGCCATATATAGTTAGGGATTTGCATTTAGAAAACCTTATTTTACTCGCATAAAACCATTGAAATTCCATATATAGTTATAAGCGCTAACTATATATCGCGCACCCGCAATCCACTGCTGATGATGTCACATATTACATCATTCATGACATGGTTAGTGACATCACTGATGACATCACTGATGACATCTCAAATGACATCACTGATGACATCACTGATAACATCTCATTTGACATGACTGATCACATCACTGATGATATCATTCATGTGATAATACCATGAACCTCTTCAGACTCTAATATAACCTTAGATACAATCAGTGTAAACAGACAGTCACTCATCCATGGAGTTACTCACACACCTAGTCAGTTATGCCAAAAATCAATCACACCTCCATTTTCTCAACTATACAGTTATACACACCTTACTTATTCAAACATATACTAACACATATTTACTTTACTCTCTTATACAATCTCTGATACATGTTCACAATGATCCATACAGCCACTCACACATTCACTGGCTCTTATGCACAGTTATTTATAGATGTCAACTCTCACATGTACTGTGTTTTACATATGTACTTAATTTGACATGTAGCACTGAGATATCCATTCACTCACTAATACACTCATGCACAGTCAACCGCCCATACAGCTGTTTGCACATGCACTTTTGAATCTATACATATAGTCAATCAACTACTCACACATCTATGTACAGAGTCACACACCTCCCAGCCACCCATACACACACACTCAGTTTCCCATACAAATACTTGGACAACCAATCAATAACCCATACAGTTACTCATATAGCTACTGATCAACATATGCAGCAGTTTGTAGAACAACAGATATAATGATGCACAAATTAAAACAGTTTAGTCATTAACCCATGCACTCAGTGAGACACATTTAATCACTCACTCAATCAGTCAGTCATGCACCTAGTAAATCCTTCATCCAGACACTTATATATCCACTCATTCTTCAATAAGTAAAACATATTTTAACTTTACAGAAACATACAGTCACTGGATGTTGTCATCAGTGATGTCATCAGTGATGTCATTTGAGATGTCATCAGTGATGTCATCAGTGATGTCACTAACCATGTCATGAATGATGTAATATGTGACATCATCAGCAGTGGATTGCGGGTGCGCGATATATAGTTAGCGCTTATAACTATATATGGAATTTCAATGGTTTTATGCGAGTAAAATAAGGTTTTCTAAATGCAAATCCCTAACTATATATGGCCTAAAACCAATGGTTTTTTCATTGAATATTCAAGGTTTTGTAAATGCAAATTCCTAACTATATATCGAGTATAACCTATGGTTTTTTCTGTGAATATATATATATATATATATATGAACACAGGTTTCCACGAACAGCAAACGGACTCAACTCCAGCCGCAGTACCGCCAAGAAACAGGAGACCCAGATTTCTGTGAGTGATTTTTATTCCGCAACAGACAGCATAACGTTTCAGCCTACAGGAGGCCTTGGTCACATGGCGCTTTAGAGGGCGGCGGCAGAATTTTAAAGTGCAAGTGCTAGTGAATGCGACATTTTTATTGGATGTCATTAGGATGCACAATAAACATAGTAAAAATACTGAAAATTTTCCCTGTGCAACGGGCAAAAAGTATTGGGATAAATCCCTGTAACGGTAATATTTCACATAAAGGAAAAACTGTCATGAATCAAACTGCAAACTTTTGTTGATTGGCACATGCCCAAACTAAATTCAGTTACATAAAGTAACATAGATTAGTGCAAAAATAGCAAAATAAATAATTTAGCTATAAATATATAATATATGTAAAATATATAAAAAATACAAAAGTACACAGCATGTCCTAAGAAACGACCTAAAATCCAATTCTTTATATATAAAAGAATGAATTAAAATCAATACTGTTAAGATGTACACAATATATAGTTGAATATTAAATGTTAAAACAGTCAACCAACATCTCGTCCAGTGGCAATCACGCAATGATTCAACCAGAAAAATATATTATGTATATGCCCAGTTTTGCAGCTTTGCATCCTATATGATGACACCAGAATAAATAAGTAAGTGAAAAAATAAAGTGCAAATAGTGTCTCGATGATGTGTGAAGTAAAAGGTAGGGTATGTGATCAATGAATTGCATCATCTTTAAAAACACCTACCAAATACTAGTTACTTTTTTGGGTAAAATTTATTTTTATGTCAGAGTAAAACTATGTTAAAACATAGATTTAAAAATACATAGATTTGTGTTTGAGAATGGGATGTTAATCAGACTGGTCCCAGTCTGCCATCCAAACACAGATAGTGGCGATTTTTTCAGTTATACAGATGGTTTTAAACACAAAAAACAGATTCTTGCAGCAAAAATAGATGGTATTACATAAATTTCATTTGCTTGCAAGATAGTGTTAAAAGATGACGGTAACACCATAAACCTCACAACATTCAGATTAGTAAATGGAATGTTTAGGGAATTTTTACCCTAGAGACAGGTATAAAAATCTTCTGAGGCATTAAGTCCCTGAGGTGCTTTGCTATCCAACTCCAAGATGTATCTTGTTTCCAAAACTCTAAGTGCAGCATCCCTATCACCTCCTCTTCTAAGGGGACCCACTGAGTCAATGGCATAGTACTTCAGGAGAGCACTGTTGTTATTGTGGTGTTCCTTGAAGTGTCTAGCCACTGGATAAGAAGAATCATTGGTATTGATAGCCCTCAAGTATTGGAGTACACGTTTGTGGACTTGCAGTTTTGAGCTGCCCACATATCTTAAGCCACACGGGCACTCCAACACATATACTGCAAATTCACTCTTGCAGGTTAGTTTTTTGTTGATTTTGCATGGGGCTGCTGAGAAAGGGGTAATATATTCCGTTCTGTTTCCCCCATGTGGACAAGCTTTACATGTAGAGCATTTCCTGAAACCTCTACTGCTTGCCAGCCAATCCTTATACGGTTCCAGTTCTGGGCTAGATTTAACCAAAGCATCCTGTAAGGAATATGCCCTTCTGTAAGTAATTGCTGGCTTTCTCTGCATTAGTTCAACAATCACGGGATCACATCTCACCAGATCCCAATGTTTATTCACTACCTTTCTTAGTGCCCCATGTTGGCTATTGAATGACCATATTAGTCTGAATGGTTGCTGCGTGGACATAGGAGTTGGACACTGGGATTTTTTATGTAAAAGTGCTGTTGCACGAGGAAGGGCATTAGCTTTACGTATGGCAGCCGCCAATGTGTTCTCGCTATACCCTCTAGCCAGAAACCTTTGTTTACTGGCCTGTTGTGCTGCATTGCACTGTGCCTCGGTACTGCAAACCCTTCTGATCCTGAGCATTTCCCCATAAGGGATGCTCCTTATCAGATGCGGAGGATGGTGACTCTTGGCGTGCAATTCCGTGTTCCCTGCATCAGGTTTTCTAAATAACGCTGTTTCCAGGCAGCCATTGGTAATCTCAATTGAGACATCCAGAAAAGTTGCTTGGCATGCACTTATGTTAGAAGTAAATGCCAAATTGTAGTTGTTAATGTTTAACTTCTCAATGAAACGTTCTGCCTGTGCTTGTGTACCATGCCAGATCAGAAATACATTGTCGATGTATCTATACCATCGTACGATATGATCTCTGCAAATTGCTGAGTGTTCACCAAAGAGGACCTGTATCTCCCAGTATCCCATATGAATACAGGCATAACTGGGAGAGAAACAGGCCCCCATGGCTACTCCCCTGACCTGTTGATAGTGCTGTTTGTTAAACATAAAGAAGTTGTTGTTCAGGCAGAAACTCATCATTGACAGTAGCATCTTATTGTGTTCTACAAATTCAATCGGACGTTGTCCCAAATAGTATGCAGTAGCCCTCAACCCATCCACATGCACAATACTCGTGTATAACGATGTAACATCAAGAGTAATTAGCAAAAATTCTGGATCCCACACTAATTCATTGATTTTCCTCAAAAAATCGCTGGAATCCTGGGTGTAAGAGGGGAGCCCACACACAAATTCCTGCAAAAATGAATCCACATAAACAGTAGTCTTTTCCAGAAGCCCCCCACATTCAGAGATGATAGGTCTGCCAGGGGGCTTGCTTGAGTTCTTGTGGACCTTTGGAATCAAATATAGGATGGGCGTGATGGGGTACTCATTTTTCTGAAATTTTAGTTCATCCATGCTAATGAGACCCGATGATCTCCACCCCATCAACAATGAATAAAAAGTTGTTTGAGACTTCTTGACAGAGCCCACATCACAATGTCTATAGCACGTAGCATCATTAAGTTGTAATAATGCTTCCTCCAGATAGAGGTCTCTTGCCCATAAGACAATATTGCCACCTTTGTCCGATTGGTGAACAATAACATTACCACATTTCTGTATTTTGGCAACTAAATCAGTATACCTGCGGTTATGCCTGTGTTTGTATTTATTGTTCTTAAGTGTTTGTTCATATAGACCCTTAATGTCCTTGACAGCTGCTTCATGAAAAATGTCTATATTATCGTGCAGCATATGTGGTGTGTACGTGGAAGGTTTTTTGAAATTCGTAAGCCCACCAGTGTTCATTGCAGGCTGGCTCTCACCACTCTGTGACAAAGAATGTTCTGACCTCAGTCCCTCCAAATCTTGTAGCAGTGGCATATCATTCGCTACCAGGCTGGGCTGGTTGTAATTTTATCAGTTCTCACTGCCCCATTGCGAGGCTTGTTATTCGCAAAATGTTTTCTTAGTTTTAACTTCCGCATGAATTTAAACAAATCAATGCATGTATCCGCGTAGTTAAAATTCCTGGGGGGGCAAAATGACAATCCTAGCGAAAGAGTCTTCAATTCCATAGGTGATAATGTCATAGGGGTGAGATTGATCACAGAGAGGTTTGTGTCCTCCTGCACTCTCACTGTTGTTTCTTTTTGTTCCACTGTTTGTTGTAGTTCCTGTGCTTTGGTTTGGCGCCTTGTGTTTGCGTTGCGCCGCTCTCTCCGCTTTGTGTTGGGGCTTTTGTAGCGGTTTGTTGTTTTACCCTGGGCCGCAGTGTATCGCGCCTGTCCTGGCGCACACATTCCAGTTCGTGTGCCAGGGTAAACCGGGTAAACCCCAACCCGGATCTGGCTCTGCTTGCATCCGATTCTGACCCGCTGTCCATGCTTGAGCTAAGGTCTGCATTCGAAAAACTGGCAGGAGATGCTGATCTTTGGGCATCACTCGCCGAAGGAGTATTGCGAGCAGTGGGGGGCTGAGCAACCTTCATAGCGTCGTATTTCCGTGCGAATGTGAAAATGCGCCCCTCAAGATAGTCATTTTTATCGCGCTGGAATTTAAATTGTTTCCTCTTAATAATGATATCCTCCTCCGTTTGCACACGGGCCATCAGTTCCTCCCGTACTTTTTTGCACTCAGGAGCAGTATCAGCGCCTATTTCCTCTATTTCAGCATTCAGTTCTTCGATTTGATCTTGGATTTTGATGCGGTCGGATTCCGCATAGCGCACCAGGATTTCAACCAGTCTCTTAGAGGAGCCCAGGTTGCACTCGGGCCACTCCCTAAGCATCTCAGGGTCAGGTTGGTCGTAGCTAGGGGCCAGCATGACTCTTAGTCCCCTAGGTATACGGTCGACCTCCAAATACCTGCTTAGGGAGCGGTGCTCCCACCACTTAGCTTGCTCACGTTTAGTTAATTTCTCCAGCAGTTTAAATTTGTCTCGGAGATCAGGGCCACCATCCCGTATTGATTCCAAAGAACCTGCCACTTGAGATCCCCCAGCCGGGGAATCATCGAAGACATTGAGGGCAGCCACCTCCCTCCCTCTTCTTGCGCCTGCCGACATGTTGCTTTAAATGAAAGTTTATTTCAAACGCGATAATTCGTTACTCACTGTTCTCGGGCTCGTAGATCAATATCACTCGCCGTCAAACGTAGAACAAAAACTCCTTCACGGGACGTTTCCCAAAAACTGCACAGAGCTGTAAAGGTCAAGCAGCGCGGTCTGAGACAGCCGTCCCACCACGCCGGATCCGCTTCCAGATGAACAGACTTGCCGGGCGTCCCGGGGCTTTCACGGTCTCTCCCCAACAGGAGAAACAAACGACCTCCGGAGCACCAGAGGTCACGATTTCCTGCCGTGTAGCCACTTCCTGAAGGAGGGGTCTCACAACGCCGGAGAAGCACTCAACCGGCTAACAAATGAACACAGGTTTCCACGAACAGCAAACGGACTCAACTCCAGCCGCAATACCGCCAAGAAACAGGAGACCCAGATTTCTGTGAGTGATTTTTATTCCGCAACAGACAGCATAACGTTTCGGCCTACAGGAGGCCTTGGTCACATGGCGCCTTAGAGGGCGGCGCCAGAATTTTAAAGTGCAAGTGCTAGTGAATGCGACATTTTCATTGGATGTCATTAGGATGCACAATAAACATAGTAAAAATACCGAAAATTTTCCATGTGCAACGGGCAAAAAGTATTGGGATAAATCCCCGTAACTGTAATATTTCACATAAAGGACAAACTGTCATGAATCAAACTGAAACTTTTGTTGATTGGCACATGCCCAAACTAAATTCAGTTATATAAAGTAACATAGATTAGTGCAAAAATAGCAAAATAAATAATTTAGCTATAAATATATAATATATGTAAAATATATAAAAAATACAAAAGTACACGCCATGTCCTATGAACCGGCCTAAAATCCAATTCTTTATATATAAAAGAATGAATTAAAATCAATACTGTTAAGATGTACACAATATATAGTTGAATATTAAATGTTAAAACAGTCAACCAACATCTCATCCAGTGGCAATCACGCAATGATTCAACCAGAAAAATACATTATGTATATGCCCAGTTTTGCAGCTTTGCATCCTATATTATGACACCAGAATAAATAAGTAAGTGAAAAAATAAAGTGCAAATAGTGTCTCGATGATGTGTGAAGTAAAAGGTAGGGTATGTGATCAATGAATTGCATCATCTTTAAAAACACCTACCAATATACTAGTTACTTTTTTTGGTAAAATTTCTTTTTATGTCAGATTAAAACCATGTTATTCCCAATAGAATGTTAGGAATTTCCTCTGGTAACTAGGTCCTAACTATATATACCTACTGGCTATCGCCAGTAGGTTATATATATATATATATATGTATATATATATATATATATATATATATATATATATATATATATATATATATATATATATATATATATATATATATATATATATATATATATATATATATATATATATATATATATATATATATATTACCTACTGGCGGTCGCCAGTAGGTAGTTATAGTTAGGATTTTTTTCAATGTTAAATCTCAAAATTCTATTTGGAATAACTTTGGCGCCGGTTGACGAATCTGCCTGAAAATTTCCTGAAAATGGCCTCGCGGGGTTCCGGTCCTTCCCTGAAAGTTTGGGGGGGATACGTTAAGCGGGGGCCAAGATAAAAGGGGGGTCCCAAAACGCGTTTTCCCCATGTTAATTTCCATAGGGCGGTCGATTTCACTTTTAGCCCGAACGGCTGAATGGATTTCCACGAAACTTGGCAAAATTGTAGGGACTGGTAGCCCGATGTGCCTTTGCTATGTCTCAAGATATGTGCTCCAGTGGATTTTGAGTAATTTAGGTTCAAAAAAATATATATATCTATAGGCGCTCTCCCGTGCGCGCACCGGAGTGCGCTCCAGGCGCGACACGCGACTTGCGCGTAGGAAGCTGATTGGCTCTCAGTTGTCTGTAAACATTCTAAACAGTGCGGAGCGGCCGCCATCTTGTGTCTCGGTAAAATCGAGACACAAGGGGTTTGAAAAAAAAAGGGGCAAATGAACATAAGGGGGAAGAGTAGACCCCCTCTGACCCCCTAGGTTTGATGTAGGGACTAAAATAGGGTCCTGCAGGGCATTAAAAATTTTTTTTCGTTTTGCGCGGGGGAAGCGCATGGTACGCGCACCGGCGAAGCACGGGGAAAATCCAGGACCATATTTATGAAGGCCTTGCGCTGTTAGTTTTGCGCTTCCTGTGCGTCAATTTTTGTGACGCACCAGCGGTGTAAAAAAATGCGCATTGTTATGCAATATTTAAAAAGTGACGCATCTATCTAGATGCGTCACTTTTTAAATATAGTGCAACGAGGTACATTTTATTACACTGCTGGTGTTATGCGTCACTTTTCTGTGCGCACTCCTTATGACATTCCAGATGTGTCATATTTAATGTATGACGAATCATGTTGCAAGGAGTTACAGATACGTCAGTATTTCTGACATATCTGTAAACATAAAAGTGATGCGAGGCAGGTGCAAGATTTTGACGCAACAGCATCCTAAAAGTGACGCAGAGAAATCTTATAGATTTCAGTACGTCGTTATTACCAAGCTTTTTGCGGGGGAATGCCCCCTTTGCATACATTATACCTGATGCAGATACAATATGGCGCAGAGTTTTAAAAAGTGACCCATGTACCTAGATGCGTCACTTTTTAAAAATAGCGTCAGGTATAATGCATGCAGAGGGGGTGTTCTCCCGCAAAAAGCTTTGTAATAGCGACGCAGTGAAATCTTTGAGATTTCACTGCGTCAGTTTTAGGATGCTGTTGCGTCAAAATCTTGTGCCTGCTTTACAGCAGGTGTTAGACTGAGGCAAGACCTTTCACATGCTGCTTTCCCCATTTGAAAGGACACATTACTGGAGTTGCGTCACTTTTGTGACGCACTCCAGCAATGCGTTACTTGGAATGTCATAAGGAGTGCGCACAGAAAAGTGACGCATTGCACCAGTAGTGTAAAAAAATGTGCCTCGTTGCGTTATATTTAAAAAGTGAGGTATCTAGGTAGATGGGTCACTTTTTAAAATCAAGCGCCACATTATATCTGCGTGAGGTATAATGCATGCAGAGGGGGTGTTCTCCCACTAAAAGCTTTGTAATAGCGACGCAGTGAAATGTTTGAGATTTCACTGCGTCACTTTTAGGATGCTGTTGCATCCTTTAAATATAGTGCAACGAGGCACATTTTATTACACTGCTGGTGTGATGCGTCACTTTTCTGTCCACAGTCCTTATGACATTCCAGATGTGTCATATTTAATGTATGACGAATCATGTTGCAAGGAGTTACAGATACGTCAGTATTTCTGACATATCTGTAAACATAAAAGTGATGCGAGGCCGGCGCAAGATTTTGACGCAATAGCATCCTAAAAGTGACGCAGAGAAATCTCATAGATTTCAGTACGTTGTTATTACCAAGCTTTTTGCGAGGGATTGCCCCCTCTGCATACATTATACCTGATGCAGATACAATATGGCGCAGAGTTTTAAAAAGTGACCCATGTACCTAGATGCGTCACTTTTTAAAAAATAGTGTCAGGTATAATGCATGCAGAGGGGGTGTTCCTTGCAAAAAGCTTGGTAATAATGACGCAGTGCGTCACTTTTAGGATGCAGTTGCGCCAAAATCTTGCGCCTGCTTCACAGCAAACCTTTCACATGGTGCTTTTTCCATGTGAAAGGACACATTACTGGAGTTGCGTCACTTTTGTGACGCACTCCTGCAATGCGTTACTTTTGTGTTTACAGATATGTCAGAAATACTGACATATCTGTAACTCCTTGCGAATTGATTAGTCATATATTAAATATGACATATCTGGAATGTCATAAGGAGTGCGTCCAGAAAAGTGACGCATCGCTATTTTCACGTAGCGATGCGTCACTTTTCAGAAATGAGGCCTCCAGTTTATTCACTGTGTCATAACTTTCTTTTCTAACACTCACCTTCTTTCATTCCTCCTACTTCACTTCCTTTCACCTCTCATACCTTTCTGTTCTTTCTTACTCATTCTCCTTTCAATTATCAATGCACTATATTTCACTTACTCTTCATTTTTTAAGATTATAGCTCTTTGATGAGAATTGGAGGTAGTTCTGAAAAGAACTTTTGGTTTTCTTCTTTTAACTGAACAGGAACAAAAACAGGGAATAGAAACTGCTCAACAGGAGCAAAAAGAAAAGAAAAAAATTAGGGGTGGGAAGGGCAGTGATGGTTCTCCAATGCCCGAACCATGAGCAGGACACTTTGCTCCCCATAGGTGAGGAGTTGATTGCAGTATCTGCATCTGACGACCCCATGGTTGAATGCAGGTTGAATGTTTGCTACCTGCCCCTGAGATTGTTCTCTTCCAGAAGAAGTTGCTCCTCCTGTTGATGTAGAGGCCCCATCTCTGGGAACCTCTTGTGCCAGAGCCCTGACACTTTCCCGGGCAAAATTCTGGGGGTGCTTCCTCTCCACATGGCGAATCATGGTGAAGTTGCCAAAAGAGTATTTTTTTTGGGGGTTACCCCGTGACAGGACCTGTTTGCAGATCCTGCACTCTACTTTTGGTGCATTCACCTTCTTCTGGCCTGCTGGAAACTTAAAAAATTTCCAGATGAAATGTTCCTTCACCTTTGGGGTAGGAGGCTCTTCATCAATAAAATCATTGGAGTCATCTTCACTGCTGGATGGTCTGGCAGCCATGATGAATCCAGGAATATGGAGCAGCAAAAAAGGCAGGTCTTTCAGTCACAAAAGTGAAAGAAGAAGTGAAGGAAATGGGTGGGGATTTCATTCATTGTAAAAAAAAACTGTTAGCAACCAATGAAAAGTGTTATTTTAGGGTCACATGACCCGACGCGTTTACGCTGCGCGCTCCGGAGCACTTCCGGGTGCGTTTACGCAGCGCGATCGTAGGCGCTTCCGGGGCGCAAACGTGGCGCGATCGTAGGCGCTTTTCCGTGCGTTTAGGCGCCGCGCACGTATGCGCTTCCGAGGGCACTTACGTTGCGCGCCGAAGTGACGTCATCAATCTTTTATAGAAATGCATAATCATTTTCCATATTAAAAAAAACAAATTTTATTTGTATGGTACGAAATGTTTTGCATTATTATTAACTTTTCATTCATATTTTTTTTTCACGAACGACAGTTGCGCTCTGGGTGCGCTTTCAGATGAGCTCTCGGAGAAGCTTACAGGAGAGCTTAGCTGAAAGCTTCCCGGAGCGCGCACCCAGAGCGCAAAAGAAAAAAATTATAAAAAAAAAAATGAATACTTAAAAAAAAACAGCAAATTGTAAAAAAAAAAAAGGTTAGAAACTCGATATACAAAGGAATTAGCATTTAAAAAACCTATGAAATTCACTGAAAAAACCATAGGTTTCACACCAGTTATAGTTAGGAATTAGCATTTAAAAAACCTATGAAATTCACTGAAAAAACCATAGGTTTCACACCAGTTATAGTTAGGAATTAGCATTTAAAAAACCTATTAAATTCACTGAAAAAACCATAGGTTTCACACCAGTTATAGTTAGCTGGAAATTTTACTGATATAAAACCATTGAAATTCCCACGTTATAGTTAGTCGGACTCACTATAACTTGCGCGTGCAATGCACTGCTGATGACATCACATATTACATCACTCATGACATGGTCAGTGACATCACTCATGACACCATCCTTGTGACATAGTGACAGACCTTCTTTCACTATAATGTAACCCTTGAGACACATATTCAAAAATAGAAACTGAAATTTTAAAAAAAATGGAGATACCTATATCAGTTACAACAAGCAATTCAGTAATTCCACTATCTATATACACATCCACTCATTCACCAACAGTTCTATATAGTCACTCATACATATACTCACTCATCATATGAAGTGATACACCTATACATCCTGTTACACACCGACATTCATCCAAAAGTTACTCACACACATATTCTCACGTGCAAATAAACTATTGGACATCCATTTATTTGAATATAGAGTTATACACACACTTCCACCTTACTTCTATTTAAAATTACACATATTTATTCTCTTAAACAATCACTTATAGAAACACATACTTATTTAAACAGGAACTCTTACAATCTCTTACTCTCACATATACTCACTTATATACATCAATATTCACATATACTAGATTAAAACATATGTAGTTACTGATAAAGACACTAGTGAGACAGTCATTCACTCACTAACAAACACATATAGACACTCATCCACCCATACAGTCCTGTACATATGCTGTCTTCAAAACACATACAAACAAAGAGTCAGTCACTCATGCATCTATGTGCTAAGTAATACCCCCACCAAACCATATAGACACTCATACTGATACTAATAATAATATCAAATAACCCATATACATACACATGAGTGGATGTGTATTAGATGGTGGTATTACTGAATTGGTTGTTGTAACTGGTATGGGTATATCCACTTTTTTGAAAATATTAGTTTCTATTTTTGAATATGTGTTTCATGGGTTACATTATAGTGAAAGGAGGTCTGTCACTGTGTCACAAGGATGGTGTCATCAGTGATGTCATGAGTGATGTCACTGACCATGTCATGAGTGATGTAATATGTGATGTCATCAGCAGTGCATTGCACGCGCAAGTTATAGTGAGTCCGACTAACTATAACGTGGGAATTTCAATGGTTTTATATCAGTAAAATTTCCAGCTAACTATAACTGGTGTGAAACCTATGGTTTTTTCAGTGAATTTAATAGGTTTTTTAAATGCTAATTCCTAACTATAACTGGTGTGAAACCTATGGTTTTTTCAGTGAATATATATATATATATATATATATATATACTACACTGAAAAAACCGTAGGTTTCAAGCAGGTTATAGGTAGTAATTATCATTTAAAAAACCTTAGAAATTCATTGAAAAAACCATAGGTTTCATGGGTGTTATAGTTAGCTGGACATTTTACTCATACAAAACCATTGAAATTCCTCCGTTATAGTTAGTTATGCTAACTGTAACTCTCACGCCCGCAATCCACTGGTGATGATGTCACATATTACATCATTTATGACCTTTTCAGTGACATCACTGATAATATCACTGATGACATCTCAAATGACATCACTGATGACATCACTGAAGACATCATCCACATGACAATCAGATACACCTCATCATACTACACTAGTATAACCTTTCATCAGTCACTGTAAAATACAGAGTACCATATTTGAATCCATTGACATAGCAATACAAGTATCTAAAAACCCACTCAGTGATTCCAATATCTACATACACATCTAATCACTTACCTATAGATTCACTCATACATGCTGTCAATGATCAATAGAATACTATCACATATACGTATACACCTATGTCGACATTATATACCAGCACACATCCTATTCACTTATGCAGTCATCCTACTCACTTATACAAACAATGGATCATACTTACATTTACTCAGCTACACACTTATACAAACACCACTTCATTTATTCACATAGATAGTAACTCATACTTAGTGTGTTATAAAATCAGTATTACAAGTATACAGTTATCTATACAGTCACTCATGCATTCAATGAGTTATATGTATACTTATTTATATACAACAACTGTCACATACACTGCCTTTTATTATTCTAGTTTGTTCCACATGTACCATTGAGATTTATATTTACTCATCACCACACCCATAAAGATATTCACTCACCCAAACAAGTATTATAATATGTAGTTTTATCGTCATATACCTACTGAATTAACTATTGACATATCTTTGGGCAGTCACAGATCCCCCACCGAACCACACACACATTCACTCTCCCATACAAAAAATCAGTTAACTAATCAATAACTAATATAGACTTTTATATAGCTAGTAACCAAGTGGTGTAGCAGTTTACACAACAACTGACAAAGTAATACAGATATTCACACAGTTTAGACACTATCCAATATATTTAGGCAGATACTATAAATTAGTCAAGTAAACAGTCAATCACACTGCTACTAAATCCTCCATCAAGATAGACATATATCCACTGATTCTTAAATGCAGATTGCTATATATATAATATATATTTAAATAACAAACCAAACCACATTCACTGGATGATGTCATCCGTGATGTCATCAGTGATGTCATTTGAGATGTCATCAGTGATGCCACTGATCATTTCATGAATGATGTAATATGTACCATCATCACCAGTTGATTGCGGGTGCGAGATTTACAGTTAGTAGTATAGTTAGTTAGTCTTTAGTAGTATAACGGAGGAATTTCAATGGTTTTGTATGAGTGAAATGTCCAGCTAACTATAACACCCCTGAAACCTATAGTTTTTTTAGTGAATTTCAAAGGTTTTTTAAATGATAATTCCTAATTATAATGCTCATTAAGCATATGTGTTTTTTTCTATCTTTTTTAATTATCATCCCAATCTCAACCTAGTAAAAACTGCAAATATTACCACTCTTCATTTGATTCCTTCCTCCAACAAAATCGCTACAAACCAGAACCACAACTAACGTTAATAATATACAAACTAGGCGTTCCCTTAGAAAAATAATGTACACAATGCTAACACTACCGTTGATATGCTATACACAACTCACTATGAAAACAAAAACATTTCTGTGTGTAGATACACTATTGATACGTGTAGTGTACTGCGCAGGGCGCAACCATATTATCTCACACTCTGGGAAATATATCAGGCATGTAGCTGTCTTGTCTCCCCCCCGTTGATATGCTATACACAACTCATATGAAAACAAAAACATTTCTGTGTGTAGATACACTATTGATACGTGTAGTGTACTGTGCAGGGCGCAACCATATTATCTCACACTCTGGGAAATATATCAGTCATGTAGCTGTGTTGTCTCCCCCCCTTGAAGTAGAAGCAGAGTGGGCTGATTCCACGTACGCAACTCCAGCGTAACAGTATAAATAATTAGGCTACGCCTTGGGTGTGGTTCACTTCTGCAAAGAGAAAAGACTCTGCCACAGTGAAGATCCTCACCCTGCCACGTGGCTGCCGCCATGACCACGTGCCTCTTCGATACAGGCCCATTGCGAACTCAGCGCCACAGCACTGCAGACTTTTGTATGTATCGACTACTGCCTTCGATCTACACTGCAGACAGCAGGGTTCACAACTTGAATTCAGCTTTGGATCCACACTACAGACAGCATTGAAGTTATCCTTGAATTATGTAAGGCAGAGACAATTCTACTCTATGTCATCAGACTTTGTTAAAATAAGTGATAAAAATTTGTCATCGATATCTGTGCTGACTACTGCCTTCGACCTACAGTGCGTCAGTAGAGTTTACAACTTGATACCAGTGGCACATCATCACTACAGACAACATTGAATTCAGTCTCGATTTATTTAAGGCAGAGACAATTATACTATGTCCTCATATTTTGTTAAAGTATGAACAGTAGGAAATTCAGCCTTGATGTCTTTAATGCAGAGACAATTGTACTATATGTCTTCAGATTTTGTTTAAATAAGTGACAAAAAGCATTCCTCGATGTCTGTATCAACTACTGCCTTCGATCTACACTGCGAACAGCAGGGTTCACAACTTGCATTCAGCTTTCCATCTACACTACGGACAGCATTCAAGTTAGCCTTGATTTATATAAGGTAGAGACAATTTTGTTAAATGATGCGACAAAAAACATTCCTCAATGAATGTACTGAGTACTGCCTTCAAATATACACTACAATCAACAGAGTACACCACTTGATACCAGTTCATGAGTCTTGTATGCAACAGTCAATGTATGGAGTACATTACAGATAATGCAGTTCAATCTAAGATCTACATTGCAAACAGCAGGGTTCACAACTTGAATTCAGCTTTCCATCTACACTACAGACAGCATTCAAGTTATCCTTGATTTATGTAAGGCAGAGAAAATTTTGTTAAAGGATGCCACAAAAAACATTCCTCAATGACTGTACTGAGTACTGTTTTCAAATGTACACTGCGATCAACAGAGTTTACCACTTGATACCAGTGGTGCATCAGCACTACAGACAACATTAAATTTAGTCTTGATTTGTTTAAGGCAGAGACAATTGTACTGTGTCCTCAGATTTTGATAAAGTATGTGACAAAAAAAGCATTCCTCAATGTCTGTGTCAACTACTGCCTTCGATGTACACTGCAAACAGCAGGGTTCACAACTTGAAGTCAACTTTGCATTTATACTTTGGACAGTAAGGAATTCAACCTTGATTTATTTAATGCAGAAACAATTGTACTGTATGTGTTCTGATTTTGTTAAAATAAGTGACACAAATCATTTGTCAATATTTCTGCTAACTACTACCTTCGATCTACAGTGCGGACAGCAGGGTTCACATCTTGAATTTAGATTTGAATCTATACTACCAACAGCATGAAATTTAGCCTTGTTTGTTTAAGGTACAGTTAATTGTACTTTATGTCCTCAGATTTTGTTAAAAGATATGACAAAAAGAATTTCTTGATGTTTGATGACTACTGCCTTCGATCTACATTGTGAGGGCTCACCATTCAGGTAGAATGACGATTGTACATGACGCATTGCAGTAGAGCAGAGATATTATACCACTGCGACCCCCCTCAAACCACGAATCATCGCAGGGTACGCACACGCTGAGTTCTTTCGGTACCACTAACTCACTGCACCACAAGTAATCTCCCTGTAGCCTTATTTAAGCAGAATTCACTAGGCAAAAAACATTGCTCCCAGTGCGGCCCCCCTGCACTATTACACGTTATCACAGGATACGTATAAGCTCAGCGCCAAAGATGCTACTAAGTCAGTGCACCATAAATCATCGCAAAGAAGAGTGAACAGTTGTATGTCACAGTGAGACATACTGTCCCTTTTAAATGGAATTCATGCAAAATTCAATCGACAAAACACATTACTCCAATTACTGTACCCCCCCGGCCACGCATCATCGCAGGATACGTACACGCTAAGCGACAAAGGTACTAGTACCTCAGTGCACCAAAAATCATTAACACGTGGCCTTACTAAGGCAGAATTCACAAGACAATAAACATTACTATCAGTACGACCTGCCCGGACCGCGCATCATCGCAGGCCCCACAGAACCTTGTCATTTTAGATACCACTAAATCAGTGCAAACCAAACTAAGAATAACACCTATCAAACCCTACACAATATCCCTTTAGTATGCTTCCTTCAAAAACTTATTTTATATCACTTATAGATTTAGTTGAATAATAAAATGTACGCTGCATACATGTTCTATCTTTCACTTCAATCATGATTACAGATGATGCAGTCCACCCTAAGATCTACACTGCGGACAGCAGGGTTTACAACTTCAATTCAGCTTTGTATCTACACTATAGACAGTAGGGAATTCTGCCTTGATTGACTTAATGCAGAGACAATTATACTGTATATATTTAGATTTTGTTAAAATAAGTGAAAAAAAGTTTACAAAGAAAGTAGACAACAGCGCCAAAATGTACCTCCACCACCAGCAATACCAAGTACCTCTGGGATATCACCTTCAACATCGCCACCAGAAATACGTCCCCATTTTGAGAAAGTTAGAATGCACTGCGTGAAAGGCTATCATTTAATTTGTTATGGGGAGCAATCAGTAGACCTAGTTTGTAGAGCAATTGTTAACCATTGATGGTAGTTTTTTTTTACCTCAAAATTCATGCAGGCCAGTATGCACCACTCAATATTTTGAGTACAGACCGCTCGAACCACACATCATCGCAGGGTGAGCACACGCTGAGCACCACACATACCACTAACTCAGTACACCATAAAGAATCACCATGTGGCCTTATTAAGGCAAAATTCAGTTGCCAAAAGACATTCTTACCAGTGCGTTCTGCCTGAACCACGCATCATCGCAGGCTCTCCACAAACTGACACTACCTCCGTGTACCACAACTCATGAACCCTTTACGATAGAATCTTCTGTGTATTGTTTCACATATAGTGCTCCTACCTTTGTACAGCAGAAGTCATAAACAGCTTGCGATTGAATATCTGTGTATGATATCATGATTACTATTCTACTTGTTACCAAAAGCAACGTAATAAAATGGAGTCGAGCACACGTGCCCGTACCCACTTCAACTATCTATCTGTGTCTGTGTATTTATTATGTTTGTAAAATGCTGCTCCTGCGCCCTACCACATTATATTGTGCTATAAATAGCGTATGCAGCCATCTTACCTCTGACAGTAAGTGTAGGCTATTCCTCCTTTTAAAAATTTTTTTTATAGCATATTTATATAGCGCAAAATCAACCCAAAACTATATCAGCAATTTACATTTACAGTAAATTTTCAGGCACGTGTACATTACGTCATTACTCTACAATAACAGGATGCGGACGCAACTCCGAGCCTCGAACACTGATTTCCAGAACCAAGTTCAACAGTATACCTGAATGACCACATACGTATATATATATTATCTGCCTTTCATGTGCCAAAAACTGCAACTTAAACCATTCACAGCCCTGTATTACTACAGCTACAACACTCCACTGAATGTACAACAAACATTCATAATCGCAGAAATGCATCATGTCCACCATCTTTTATGTATGCAACTATGAATGAATATAGTCAATGATACCCCGTACCATCCATGTTGGCCATGTTGTGGATCTTTACAGATATAATGACACATTTGCGTTTAAAACCCGGGTGATGTCAGCACTACAAAACGGACACCCGAATCACTTGATTTCTCATATAGCTCACAACAGAACCACGCCCATAGCTCCGGAATCATGGTTCAGAGCCTCACGCAGCACTGGCATACGTCAGGCCAGCCCACTCCGCTTACGCTTCCAGGAAAAAACAAAAACACAACATTGCCCAGATTTCCATTGTACTGATTTCTTAGTTCCAGGTCTAGTTGTCAGAACGGCACATACACTCTCTCATGGCTGGTATACACCCACACCACACCCATCCTGCATATGCGCCACAACACACGTGACCCTGCATGTGCTCTACGCCATTTTAGAGTTGCTCCTACTCCAAGCGCTGTGATGGCCCGTCCTAGTGGTTCGGACGCCTCATGTAGGCCCGAACCACTGAGTACAAGGGCCCACCACTACGTGTGTGGCCTCTTTGGTCACTGAGTTAGTGGTACTGCAAGGACTGAGCAGGTGAGGAACCTGCGATGAAGATAGGTGCACGAGTATGTCCTTTCCCATAACGATATCAAGACTCAGCACCATATGTCAGACTTCTTGGTGGCAGAGTGGTACTGCATGATGTAGAAGGTGTCCTGTCCACGGAAAGCTGAGCAATGAGGCCTGGGTGCGCATCGGAGGGAGTCGATGGGGTGCAGCAGACTGGATACAAAAAAGGCGACGCAGAGATTTAGCCGTACGCAGTCCTATATACCGTATCTCATTGCATTTATATATTTTTTTCCAATAGCAGGAACATTTTTATAATCGGTCAAATGTCCGACGCTCGTGATGATCGAAACCACTTCGCACCGCATGCTTTCACAGCCGGATAAAAACATTACTACTATAGTAATTTTTCAAAAATCTAAGCCTATTAAACAAGTTGTAACTGTACAAATAGTTGTTTTTAAATGCGGGAGGGAAGGTGTGTGAAAGGGCGATGTAATTCTACTCCACATTAAGATAGTAACAATTACCAATCATAACATCTTCCTTTTACTATCTTTTAGATGTAGAGCTTCAGGGTGCATTATGTCCTGGCATGTGGTAAAAAATACACCGGTGACAGAAAGGTGAGCTGCAAATATTCTTTTCAGTCACTCTCTCACTTCCTCTCTCCTTTGATAAAGAAATGAGACACAATGTTAACTTCCTTTTTATCTTACAGGTTGTGTTTCACAAATTGGCGTCCGCCCCCAAACACCTCCAAAGCTCAACGTTCATGCATTCTGCAATGATGCGTGGTCATCATAACAACGTCTGAGAAGGCTGCTTCGACACGTGGTGCACCCTCTTTGAATCACGCCAATGGCACAAGGTGAGCAAAGAAGCGTGTTTCCGAAACAACGACAAGTCATCTGTGGATGGAGAGAGTGGGTAGTGTGCAGCAGCTTCACTGTGTAAGAATGTACAATTACCTCCAAGCAGTGAGAATAGATAGGTTACAACAGTCTGAGGGGCAGATTTACAAGCCCCTTGTGCCACTTTTGTGTCACTTTTAACATGGGAAAAGTGGCGCAAGGAGCTTATAATTCTGCCCCGGAGTGCGCAAGAAAAAGCACTCACATCTGGGCTCTGGGAGTCAATGGGGTGCAACAGTCTGGGTATGCAGTATTGAGAACTCATCGCTATGCAGTGGGAGTGCATGGGATATAGTACTTTGGAAGAAAAACAGCGCACAGACACCTCCTTACAGTGGAAGTTGATGAAATACAGTATCCTGTCTTTACAAAGACATAAAGTAAAAATATACTTGTGCAATTGTATATACTCTACTATTACTAACTCTATACTATCTTTCAGATCACTAAACTAGAGTGTGCACTATGAACCACCACGTGCTTGGACACACAACGGAGGCAAAAAGGTGAGCTACGAAGATTTTCTCCAGTATTAACTGCTCCATCAATAACTTTCTCTCTCTCACAGTTTTTTTTTTTTTTGGATCAAATTTATTTTTATTGTTCATTTGCATTCAGATACAACATTACAGCAATCAGATAGACATAGCCCCAGTGCATTTGTCGCCCCAAAGTTCGTGATAGGCATCAGGAGGCTGTTCTCTGGAGCAAGGTGCCATGAGTCCATGCAAGAGGGCACGAGTCCCGCCTAGTAATCAACTGTCGTACAAAACCCCCGTACCCCACCACCCAACCAGGCCCTCCCTAACCCCAACCATATTGCCCCCAAAACGAACCTCCTCCCTCCCTCCCCCTTGTGTCCGGTGTGTTCTGCTGTGTAGGTGTGAGGCCTATGAGTGTATGCTTTGTTGACCTTTCATGTCCCCTCTTCTGGTGGTTTATGGAATTCAGCAGCTAGTCTGTGGACTTTGAGATATCTTTGGCAGGTGAGCTCGCGGAATCCTTGTGACAGCAAGGAGATTAAGGGTGCCCATGTTTCCCGAAAGATGTCGGAAGTCTGTGTTAGGGACGCCTGTATTCGTTCCATTCCCAGTATATACCACAGTCTGTGGAGCCACACAGGAATATGTTGCGTCGCTGCTCCTATTACCAGCCCCATTTGGCATCCCCGAATGGACTTGAGTGGAAAGGTGAGCTTGTTGGGCAGGCCTAGGATTGCGTATGCTGGGAAACGGGGAATCTCAGTTTCGAAACAGTCGTCAACATGCCGAAGGACCTCCTCCCAGTACTCCAGTACCATCGGGCATTCCCAGAGCAGATGGATCATGGTCCCTATATGTCCGCAGCCCCTCCAGCACATGGGATCTCGGCGAGGATTGCTTTTGTGTAGCCGCTCCGGTGTCAAGTGCCAGTAATATGCCACTTTGACTGCTGCCTCCCGACTGGCTACATTACGGGCCGTGTGATGTGCCCGGTAGTAGACGTTCTGCCATTACCTGTGTGAGAGCGTGCCGCCCAGTTCCTGCTCCCACCGCTGCTGTCCCGCGGATTTAGCTGTTGGCTGGGGGGGAGTTAACATCTTGTACAGTTCTGTAATCGCCCGTTTATCCGAGGTTTTGGTAAGAAGCCACTTCTCGTATGGTTTAAGAGTGCGGCCTGTGTGTGGTATGACTTCCGCACTGGTGAGCCAGTGCCGCAGTTGGAAATATTGAAAGTTTTGTGGTTTATTGATGGCATACCCATCTTGTATAGCTTTCAGTGTCATAAAGCCTTGTGTGTCAAATAGGTGACCAGCCGAGTTGCGCTCGGTTTGTTTCCATTGCGAGAAGGAGCCATGGACCATTCCCGGTGGGAACGCCGGATTCTCAAATAGTGGCGTCATTGGCGAGGGAAAGGACGTGAGGTCTTTAGTTACCGCTACCGCATCCCAGACGTGTAGAAGCGTCCTGGTGATGGGTGATTTTTTAATGTATGCTGGTCTATCTTTTCGCACTAAGAATGGGGGGTTTACTGGACACACTTACCATCAGGAAAGCACGCCACACGCAGCCTCTGCCCCTGGGTCAGGAACGCTGTAGGTCTCGCCGCCATCACCATCCTAACGTGGCTGGAGACTACAGCTCCCAGCGGGCTTTGTGTGGACTTCCGGTTTCCCGCTATCTTCGCGCCCGGAGGTGCTACAAAGGCGGGACAACCCCTCGGTGGAGCGGGGGTTTACTGGACACACTTACCATCAGGAAAGCACGCCACACGCAGCCTCTGCCCCTGGGTCAGGAACGCTGTAGGTCTCGTCGCCATCACCATCCTAACGCGGCTGGAGACTACAGCTCCCAGCGGGCTTTGCGTGGACTTCCGGTTTCCCGCTATCTTCGCGCCCAGAGGCGCTACAAAGGCGGGACAACCCCTCGGTGGAGCGGGGGTTTACTGGACACACTTACCATCAGGAAAGCACGCCACACGCAGCCTCCGCCCCTGGGTCAGGAACGCTGTAGGTCTCGCCGCCATCTCCATCCTAACGCGGCTGGAGACTACAGCTCCCAGCGGGCTTTGCGTGGACTTCCGGTTTCCCGCTATCTTCGCGCCCGGAGGCGCTACAAAGGCGGAACAACCCCTCGGTGGAGCGGGGGTTTACTGGACACACTTACCATCAGGAAAGCACGCCACACGCAGCCTCTGCCCCTGGGTCAGGAACGCTGTAGGTCTCGCCGCCATCACCATCCTAATGCGGCTGGAGACTACAGCTCCCAGCGGGCTTTGCGTGGACTTTTGGTTTCCCGCTATCTTCGCGCCTGGAGGCGCTACAAAGGCGGGACAACACCTCCGCGTCACGGGACGCGCGCGGGCGACGCCGGGCGGAGCCCGGGCAGAGGGCGGGCCGTCTGTGGCCCTCAGTGGTCAGCAGTGGTCGGGCGGGCCACCCCACTAACATTTTTCAACTCGTCCGTGGTGAGTCTACCTCCCTTTCCTACTTTCATCTCCCAGTATGGAGTCTGCTAACATTGGTGCTACACAGGATGATTTCCCTTTTCCCCCCGGTACATTTGAGTCCCTACTAGAAAATGCATTGACCTTGGTTTCAAATTAAATAGCAGACACCGAAAGAAGAATGTCTATGAGTTGTACCAATAATGTCACACAGCCGATACCACTGTCAAATAGCCCTGGTATCCCACTTTCTCCAGCTGTTGTCATTACCAAACCAGCATTGGCACTAACACCTCCTCTGCCCCTGTTGCCTGGAACAGTTCCCACTATTACAATTGCCTCCCAGGATGAAGCTACTATCCCGGGATCTATGGAAACTGGTAATAAACAGGGAGGGGAAAAACGCAAAAGAGGCATTGCTAAGCCAAGTGCCAATAAAAGGAAGCAACCACTGATTAGTAAAAACCAGCCTACGCCTCAGAGTCTGTGGAACAAACAAAAACCTACTGGGGCACAAACTGTTGCTGTGGATAATGATTTAGTGGATGTAGATGATATCCCTACTGTAATTACTACCAATTCTAATGGAACTTCCAACACGATATGGACTCAAACAACATTAATGGGAGACAATTATTATCTCACGAAACAGAATGGGAATTTGATAGAAACCATAGTTGATACTATTTTTAATCGATTAGAGAAACAAATGATCAACCAGTTTAATAATGTTTTTAAAAGACTTGATAGACTAGATAACCTGGTTAAAAATGAAGAAGCAAAAAGAAAGGGGTCTGTTATCTTGGATCAAATAAGAGCTGACCGTCTCCTAAAAGAACTTGAATCTGTCAGCAACACACTGTCACTAAAGAAACAGGAAACTTCCTTACCGGGTGGGAGCATAAGCACTCCTGGAACATCACTTCAGTCTACTGTACCACCTACAACTCAATCTCGACCTGTCAACGAAGGGAAGAATTCGGCAAAATCTAACTCATCGACAAAATCTGTTCCAAAACCTGCACCTAGAAAGACGGCCCCACCTGCTACTGCTAATAAAAGCACTACCATTCATAACGGTCCGACTCAATCCACCACATCAACAAGATCAACTGCTGCTAGCAATAAAGGTACTGGGGAGGCAGGGACAACCAGGCCCTTCAAACACCAAGGGCCTGCATTACATCTGCCACCTGACGCTTGTCCTTTTGTTCTGGTCCTTGCAGGAGTACCATCGTTGAGGGAGGAACAGGGGGAATCATGGGTGCAACTGCAAAACAAATGCATAGACTGGCTAACAAAACATAAAGGTGTCGGATATGACATCTCAAGAGAGATCCTTTCGGCTCGCAGGGTGTCTTGGGTTGGGCCTTTACTCAAAGATAAGGAAGGTGACTGCATAGTTCTCAATTTTAAGAACCCCGGAACTGTTAGACACCTACTCAGTAGAAATGGTAATTGCTCTGCTATCTCCACTGTTGTAACTATGTTACCTTTGAGCTATTTTTACAGACAACCGCTAATGCAATCCCGGCCACCCCTAATGCAGTTTCAACCACCACCTATGCACTTCCAGCCACCTTCTATGCAATACCAACCAGCCCCTTTCCCACTCAACATGTTTAATAGATTTTCCCCCTTGTCAGATTTGGATATGCTAGACTGACCCACAATGTCTAATTCAGTTGAAACATCATTGGCTCCTATCATTGAAACTTTGGAAGTCTCACAACCCATGCAACGGACAGTAGTTAGAGAAAAACACCTGAACCAAAGACTATCGCTCCAGGATTCTGATATATCTCTCGTGAGCTGGAATATAGCGGGCCTCAACTCTAAACTAAAAATCAAAGAATGGTCAGACTGGGTTAACATTAACTGTGACATTCTGATGTTACAAGAGACTTGGTGCACTACTACACCCACAATGGAGGGTTTTTGCTGCTACAATTTACAGGCTTCCCCTTCACCTATGGGACGTCCCAGAGGGGGTCTATCCATCTGGACCAAAATAAAACCTGGGGTACAAACAAAACTGATCCCTACACCGGGTAAATGTTTTATGGCCATGAAGTACACTAAAAGGATGAAACTATGTATAATTAACTTTTATAATAATGATTTTGTTACTCGCCCTAATGACAATTTTATTCTTTTGTTTAACTTCATTGATGAAATTATGGAGGGGCAGAAGTATGGGCCCTTTGATGGCATTTGCATTGGAGGGGATTTTAATGCTCACTTGTATCGAGACAGCCCTTTATGTAGAAACGGTGAAGAGTTGAAAAACCATCTAGCCTCCCGTGACCTAGTAAATGCAATGGAAATTGCTGGTTCCGGTCTAAACAATATACTAACACCTACATATATAGGCCAGGGCAGCTCCACCACAATAGATTATATTTTTATTTGTCCGTTATTAAGTGACATAATTCTTAAAGCAGAAGTCATCTGTTCCGCATATAGTGACCACTTCCCGCTTAGAATATATATTGACAACCCACATAACCCGAAGGCTGCTGTGCGAGTAGAGACCGGGGCACAAAATCTGTCATTATCAACCGACAGATTAAGATTAATATGGAAAGGGGTGGACAATAAAGACATTCTAGCTAGAGTAATTAAAAAATACCCTGAGACGGTAGAGTCTTGTCTGTCGTACGCTAGCCCAAACAATGATGTGGTTGCTGCCTTTGGTAATCTCTGTGGGGCTATTAAAAGAGAATCTTCTAAACCAGCTAAGCCTAATATAGATCATGGCCCACGCTGGTTTGACTCCTCCTGCTCCAAGGCTAACAGGGACCTGAGGGCGGCCTTAAAATGTAATCCTAGGGACGCCCAGCTTGTGAGGGAATTAAGATCTAAATATAAATCTGTGCTACGCACTAGATCTGAGGCCCTAGTGATTACTCATTGGGAAACTCTCACACGCACGGCCTCATTAAAAGACACGACAGGTTTCTGGAGAGAAGTCAAGTCCCTCAGATCCTTTGGATCTAACATACAACCAATCAATTGTAACATAACTGGCAGGGTGTGGGCAGAACACTTTTCTAAAATCTATGCTATATCAGCCACTTCCCTAGATACTGTCTCCCTATTTAGTACAGCAGAACAACTGAACTTTTCATTAACTGAGGTCGAGGATGCTATATTTGAGAGTGCTAGCAATAAAGCTCCCGGCCCAAATGGCCTTTCTATAGATCAGATTAAATCTGAAATTAATTTCTGGGCCCCTTTATTATGTAACCTATTTAACAACTTGACTGACAGTTCCATTCCCGAATCTTGGTCGGACAGTGTCATCGTACCGATTTTTAAAAAAGGTGACAGGGCGGACCCTGCATGTTACCGTCCGATCTCACTGATCGATAATACATTAAAGGTCCTTGGAAGAGTAATATTTAAAAGGATAAGGGATTGGGCTGAGGATAACAATGTTTTACACTACAATCAATTGGGATTCAGAAGCCATGTGGGCACTGTTGAACAATGTCTTAACTTGAATTTGATCATGGCCAAATATACAATTGTTAAAAAGTCCCCGCTTTATTTAGGTTTTATGGATTTGAGTTCCGCTTTTGACTTTGTTAATCGTTCTAGGTTGTGGTCAGTTTTGCTTGATTATGGTTTGGATGAATCACTGGTATATTTTCTTTCGTATTTACACAGAGATTTAAAGGCGAGAGTACGTATCAACAATGATGGCGAATTATCTGAGGATATTTTAATTAGCAGAGGAGTCAGACAGGGCTGCGTACTCGCCCCACTGCTTTTTATTTTATATATTAATGGGTTGAGCTGCACCCTGAGCAAGACTACTAAGGACGTACCAATTATAAATGGTTCCCCCATTACTACACTACTGTATGCGGATGACGCAGTATTAATGGGGCGTACCCCGAATGCCGTACGCACTTTAATTGCTGGGTTTGTTGATTTTATGTCCGATCTGGGTCTAAATACTAATTTAAAAAAATCTTTTATCATGAACTGTGGACCAAAAAAATATAATATTACTTCAATTAAGTCAGGCGATAATATATTAAAATGCACTAGCACTTTCCCTTACTTAGGGTTATTATTTTCTAATTCAGGCTCATGGCAGCCACATGCTGCCTATGCGAGGAATAAAATTGGTAAATCAATAAATTCAATCTTATCCCTCCGACAACCCAAACTGGCCGACGTCATTACCCCCCTGCTCAATATTTACCGTACCCAATGTCATCCTACAGGGACATATGGAGCAGAAGTGTGGGGATATTGTAATATTACGTCTCTCCAAACGGAAGAAAATAGATTCTGTAGAAAGGTGCTGGGGGGAGTTCCCTGTGCTCCCACATTT
Source organism: Lissotriton vulgaris (assembly GCF_964263255.1). NCBI lineage: Eukaryota > Metazoa > Chordata > Amphibia > Caudata > Salamandridae > Lissotriton > Lissotriton vulgaris. Next base: position 532,287,102 of record NC_141700.1, on the reverse strand, counting down.
ATCTGTCATAGCGAACTGAGGTTGCCATATATTGTTGATTTTATCAGATCAAGGCCCGCGCTTTTCTGGATAAAAATATGGTCAAATCCAGCAGCATCCTTAACACGCAGCATAATATCTAATTGTTTATTACATGAAAGATTGCATCATATACCATGGCTAAATGCTGTTAAGAATAGCCTGTTGAGTGTGGGACATGGCTCCTTGTACAGTTCCCCTAATACCATTGTCCCTAATCATAAGAACATTGTTAAACGGGCATTGCTTGATCTATACAAGGAGGAACGAATGAGATCCGAATTTGTAAAACCCGCAGTTATTAAATATCTACCAGTTATCGAATCAGGCAATGATAACTTAAATAAGCCCTGCAGATATTTGACAACCCCAAAAGGAAGATGGAACCGGAGCCTTTTATTCAGGTTCCGGGATGGTAGCATTGTCAACTTGCTAAGCTTCCCACTTGGCTATAATAACAACTTAGAAGAGCTGGACTGCCCCTGCTCTGCAGGTGGAAAACAAAGTTTGCTGCATTATTTCTTGTTTTGTGGCCATTACAATTTATATACTCGCCATTATTTAATGCCGATTTTCCGCAAATGCAACCTAAGGGATTTTAATCTGGCATTGAGGTTCCTACAAATGTTGTCAACAGATGAGATTATTTACACTGTAAGTTGTTTTATAAAAGTCTGTGTAAGATCAAGGGCAAGTATGGAACAAGCATAATGGACAATGGTACTGTACTTGAACGCACATTGCACTTTATCACTTTATCACTTTGATACAACTTGCATTAAGAATCATTTTTATGCGTGTTTGGACCTATATGATTATTTCAGGTGAACGCACATTGCACTTTACCATTCTAATACAATTTGCACAAAGAAATAACTATATGTGTGTCTGGATCTGTATGATCACTTTTAGGAGTATATAAATTGGAATTCATGGTAAAAATTATACAATTGGATCAATGTTTCTCATTATATGTATCTTGCACTTCACGATATTTATGCTGCTTAAAACCCAATTGGAAATCTGGTTTTTAACTTTTATACAGGTTTTTATGTGTTTTAATGTGTTTCATTCTGTATGTACTTTTATGGATGTATCAAAATTCCGAATAAAGATCATTTGAATTGAATTGAATTGAATAGAATCTTCCAAAGCGGCATCCCGGCCATGGCCCTGTCCTGGAATAGCCAGCGCTTCTCAGACATCGGCCTGGACCACTCCAACAGATATCGCATCTCTGCAGCCTGAAAGTACCGCAGCAAGTCTGGGACCCCCAGCTCCCCCCTCCGCTGGGACTCGCGTGAGCAGGTCACGTCGCATCCTGGGGAGTGCCAGCCCATATGTACTGCTGTATCGCGTCCTGCAGCTTCTTGATCATGCCTATAGGAGGAGTGATTGGGATGGTTTGAAACAAGTACAACACCTTCGTCAGCAGGGACATTTTGACCGCAGCTACCCGGCCCAGCCACGAGATCGGTTGTTGCTTCCATCGCCGAATATCCTCCTGAATGCGTGTGAGCAGTTTGGTGTAATTTAGCTCCTCTGTTTGAGCCGTGTTGGGAGTTAGGTCAATCCCCAAATATGGGAGTGCGGATTGTGTGGACAGCCCTCTCAAATTTAACGAGCCCCTATTGACCTGGTGGGTGTTGCACCCCAGGGGTAGAATGACCGATTTGCTAATATTCATCTTAAAGCCCGACACCTCCCCAAATCGTTCCATCTCTTCCAAGAACGCTGATATCGAGACCCTAGGGTTATATACGGCGACCAGGATGTCGTCCGCGTACAGGCTTATCGTGTGTTCCTCGCCCCCGAATTTAATGCCCGTGATGGCCCGGTTGTCCCTTACGCGTTGGTTGAAGGGTTCTATATAGAGGGCGAACAGCTGGGGTGAGAGCGGGCAGCCCAGTCTCGTGCCGCGGCGTATGGCGAACGGATTGGAGCTTGTTCCGTTCACTTTGACCTTTGCCTGAGGGGATGTGTAGCAGCTTGCCACCCACGCCCTGAACCTTTCGCCCGTCCCAAATTTTGCTAACGTCTGGTCTAGATGGACCCAGTCAACCCGGTCAAACACTTTTTCAGCGTTGATCGAGAGAAGGGCCGCGTCTGTTGCGTTGTAATATGCTTTATCGATCACGTGTAAGAGACGCTTGGTGTTGTCCACGCTTTGGCGTGTGGGGATAAAGCCCGCCTGATCCGGCTCTATTATGCCGGGGAGGCATGGGCCCAGGCGCGCTGCCAGAATCCCCGTGAAAAGTTTTAAGTCTAGATTGAGGAGGGAGATTGGCCAGTAAGCCGCACAGCGGGTCTTGTCCTTGCCTGGTTTTGGTAGGACGATAATGTTGGCCTCAATCATCTCTGGAGGGATCGATCCAGGCCCCTGAAAGGAATTGAACAGCCTCGTTAGTACCGGGGCTAGAAGAGGGCAGAAGGACTTATAGAAGCCCGCGGAGAATCCGTCTGGGCCTGGCGCTTAGAGCGGTTTGAGGCGTACAATAGCGGAGATTACTTCGTCTAGTTGTATGGGAGCGTCCAACGCCTGGGCGTTAGCCTCATTGAGGGCCGTCACGTTAGCTCCATCCAGGTATGCTGTACCCATTTCAGCATCTGAGGCGGGATCAGCTGTGTAAAGCTTGGCATAGAACGCCTTAAATGCCTCCGCTATATGGTCATCTTCCCGAAGCTCTCGGCCCCCTCCCTCGCCTATAAGTGGGATTTTAGCTCGGACGATTTTCGCTTTGAGCTTATTGGCGAGTAAACGGCCCGTCCTGTCCCCCCCACGTAGTACGTATGTTTGAGGCGTAGTGCAGCGTATTCCGCCCGATCAAGATCCAGACTCGCCAGCTGTGCCCTGGCTGATTTCAGCTTGCGCCAGATTCTAGGTGCCCCGGTTCTGCTGTGCGCCTGTTCCAATTCTAGCACTTGTGCCGTCAACTCCTGGCGGCGCTCCTTCCTTTCCCTATTTTCGGCAGCTGAAATTGCGATCAGCTCTCCTCTAATAACCGCCTTGAGCGCCCCCCAGACCGCCGTCATTGCCACCTCCCCTGTGTCATTCTGGCTTAGGTAGTCTGTGATACTCTGGCCTATCTGTTGTGTGACCCCTTTGTGGGAGAGCAGAGTTTCCCGGAGACGCCAAAGACCCTTGTGTGTACGTTGTCGTGGAACCTGTAGGTGCATTACTACTGCATCATGGTCAGATAGGGCCGCTGGGATGACCTCCATATCTCGCACCATCGGGGCGAAGTCAACGGAGCTGAGGAAATGGTCAATTCTGGCATATGTATGGTGTACATGAGAGTAGAAAGTGTATCCCGGGGCTGTGTGGTGAATTTCCCTCCAGGTGTCCAAGAACTCCCGGTCAATGAGCCAACATTTCCCCGCAATGGAGAGAGCCCCAGAATCGCCGAACCTACGACCCGACCGATCTCTTTCATTATCCATGACCAAATTTATGTACCCGCCAATCAGTATGTGCCTCGAACTATTTATTTATTTATTTATTTATTGGCTTATAACGCGCCGGCATCCCACCCGAAGGTGTATCTCCGCGCGGAGCTGTGGAGAACAGGACAAACAGCACTCCAAACTAGAATAGAGTTGTTTTTAGGAGCTTCCTAAAGGCCAGATGGCTCGGGCACTCTCTAAGGGAAAGAGGGAGATTGTTCCATAGGCGCGGGCCCATAATGGAAAGGGCACGACCTCCCTGTCTGGTCTTGTAGTGTCTAGGAACCTGGAGTAACAGTTGGTTGCTCGACCTGAGATTGCGGCCGGGGCGGTGGTAAACAAATTTCTCGGCCAAATAGTGTGGACCGAGGTTGTAAAGACTCTTGTGTACCACACAAGCGCTCAGAACTTCGGAGAGTGCCCCTGTAAGAAACTCCTCCTGCTTTGTGTTAGGGGCATAGATGGACCCCACTGTGAATGACAAGTTGCCAATGTGGACCGTGTGTGCTAGGAGCCTGCCCTTAATCTCCGCTACTTTGTCCCCCACTCGGCCTTTGAAATGTTTAGCAAAGAGTAGGGCCACTCCTGCCTTTTTCTCTGTTGTGGAGGAGTAGAGCTGGGTCGGAAATGCCCTGGACCTCATGCGGTGCCAATCCTTGGCTAATAGATGTGTCTCCTGTAGGAGGCACACTGCCGCCCCAGAGTGTTCTAGGAATGAGAGCACCGCTCTCCTCTTGATTGGGTTGTTTAGCCCTTTAACATTAAGGGTGAGAATCTGGAGAGACTCTTCAGCCATGAGGAGGCCTATAACCACTCACTCTTTTCCAAGGTTCTAGAGGAAAATCACTCGCCCCTTCTGATCTCGCTGTCTGGGCGAAAGGAACACACCTGGACTCACCCCTGGAACCCCCCCATCCCGCTCCCTCCCCTCCCACCACTACCCCCCCATTCCAAACATAGAACTCCAACTGGTAGACATTGTCCCAGGCATTTATACTGTCTGTCCAGGCCTGTGGTGGATGAGTAAACATGTGGGTTATGTGGCAGTGGCGGCTCAAGACCCCCCGTCTCGCCCTCCAACCGTGTCGCCATAACTTAGCTGATTACGACCATCGCTGCAGTCTCTCAGGATTCGGCGCCAGTGTCTTTGGAGACCTCTTGAATCGCTGCGGCCTGTTCTTGTGCCATTGTCTCTGGATTTGGCTTGAGGCTTTTCTTAGGGGGCCGTCCTCGTCTCACCTTTTGCCAGCCGTCGCCAGTCGCGTGTGGGGATCTGGATGAAGCCCCTGATGACTGCCCTCCTTCATTGTCGTCCGGTGATTCTCCTCGTGCTGAATGCCCAGTAGGGCGCAAGTGTCTCGTAAGGATCGCAGCAGGTGTAGGGCCCCGTTCCACTTGAAGATCAGTTGAAACGGGTGCCCCCAGGAGTAGGGGACGCCCTCGTTGCGAAGAAAGGTGGTGGCTACCTTGAATGACCTCCGCTTTTGTAGGGTGATTGCCGATAGATCCTGGAATAACTCCACTACGTGGCCTTGGAAGCAAAGAGGCTGTTTGAGACGTGCCGCCTTCAGTATGCGTTCCTTAAGAGGGTAGTCGGGTAGGAAAGCTAGGATGTCTGGCGGGGGACCTTGAGCTCGGCGAGCTGGGCCCACCCGGTGGGCTCTATCAATACAGATCTCAAAGTCTTCGTCTTCGTCGAGCACCGTTCGGAATAGGGTTAGTAGGTATCCTGCCATGTCGTTCCCCTCTGCTTTGGATGGCACATTTCGGACCCGGATGTTGTTGCACCTTGAGCGGTTTTCTAGGTCTTCTGTGTGAGATTGAAGGTCCGTTTGTTGCTTATTGAGCCTAATGATTTCCTGCCGCAAGAGCTCTATCTCTTCGCTTCTGGCTTGTCCCGTGAGCTCGTTCGCGGCCACCCTCTCCCCAAGGTCGTCGACATCTCATCGGAGTTCTCTATATTCCCCTGCCATTTCTTGCCGGAAGGTTTAGATGTCCTCCTTAAGAGAGGTGAAGAGGACTTCCATGAACGCTTTGGTCGCCGGGGCCTCCCCATCTTTGTGATCTTTACCTTTAGGAGGGGGCGCTTGAGCTGAGTGAGGGTCGTGTACCGCTAGGCCCAGGATCCTGGAATGTGTTGCCTCGAGGCGTCTCGCAGCGGCCCGCTCCGCTGCGTCCCGGAGGCCACGGCTCTCCGATGCGGCCCCTGGTCTCAGCCCAACACCGGAGGCCCGAGTTGTGCCCCTCAAGCCGCTACTCCTGTGGCAGGGTCTCTCCGCTCCTCATGATCCGCCGTCAGATTGCCGAGCCCTTTCCGGGTCAGCCCCCGGGCACCTCAATCTATCGTGGGCACACACCGTGGTCCCAGGCACTGCCCCCGAGCCGTTTCTTGTTTATTGTAGTGTCGGCGGCTCCCTTCGTCCTCTTCTCCTGGCTCGAGGACCCGGTGGGCAACGGGGGTGCACGAACAGCGCGCGTGGCATTGGGGCCGCTCGCTTCGTCACGGTCAGGGGCCCAGGACTCCCCTCAAGGCTCGTTGAGCACCCCCTGATCTCTACTATCCACCCTGGGGTTGCCTCTCTCTCGCCTCTTTGCCGGTGGGTCCACTGCTCTCATTTGCGGCCTTGTAATGCTAGGCCTCGTGGTGCCATAGTGTGAGCTGAGGCTGCGCTATCTTGGGCCCTTGCAGAGCCTCTCAGTGTTGTTGGGCTCTGGGGACTTGTGAGTCTGCTCCCCAGAGCTGCGCCCTCCGATCCGCCGTGCCGACCCCCTCACCTGGCAGAGCAGCCCGTGTTCGCCGCACCTCCGGCGATTAGGCCCAAGCCGGGGCCTTGCGTGAATACGGGCGCCGGCCCTGTGGGCGCCTCGTATCGTGGGCCGCTCCCTCGGGGCCCGCTGTCAACTTCGGGCACGCGCCGCACCGGGGCTGCTGCGCCCGTTGTGTGAACCTCCGGTGCAGTAGCTCAGACTCTAGGGCGCGAGGCCCGTACGCTCCTTTCTTTGCTGGAGCCGGGATCGTGGTTTTCGCGCCACTGGTCCTGTGGGAAGGTGGCTACCTGACTATGGTTACCCCAGATTTTTTGCCTTGTGTTTAGCTAGTTTTCGACTTAGTTGGCCTGGTTCCCTGCTAATCAGGGCCCCAGGCTATCTGCTCTCTCTGTAAAATGGATTCCATGTACCCTAGGTGCATAACTGAATTGGCTTGGGTCACCTTATCAGCCACTGTATAGTGCACTATAGGTGCCCAGGGCATAGGTGCATCCAAGGCCTACCAGGGGCTGCAGCATATCTTTTGCCACCCCTGGCTGGCTATCCAAAATTGACACAACTGGCTGATCACTCAGCTGGGGCAAGGTGGTGTAATCACCTCTTGCTTAGATATAGTATGCCTATATCTAAACCTATCTGGAAACATATATACCTATCAGTCACTCCTATGGCAGGCCTTAACAATCCTTGAGGCAGAGTGCTTGGTTTTATGTGAGATGGTGCTCTAGCACGAGCTGAGCCTGTCTGCAGCTGTCGGGACCAATTCCCTAAGCTGTTCCGGGATAATGCCATACCATATACTATTAAGTGCATTATAATCCTTGCGGTTATATGTTAACTTTGGTTTGGCTTTATCAAAACATGTCGTGTAAGGTGTCATACGATTTGGAATACTATCCCCTCGACAGTCCTGTTGACCGGGATAGCATTCCACCCTTCTAGAGGGTGAAGACATGTTACTTTACTAAAATGCGGTTGATTTTTAAAAGAGCCTCAGATCCACAAAATGGATGCTTCTGCCACGGACACGAGTCTGACCTCCTGCAGCTGACCGAAACTCAGCCAAGGAGGCCTGGACAAAGGATTTTCTGTCACAGGGAGGTGTTACACCACCCCAGACAGGAGATAGTGGATTGTAGCAGGGAGGTTTCAAAGAAACCAGACACTGCCAGGGGAGCACAAGGCTGCCCCTTGCATAATCCGGCCAAACCGGTTCTGGGGCACACCAGCCCCAGTCCCAGCGCGGCCTGGATCAAAGGAAAGGGGAGTATCCACCCCCTTCCTGGTTCCCACCCATAGGAGGGGACCTAGCAGGTAATCCAGCCCCCTAGATTGGTATAAGAATGGGAGCAGTGCCAAAGCACTCAGATTATCCTGATGAAACATAAGAAACAAAACTCTGGACCCTTCGACATCCTACTTGACGTAGAAGACTGAAGAATCTCCCTTGTGGTCAAGGAGTGACCACCCTGTGCAAACAGGCACCATCCAGTACCTCAACGTCTGCTTTGTTGCAGTTCCCGTCGGAACTCGAGCAACAGAGATCGACGAGATCAAGCTTGCCTGCCTTCTTACAGCCCGATCCACAGTCCCTGCAGAGCTGAGACCCGTGGAGTTGACCGGAAGCGTGGGGCACGCCATCTTGAAATGACCACGAGACGCTGACTGTGCAGCCCATGAGTGACCCTCGAAGCTGTACACCGGGGTTTGAGAAGCCTCAACCCTGAGCCACTTTTGCACTGAAGCCCACCCCTCTACACTCGACGAGTGCTGCGTGGGGCCCTTCTGCTTTCTTTGGCTCAATGCGTTGGCCCGGTCACTTGCCAGCTGGCTTGTGGCCCCTGTGCCGACGAAAACCTAAATACAACTTGTGATTCTGGTTGCTCCAGACTTGTACCCGCTCCTCTGAAAAGGAGCGCCCGCTCTGACCCTCCTGGTCTGAGTGAGAAGCAATCTTCCAGTCCTGCGTGGATTGCTCTTGCCAAGTGTTATTTGCTCCAATCTTGAAGCCGACTGCGCCGACGGCGAGAGCCTTTGCGGGACATCTTGTGACCCGCTCCTGGACATCGCAGATGCCCTAGAGCCCACGTGGCAGCAGAGAGAAGCTCCTCAACAACCACCTGATTGCGCCCGACATTGCCTGGTTCCGTCCTGATTCCACCCTGGTCACTGCTGAGTGACCCAGACTCTGTGCCCTCTGCTTTCAGGTACTTTACGACTCCGATCCACCCTTGGATCACACCGGACACTTCTCCTTCACTGCGCCTGCAGCATCTTCAGCTTCAAGCACCAGCAACCTGTGTGACGAAACCCAACACAACTTCGACCCTATGCACCCGCTTCCTGTGGGTGAGGTAACTCAACAACGCCGGTGTTCCCACACTGGTACACACCTCTAGTGTATGTGTCTAAAGTTTCATCCTTGTAGGTTAAGCGGAAGTCTCCTTAAACTATAACTTTCTAACTTTTACGCACCCCTGACTTTGCATTGGTGCATGCGTGTGCTTTAAGCGCTGCACCCGAGTCCCGCGGGCTTTTCCCGACTTCAGCATTGCTCGTCCCGACCAGTCCCAGCGATTCCCCAGGCCCTAGGCCTGACCACTGTTCGATTGGTATCTCTTATACCACTTTTTTAATATATGGGTTGAGAGGCCACCTGCCCTCATCCATAATTGTGCAACTTTCATATGTTATACTGTGCCTTTGTTTAAACGCTTGTGCCCCATTGCTCATAAAGAGTACTGGGGATTATTTTGAGTAATAAATACATATATTTTTATAATATATACATGTGTGGTGTCCTTTCATTTGATATTACAGGATTGTGATTGGTAAAACAGCTCGCTTAACACGACCTCTTGAGTTAAGCCTTTAAGGCTGCTTAGTCCATGCTACCCCTAGGAGAGCTTGTCTAATAAGGTTCACTTACAACCAGACACCATAAGGGTTGTTTGGACTGATACAAGGTGGTTCCAGAATTGAAAACATCATATACCAGGCCAACTTCTCACAGGTCCGCTTCGGCTGGCGCCTTCGTTCCGCAGCTCGCTTCTCCGCTTCCGAATCTCGCTGGGGGCCCTGGCTGCCCAGCTAATGTCCCGCTTGCTTTCAGCCTTCAGTGGCGGGGCTCAGTAGTGCGTAGGTCCGCTTGTAAGCCCGGTCGGGGGATCTGGAATGGGGAGCCTCCTCGGGACACGTCTTACCGAGCCGCCATCTTGGCCACACCCCTCTCTCACAGTTTTAATGTTGTTTTTCTCTCTTTCTCTCTCTCAATCTCTCGCACATTGTTTCTCTTTTAAAGTTATGGATGCTGCTGTCCACTCTGCCGATAAAAAAATCAAGGCTGAATGTAATACACTCTGCAGTAACCAAAGCTGAGTTCAAGTTGTGAACTCTGTTCGCCACGGGGTTAACAGAAGGTAAGCAGAGTGGCCTACATACACAATGCCTCCGATTAAATGCGTTATAAATAAAGGGGCTTATTTACAAGCCCCTTGCGCCACTTTTCGTCACTTTTAACATGGGAAAAGTAACACAAAAGTGGTGAAAGGGGCTTGTAAATAAGCCCCAAAGAATATTGTCCTGCATAATGACTTGATCTCTCACCTAATTCTATCTCATCTCTGAATCATTTTAAAGACCTGTTGGTCCATACTGTAAATATGATGCAGTAGGCACTTCCATACCTCTTGAACGCGGGCCTATAAGAGAGGTGGAATGTATCAGGCACACTGCAGACATGCAAATTAACAAATATTGCCAAGTATTACCTTTACTTGTAATCTTTAACCTCCTTCAGTCACATTGATCTAATTTAAACACTTATTTACATTTTGGTTTTGCAGATTACCTACCCTACTTCTATTGGAGTCCATATCACATTTTATCTATTATATTGTTTTGTTAAAGTTATGTTTGTAGTTATTTATTATATTGTTACCTTGAAGTTACGTTTCTAGTTATTTATTGATGTTTTAATAAAAGTTAATTTAAAAAAGTATATACGTCTCCTTTTTCTAACAACATTTCACTATTATTTAATGTGATACTCATATACTTATAAAACATTAAAAAATAGAAATGATATTTAGAAATAGAAGTATAATACTGAGGCTAACTTTTTACCAGCTCTTTACCAGAGTCTATAGCTACGACTAACGGTTCCTATGGAAAACTTTTAAAACTCAAGCACAGTAACCCTTTCGATTAGAAACATTGTGTGGTGAACTTCTAACCTCTGTGCTTACTTAATTGTTCCATGAACTGTTACTATGGTAACAGTCAGTAAGCAGTTTGGGGGTAGGGTTGAAAGCTACTGGCTATTCAGAAACTGTTATATTTACTCAGGATCCTCTACATGACAGAAAGGAAAGCAAAGTAAGACAGAACACTGTGTAGCAGATTTACAAGCCCCTTGCGCCACTTTCGCGTCACTTTTCCCACCTTAAAAGTCATACAATCACAATGCAATGAACTTGTAAATCTGCCCCTATGCACATTACGAGCAAAAGAAGTACATAACTCTTTCAATTCTTTATCAATCACAATTAGACAGTGCTGCTTCACGATTCTCAATGCACTTCAATAAATACTTTGTGCCTATTTAAATGAGAGACTGGATTGTCGACATTACAAAACTTAGGGGCATATTTTCAAAGACGGCGTTAACATTTTCGTTGCTTTAACGGCAGCAAACTACAACTAATGGGTCTTCAAAATCCTTTGTTATCTTCCAGGAACATTTTTTCAACATTGCTGTTTGCTATGCACGAGTAAGAGCCACCCCGGGGCTATAAAATAAATGGTTGGGGGGCTCCAAGGCCCTCCCTGCAAAATGAGAGGTGGGGGGCCTCAACGACCCCCCCAAGCACCGGGGACCTCCACCCCCTGGGGATTTCTGTATTGTGGGAGGGGGCTGTGTGGCCCCCCGCCTGGAGCCTTCAAGGGCCCTGGGGACCGCCACCCCCATGGCCGGCTCCTGCAGTATACCGGGGTGCCCACCCCTGGGACACTGCTGTTTGCTATGAGAGGGTGGGAGTCTCGCGGCTCCCGCCCTCCCATAGCAAACTTGGTATATTTTGATAGAGAGAGCAGGGAAATCTGTTCTCTCTTTCAAAATCCAAACAAGATTGCTTTTCCACATGCTAGTTAGCAGCTCCCCATGTGGAAAAGCAATGCCGGCTCCCGAAGGACGCGGGGAGCGGGCGGGACCGCATTGGCATTGGAACTCCCCCCACAGTCCCCAACGTTTTTTATAAGCCCCCGGGGATGGGGTCCCCGGGGATATTAGAAATTACTGTCTGGGGCTATTTTCTACGGTAAAACTATAAGTTGCGCACTCTGCGGCCCCCTGGTGTGCACGCATTGGATGCACAACTAAAAATCTGTAGGGTGCGCGAATCCAGCGCATTTGGTGCACAACTTCTATGCGTTTGGGAGTCGGCATTGCTTTTCCACATGGGGAGCTGCTAACATGCAGCTCCCCATGTGGAAAAGCAATCTGGTTTGGATTTTGAAAGATAGAACAGATTTCCCTGCTCTCTCTTTCAAAATCCAAAGCAAGTTTGCTATGGGAGAACAGGAGTCATGAGACTCCCGCCCTCTCATAGCAAACAGCAGTGTCAGGCACCCCCAGGACACTGCAGGAGCCAGCCCTGTGGGGGTGGCAGTCCCCTGGGCCCTCGAGTACTCCAGGAGGAGGGCCACGCAGCTCCCCTCCCACAATACAGAAAGCGGTGGTGGTTCCCGGGGCTTGGGGGGGTCCTTGAGGCCCCCACCACTAATTTTGCATGGGGGGCCTTGGAGCCCCCCAACTATTTATTTTATAGCCCGGGGGTGGCAGTCCCCGGGGCTAGGAGGCCCCTCTTGGCCCCCATCATTTTGTTTAATTTGCCCCTGGGATGTGGCCCCCCCGGGGGCTCATTATAAAAGAAACCCCATTATATTTATTATTTTTTTTACGGCAGGATCTGCACACCCTGCGCGCACATGTTGTGTTTTAAAAAAAAATACAATTTTGAGCCCTGAGGGTCCCCTAAACAGGGCTAGAGAATCAGAATATTTTTACCCTGCCCCCTTTATACGTTTTGCAAAATTGTTCCACTGACTTCTTCAGCCTCGTTTCTACAGAGGCACAAAATGGCTGCCAACAATTCCTGGTTTAGAATGTTGACAACCACTTGACAGCCAATTAGCATTCAGCGCGTGTTCGGAAGGGTGCGCTCAGGGTGCGTGCAGGCTGCGCTCACGGTGCGCTCAGGGTACGCAGATCCACCGTGCCCATAGATATATATATGCTTTTAACGGTCATTTTCTCAGGAACTACCGAACAGATTGACACCATTTAGGAAAAAGGCACGAGTCTGAACTGAGGACTAAATCTCTGCCAAATTTGGCGTAATTCCGTTCAGCAGTTCGGGCTGTAGCTGCGGCTAAATGTCCTATGGGAAATTGCATCGGGAAAACACGTTTTGGGATCCCCATTTCTTCTCGGCCCCCGCTACACAAATCATCCCGAGACTTCCAGGAAAGTAGCGGACTAGAGCTGGCCATTAGTTTTCAAAATTTTGCGAAGATTCATCAACCAGCGCCAAAGTTATTCTAAATAGAATGTTGCGGATTTTCTATGGAAAATAAGTCCTAATTATATCTACTTACTGGCGACCGCCAGTAGGTAATATACATATACATATACATATATATATATATTGCTACATTTCTTCTCACCCCATGTACATCGGCTGAACACACGGCACAGCAACAGGTAAGTTTGTAAAAGTTTTTCCTTTATTCACACACCATGTGCAAAGTTTTAGCATGCATCAAAAAACGGATGGCCTACGCGTTTCGGCTACTCCTAACCTTCCACTGGACCATAGAGTCCCTGTGGTCTAGACCTTCTTTAAAGTGCTCAGTTAGTAGCCTCTTCCCTTTCCATAATCATCTAGATCATCAACCTTGCACAGTTTTACTGGCTAGTGTACTCAGCCATTTTCACTTCTTGTTTCACTTCAACATTACAGTAAAATACTCCAAAAGTTTTAAAGAAACTCAAAGCAAAAACAAAGTATATACATTATATACATTATTCAATTTTTTGCATCCTTTGTGTATACAGGGTTAGATCCCCTAAGGGCACAATCACGAGTCTTTTTCAATATCTAGTGTTGCTATCACAGTAAAGTACCATTTTTTACACACTGTCTTGGATTAAAGAACAGAGTGCTTTATATATATTTATTGATGCCAAGCCAGGTTAGACAATAGTAAACAGGTGCTGACTCAGTGGGTTTGCGGAGCTTTCAAGGATACGTTTTTATTCCAATAGTGATGGACGACGCGTTTCGGCGGACGTGTCCGCCTTTCTCTCAACATCGGATCTCACTGCAGTGAAGTGCATTATATGTTAAACAACTTAGAGTGAACGAAAGTGAATTGTCATAGCAACCAACTCCGTGACCAAGGACATAGAAGAAATACATACAGTGAAAAAACGCTGGTCATGGTGAGTTGTGCAATGTTTCTTCTAAATATATTTACATCCTTTAGAAGAACCAAATCATATAAATATTTACATTAGTTTGTTAATAAAGCACAAACCTGTACAAAGTGATGCTTAGTGTAAACTTGTAACATTCCACTGATCAACAATGTTGTATGTATAGGAGTTATGGTATATTTATTCATGAGCCCACTTATACACTGTGTGTTAGGGTGTTATTCCGTTGGCTTGATCTAATTGTCTAGTGCAAGTGCGAGGTCGCATGTATACATCCTCTGCCGTTTTAAGAACAGTGTCTTGTATGTGCTGATGTATTAAGTGTACAGTCAGACATCTTCGCATGTGCATGGAAATTAATCCTGATTGCTGACCTGCCGGCACTGATGTTTGTTGGCAAAGATTCCACATAAGGAAAGGGCATTGAGCCCAAGTGGGCATACTGGTATCTACCCCAACAGTGACCTTCAAGCCAATGAGTTACCACCGGTGGTATGTATTGGATGTGCTCATGATTATACGGAAAGGATGGTTTATGAGTTGGTACGTGAGTGCAATAGTGTCCAAATTTTCAGAAGGTGAAAATTTGGAATTGAATATGTAAAAAAGTGCCTAATGTGAGTTAGATGTTTAGGGGAGTGGGTTAAGGATGCGGAGGGTGCTGCTATACTAAGTTTCAGTTGCATGAAAGTTACTCAGAGATGGACACTCATTGACTCATCTGCATTCAGGCCGTTTGGTGTTTTGCAGTCCAGAAGTATTATGTATCTGGACTCTAATTTTCTTAGTGCGAGTTGACAATTGCCACCCCTGATGTTCTTTTTGACACTGTCTATGACAAAATAAAGAAAAACTAAAGGGGGTGATGGACGGAGCGTTGACAATACAAACACTCACCCCCAGTCAACTGATCTGGGTTTAATCCATCACCGTTCTTTAGCTCACTCCGCCACCCCAGTTCAGGCATGGCCATATGCAAATCAGTCTGACCCTGTGCCTCATGGGAACAGTCCAGCCAAACTGCCAAGCCATGTATTCCCTGGACCAGAATCAAGCTTCCCGGGACCGGTTTCTGGCATTCCAGCCGTCTTCAGCCGGGTTTGCTTGAATCCAGTGGCAAAGTGAGCAAGGGACTCACGTCTGCGCACACCCTGTCAACTTAGGGCGAACAAAGAAAAACCAAAGGGGGTGATGGACGGAGCATTGACAATACAAACACTCACCCCAGTCAACTGATCTGGGTTTAATCCATCACCGTTCTTTAGCTCACTCCGCCACCCTAGTTCAGGCATGGCCATATGCAAATCAGTCTGACCCTGTGCCTCATGGGAACAGTCCAGCCCGAACTGTCAAGCCATGTCTTCCCTGGACCGGAATCAAGCTTCCCAGGACCGGTTTCTGGCATTCCAGCCGTCTTCAGCTGGGCTTGCTCGAATCCAGTGACAAAGTGAGCAAGGGAGTCACGTCTGAGCATACCCTGCCAACTTAGGGCAAACAAAGAAAAACAAAAGGGGGTGATGGACGGAGCGTTGACAATACAAACACTCACCCCCAGTCAACTGATCTGGGTTTAATCCATCACCATTCTTTAGCTCACTCCGCCACCCCAGTTCAGGCATGGCCATGCAAATCAGTCTGACCCTGTGCCTCATGGGAACAGTCCAGCCCGAACTGCCAAGCCATGTCTTCACTGGACCGGAATCAAGCTTCCCAGGACCGGTTTCTGGCATTCCAGCCGTCTTCAGCTGGGCTTGCTCGAATCCAGTGACAAAGTGAGCAAGGGAGTCACGTCTGAGCATACCCTGCCAACTTAGGGCAAACAAAGAAAAACAAAAGGGGGTGATGGACGGAGCGTTGACAATACAAACACTCACCCCCAGTCAACTGATCTGGGTTTAATCCATCACCATTCTTTAGCTCACTCCGCCACCCCAGTTCAGGCATGGCCATGCAAATCAGTCTGACCCTGTGCCTCATGGGAACAGTCCAGCCCGAACTGCCAAGCCATGTTCTCACTGGACCGGAATCAGGCTTCCCAGGACCGGTTTCTGGCATTCCAGCCGTCTTCAGCCGGGCTTGCTTGAATCCAGTGGCAAAGTGAGCAAGGGACTCACGTCTGAGCATACCCTGCCAACTTAGGGCGAACAAAGAAAAACCAAAGGGGGTGATGGACGGAGCGTTGACAATACAAACACTCACCCCCAGTCAACTGATCTGGGTTTAATCCATCACCGTTCTTTAGCTCACTCCGCCACCCCAGTTCAGCCATGGCCATATGCAAATCAGTCTGACCCTGTGCCTCATGGGAACAGTCCAGCCCGAACTGCCAAGCCATGTCTTCCCTGGACCGGAATCAGGCTTCCCAGGACCGGTTTCTGGCATTCCAGCCGTCTTCAGCCGGGCTTGCTTGAATCCAGTGGCAAAGTGAGCAAGGGACTCACGTCTGAGCATACCCTGCCAACTTAGGGCGAACAAAGAAAAACCAAAGGGGGTGATGGACGGAGCGTTGACAATACAAACACTCACCCCCAGTCAACTGATCTGGGTTTAATCCATCACCGTTCTTTAGCTCACTCCGCCACCCCAGTTCAGGCATGGCCATATGCAAATCAGTCTGACCCTGTGCATCATGGGAACAGTCCAGCCCGAACTGCCAAGCCATGTCTTCCCTGGACCATAATAAAGCTTCCCAGGACCGGTTTCTGGCATTCCAGCCGTCTTCAGCCGGGCTTGCTTGAATCCAGTGGCAAAGTGAGCAAGGGACTCACGTCTGAGCATACCCTGCCAACTTAGGGCAAACAAAGAAAAACCAAAGGGGGTGATGGACGGAGCGTTGACAATACAAACACTCACCCCCAGTCAACTGATCTGGGTTTAATCCATCACCGTTCTTTAGCTCACTCCGCCACCCCAGTTCAGGCATGGCCATATGCAAATCAGTCTGACCCTGTGCCTCATGGGAACAGTCCAGCCCGAACTGCCAAGCCATGTCTTCCCTGGACCATAATCAAGCTTCCCAGGACCGGTTTCTGGCATTCCAGCCGTCTTCAGCCGGGCTTGCTCGAATCCAGTGGCAAAGTGAGCAAGGGACTCACGTCTGAGCATACCCTGCCAACTTAGGGCGAACAAAGAAAAACCAAAGGGGGTGATGGACGGAGCGTTGGCAATACAAACACTCACCTCAGTCAACTGATCTGGGTTTAATCCATCACTGTTCTTTAGCTCACTCCGCCACCCCAGTTCAGGCATGGCCATATGCAAATCAGTCTGATCCTGTGCCTCATGGGAACAGTCCAGCCCAAACTGCCAAGCCATGTCTTCCCTGGACCGGAATCAAGCTTCCCAGGACCGGTTTCTGGCATTCCAGCCGTCTTCAGCCGTGCTTGTTCGAATCCAGTGGCAAACTGAGCAAGGGACTCACGTCTGAGCATACCCTGCCAACTTAGGGCGAACAAAGAAAAACCGAAGGGGGTGATGGACGGAGCTTTGACAATACAAACACTCATCCCCAGTCAACTGATCTGGGTTTAATCCATCTCCGTTCTTTAGCTCACTCCGCCACCCCAGTTTAGGCATGGCCATATGCAAATCAGTCTGACCCTGTGTCTCATGGGAACAGTCCAGCCCGAACTGCCAAGCCATGTCTTCCCTGGACCGGAATAAAGCTTCCCAGGACTGTTTTCTGGCATTCCAGCCGTCTTCAGCCGGGCTTGCTTGAATCCAGTGGCAAAGTGAGCAAGGGACTCACGTCTGAGCATACCCTGCCAACTTAGGGCGAACAAAGAAAAACTAAAAGGGGGTGATGGACGGAGCGTTAACAATACAAACACTCACCCCCAGTCACCTGATCTGGGTTTAATCCATCACCGTTCTTTAGCTCACTCCGCCACCCCAGTTCAGGCATGGCAATATGCAAATCAGTCTGACCCTGTGCCTCATGGGAACAGTCCATCCCGAACTGCCAAGCCATGTCTTCCCTGGACCGGAATCAAGCTTCCCAGGACCGGTTTCTGGCATTCCAGCCGTCTTCAGCCCGGCTTGCTTGAATCCAGTGGCAAAGTGAGCAAGGGACGCACGTCTGAGCATACCCTGCCAACTTAGGGCGAACAATGAAAAACCAAAGGGGGTGATGGATGGAGCGTTGACAATACAAACACTCACACCCAGTCAACTGATCTGGGTTTAATCCATCACCGTTCTTTAGCTCACTCAGCCACCCCAGTTCAGGCATGGCCATATGCAAATCAGTCTGACCCTGTGCCTCATGGGAACAGTCCAGCCCGAACTGCCAAGCCATGTCTTCCCTGGACCGGAGTCAAGCTTCCCAGGACTGGTTTCTGGCATTCCAGCCATCTTGGGGGTGAGTGTTTGTATTGTCAACGCTCCGTCCATCATCACCTTTGGTTTTTCTTTGTTCGCCCTAAGTTGGCAGGGTATGCTCAGACGTGAGTCCCTTGCTCACTTTGCCACTGGATTCAAGCAAGCCTGGCTGAAGACGGCTGTAATGCCAGAAACCGGTACTGGGAAGCTTGATTCTGGTCCAGGGAAGACATGGCTTGGCAGTTCGGGCTGGACTGTTCCCATGAGGCACAGGGTCAGACTGATTTGCATATGGCCATGTCTGAACTGGGGTGGCGGAGTGAGCTAAAGAACGGTGATTGATTAAACCCAGATCAGTTGACTGGGGGTGAGTGTTTGTATTGTCAACGCTTCGTCCATCATCACCTTTGGTTTTTCTTTATTCGCCCAAAGTTGGCATGGTATGCTCAGACGTGAGTCCCTTGCTCACTTTGCCACTGGATTCAAGCAAGCCCGGCTGAAGACGGCTGTAATGCCAGAAACCTGTCCTGGGAAGCTTGATTCCGGTCCAGGGAAGACATGGCTGAGCAGTTCGGGCTGGACTGTTCCCATGAGGCACAAGGTCAGACTGATTTGCATATGGCCAAGTCTGAACTGGGGTGGCTGAGTGAGCTAAAGAACGGTGATGGATTAAACCCAGATCAGTTGACTGGAGGTGAGTGTTTGTATTGTCAAAGCTCCGTCCATCATCACCTTTGGTTTTTCTTTGTTTGCCCTAAGTTGGCATGGTATGCTCAGACGTGAGTCCCTTGCTCACTTTGCCACTGGATTCAAGCAAGCCCGGCTGAAGACGGCTGTAATGCCAGAAACCGGTCCTGGGAAGCTTGATTCTGGTCCAGGGAAGACATGGTTCGGCAGTTCGGACTGGACTGTTCCCATGAGGCACAGGGTCAGACTGATCTGCATATGGCCATGTCTGAACTGGGGTGGCGGAGTGAGCTAAAGAACGGTGATGGATTAAACCCAGATCAGTTGACTGGGGGTGAGTGTTTGTATTGTCAACGCTCCGTCTATCATCACCTTTGGTTTTTCTATGACAAAATAAGTCAGGTCTTCCGTTCTACCTCCATGATGTGTATTAATTTGGCGGGCTACTGGGTAGGTGGTATCGTCATTGGCAATTGCCAGTAGATGTTGAAGAATCCTCACATGTGCGGGGTGAATAGTGCTGCCCACATAGTGCTTGTTGCAAGTGCACCCCAGTACATAGACTGCAAATTCAGTTTTGCATATATAGTGCTCCCTAATTTCAAGTGGGGTCTTTCTGAGAGGTAGGGTGCCTTTCTTTGTGTTGATGCCGTGCCTACAGGCTTTGCATTTAGTGCACTTATAGAAGCCATTCTGGAATTTTAGCCAGGTGGACCCTTTTTCATGTATAGGTGCATTGTTCACTAACTCCTGCTTCATAGACTTAGCTCGCCTGAATGTAAATTGAGGGAGTTTGACACAAGAGGCCCCTATGATAGGGTTGGTACAGACAATTGGCCAGTGTTTGTAGAGGATCTTGAGCAAATTGGAATGGTATGTACTGTAACCTGTGATCAACCTAGGTGTGCCTTCTTTTTGTTTGTTTGGTTTTTGCTTTGAGGCATTGCTTTTGTGAATCAGATCTTCTCTGTTCTTAGTGATTCATTTCTATTCTGCTGTCTCTAGGGTGTGTTTCTTATATCCCCTGTCCCTCAGTCTATTGAATAGGCCCTCTTTGGATTTGAAATAGCCTTCATCCGTGGTGCAATTGTGCTTCATTCTTAAGCATTCTGCATATGGTATGCTTGCTATTAGACTACTGGGGTGAAAGCTCTTGGCGTGCAAAATAGCATTCCCTGATGTTGGTTTCCTGTATGTCTGGGATTGTACTTTATTGTTGCAGATGTAAAGTTCCAAATCTAGAAAAACAATGGAAGGGTTGCTGGTGGTGCAGGTAAACTTTAAATTGAGCGCCTTGTCATTGATCTCTTTAGCAAAATCAATTGCGCTCTGCTCACTGCCCTTCCATAAGACGAAGATGTCATCAATGTAACAGTAGTATAGGACTACATTCTCAGACATTTGGGTGTTGTGTGTCCTCATGAGTACTTCCTCCCCCCACCAGCCCATATGCAAATTAGCATAGCTGGGGGCAAAGCAAGTACCCATGGCTGTGCCCTTTGTTTGTTCAGAAGTCTGTCAAACATGAAGATGTTGTTGTCTAAACACCATTCGGTTATCTGTAATAACATCATGGTGTGCTGGTACAGGCCTATATCTCGGGTGCTTAAGTAGAGTCTCATTGCATTAAGGTCATCTGTGTGCCTGATGCTAGTGTAAAGACATTGTACATCAAGAGTCATAAACACATAATCGTTTTGGCAATTACAATCAAAGATTTTTGTCACCGAAATCTCCTGTGTCCCTTATGTAAGCAGATAAAGTCTTTACAAACGGCTGCAGAAAAAAGTCAATGTATTTACTCGTGTTTTCAAAGAGTCTGCCTATGGCTGATATAATCTATATAAAGATATATATATATATATATATATATATATATATATATATATATATATATATATATATATATATATATATATATATATATATATATATATATATATATATATATATATATATATCAAAATCGAAAGGTAACCCTCATATGGATGAAGCCTCAAGGTAAATTATTTTCTCCGCCTTTTATTTCAAGCTGCTGCATACAGGGAACTGGCAGGTAACTGGTATCTAAAATCACATTAGCCAGACTTGGTTTCGGGACATCAAGCCCTTCTTCAATGGCGTTCTGTTGATGAAAAGCAGGTTTTCTTTGCGCACCTTTAATCTCCGAGAGCCTGCCACAGTGGGTGTGGCCATATGAATGGCCTTCTGGTTCTCGTAGTGCAACGATGTCTTCCTCATGTGAGTCAGTCTTTATTCAATCAGCAGAATATAAAAGTTTTTCAAACCCATGTGGGTCGATGTTCAGTCCTGCTCGCAACTCCTGATGCCATTTCGGTTTTATCTGCATTGGGAAGGTAATCTCCCTCGAACTGCTGAGCAAGACATCAGGGGTTGCGAGCAGGACTGAACATCGACCCACATGGGTTTGAAAAACTTTTATATTCTGCTGAAAGACTGACTCACATGAGGAAGACATCGTTGCACTACGAGAACCAGAAGGCCATTCATATGGCCACACCCACTGTGGCAGGCTCTCGGAGATTAATGGTGCGCGAAGTAAACCTGCTTTTCATCAACAGAACACCATTGAAGAAGGGCTTGACGTCCCGAAACCGGTCTGGCTGATGTGATTTTAGATGACAGTTACCTGCCAGTTCCCTGTATGTAGCAGCTTGAAATAAAAGGCGGAGAAAATAATTTACCTCGAGGCTTCATCCATATGAGGGTTACCTTTCGATTTTGATATTAGCGGCTGAGGCCCAGCCGCGGAAGAAGCCCGCTGCAGCATGCAAACCCAAGATGATGCCATTTCGGTTTTATCTGCATTGGGAAGGTAATCTCCCCGAACTGCTGAGCAAGACATCAGGGGTTGCGAGCAGGACTGAACATCGACCCACATGGGTTTGAAAAACTTTTATATTCTGCTGATTGAATAAAGACTGACTCACATGAGGAAGACATTGTTGCACTACGAGAACCAGAAGGCCATTCATATGGCCACACCCACTGTGGCAGGCTCTCGGAGATTAAAGGTGCGCGAAGAAAACCTGCTTTTCATCAGCAGAACGCCATTGAAGAAGGGCTTGACGTCCCGAAACCGGTCTGGCTGATGTGATTTTAGATGACAGTTACCTGCCAGTTCCCTGTATGCAGCAGCTTGAAATAAAAGGCGGAGAAAATAATTTACCTCGAGTCTTCATCCATATGAGGGTTACCTTTCGATTTTGATATTAGCGTGTGGTACTGAAAATTCTGGACCCTGCTGTTGTATGGTACCGAAGCTCTACCCTTGTGTCAGAAAATATCATCGTACCATGACGAATTTGGTATTTTCAGACCGGTAATGATTGAGACGTTATACCTGTGCATTTGCGTCATGATCAAGTGACGAAATCACCTTTAAATCGTAGTTTTCGTCTTGGACCCTCGGGTTCCATTTTTGAGCGGCATCCATTTTGTGGTTGCCCTTACATAGTCAAAATGACCAAGGCCGAATCCCATCTGAAAGGACACGTACACCTTTTTTGACTCCTCTGTGACCTGGGCGAGCTGACTCCACTGCCTCAAGCCAAACCTGTTCGGGCAGTTCTCATCCCAATGGCCAAGCGAGATTAGCATCAAGGCACAACATGTCATAAACCGTTCATCGCATACAAGCTACGCTAATCTCACACACACCTGTCCCTGTTTCTTCTTTATGACTAGTTTTACAAGGAGGAGGTGCCCGATTTTATTGGGGGTTCATCGATATCTGATGGAAGTTCTGGGCCTTGCTGGGTAATCTATCACAAACTGGACAAACTAAAGTATGGGCTTGCCATCATGACTCTGCTTTTTCTTTGTAGTGAAAATATGTATATGGTCAGACTGTAAAAGAAAGAATTCTTGCCTGAAGCTTATATTTGTGTATAAAAAGAGAAGGCTGGTTCTGTAAAAACGAGCAGTCTCCTGCGAACATACATGCGCTTCACGCTGTTGTACTTCTAGGACACCTGTTACTGGTTGCAGCCAATAAACTCGATCCTTGACATCACCTAGAAGACTCTGTGTTTCTGTGGTTCAAAACAGGAAGAACTCAAGAGGTCTGTGGGTGTTCCCCTGGCACCGCTGGGTCCCTAAAAACCCAGTACCTCAGTTGGCGCCCAACTCGGGGCGGTATCAAGCGGTGTCGGTCCAAGCCAGATGTTCATGCGGAGCTTCGTGTGAAAATTCCAGAGGACGGCCAGCCACTTCAGCGACCCCTGTATGTCGACGTGGTTCCGAAGGTCTTTGCTGCGAGGTTCCCCGCGTCCCGACGGCTACGAAGGAGTGCTGCCCTGACTATCGCCCTGTTTTGGACCCATTGATGCTTGGTAGAGTGAAACGATAGATGAGTCTTCTAGTGACGTCATCGATCATCGATACTTCAGTTAAGTATAAGTGGAGCGTCTCCCAGTCCTTAGTTTGGTTCTTAGTTTGGTATCCTTCGGATACGCTTTGATTTGGAACTTGCAAGCGCCAAAGCCGAAGGACTCGTGTATTCACGAGGCTATTGTACTCGATAATCCTTTGAAGTTTGAAGCTAGACTAGAGAGCGAAGATGCCTGGTCTTAGCAGACTTGGAAATTTGTTTTGTCTTGGTTGTAGTAGGGATTCCCGATTGGAGGACTCGTGTCCGGTTCCTCCGATTGGAACTCCAACATATGAGCTTTACGTGAAGCATGGCGTAGGCCCTATCACGTATAATGAAGTGTGGATCCGATACACCAGAAAGGATGGTGTCTTAAAATGGCCACAATATGGTAGCTTTGACACAGAAATACTAGATAATCTAGAGGTGAAACTTTTCAAGAAGAAAGCCCGGCCGGCGATGTTTGACTCCTTTCGCCTATGGCGCAAAGAAGCCAAACAGAAAGAAATAAAATTAGCAGAGAAAAATAAACGAGGTATGTCAATGGTACAAGCTGCCGTTGCATTCAGGGATAATGAGGAAGAGCAAGGGAGTGAACAAACGCTTAGAAGTAGGAAGTTAGCGTAGACAAATGCTACCCAGTTCTGCCACGTAAAGGACAAGGATCAACGGAGAAACTTGATAGCGATCCTCTAATGTCCCACTTATTGAGTTCGCCACCCCCTATGCACAAAATGCTACTGCACCCCCGCAACGCTTTGTCATACCACGCCCCGCCACACGAACCCCAGTTCTTCCACAAGCACCAGCTCCTCTTCAGCTGGTTTCTACTCCTCCGGCGCAGCCCTCTCAAGGTCCGCCGCCTCTGCTACATACTCCAACTACTTTTTCTACAACTTCGCCTACTGCTCCAACTGCTTATCCTTATACTGCCTCTGCTACTGCCTCTACTACTGCTTTACATCAGCCTGTCTTTTCTGACGTTTCTGCCTTTCCGTCAGCTTCTCCTTCTGTTCGACAGAGAGTAGCAAACACTGTCACTGGTCTTTTCTCACCTTTCTTTGGGTCGCCTAACACGACCCCTAAAGCAGAACGAAGACAGTTGCGAAGTCGACTGCCTGACTATCAAGAGAGAGAAGTACTGAATGAGTTAGCGCGTAATTGGGTTACCAATACTGCAAAGTATGACGTTCAGTCCGTCATGGAAGTCTTCCGTCAGTGGAAAGCATCTGCACAGAGATATGTTTTTGAACAAATGTGTATCTTCCTCCGTGAAGATTTGGAGGGAAATGATCCAAAGTACGACATGTCTAAATTATTCCGTATGCGGTTCAAGTTCGGAGAAGGCATGATTGTGGGTGCTGATGTTGAACAAGCAATTGAGATGTTATTGTCTTATAGGAGTAAGGGAAGCAATTCTCGATCACTGTCTGAGCATGACATGCCAGGTAGGAAAAAGGCGCGACAGTATCCCATGAGAGAGGTTCCCCCAGTTTGGAGGGAAGGTGATGCAAATGCTAATCCAGCCATTCCACCGCATTTTGAGCGTGTATGGGTACATGTCCCTTGGAAAAGATCTGAGGTTCTAGCGCTAAAACAGACATTGCCTGATCCCCGCAAAAATCCTGCAGGGTATTATAAGGAGTTGTCACAGACTGCAAGCTCCTGCATCATGAATTTAGCCAATGTAGACATGTTGTTTGGAAATGTTGTTCCACAGCCTTTATGGGGAAAGATTCGTCATGCAGATCATGACCAAGAGTTAGGCGATACATGGGTTAATATTGCTGCTGCTGATGCTAGACAAGTTGGTGGCTCAAAGCCCGAGCCTTTAGTAGCAGAGCTTCCTGGTAGGATTATAACGTACATGAAGACCTTGATGCCCGAATTGCGTGTGAATTGGGACAAGTTGTCTGCATGTAAGCAGAAGAAAGATGAGAATGTGTCTGACTTTTTCACGCGGTTCGAAGAGACTTTCGTCGATCATAGTGGTCAGGATATGGCTACTGAGGGTGGCCAGAGATTGTTTCTCGACAAATTTGTGCATAATTTACTTCCTGAATTATGCAACAAGTTGAAGGATTCTGAGAGTGCTTGGGCTGTTCCACATCAGCACAGAAACCGGCCACAGCCCAGTACTATGAGAATAGACGCAAAGATGAGCTAGAGAAGGCAGATAAAAAGACTAAAGAATTGAAAACTAAAGTCCTTCTCCAGCAAGCTTATCCGCCTCGTACTGCTAGTCAACACGATTATCAGCAACCACAGAAATATTGGAGGAACTCGCAAAGAAACAAGTCTTCTCAACAGCGTTTACCGTATGGTCCGAATCAGTGTGCGTACTGCAAAGAACAGGGCCATGTCAAGAGTAATTGTCCGGTTTTGTTACAGCGCATGAATGGTGTTTCTGGTGCGAGAGGTGTTCAATAAGCTCCTAGAGGTAGGGGCCATGCAAATTTCCCCCAGAACGCTCGTCCCTTTCCCCCTCAGAATTCTATGAAAAGCTTTGACCAACAGAATAATGCGTCTTCTAGGACAGCTCAGTACTATGCTGATGACTACTATGCAGAGAATGAGAATGAGGGTAATGATTGCTAGGACAGCCATGGACAAAGAGAGGGAGTTGTTTCAGTTCCAGTAGATCAGAATGGACCTTATGTTGAGGTGATTACATCAGGTGTTTCAGAGCCTTTTCTGTTGGATACTGGTGCTACAAAGAGTTCTATTATGCACTCAAAACTTCCTGGCGCACCTTTGTCTGGCGAAATGAATGTTTCAGTAGGTTTTTCTGGCGCCCCGGTTAGGAACCCGATCTCTAGTCCTATGTCTCTTTTTGTTGGGCCATGTGAATTAGAAGCACCCCTCATTCTTACAACAGGTTGTGGTGAAAACTTGTTGGATTGGATCTGTTAAAGAGATTACATGCAACTTTGTACTGCTCTCCTTCGGGAGTACAACTTACCCTAGGTAAGAAAGTGGTTTCTCCAATGTATTTGTCAAGAGAAAAGATTCCAACAGAATTGTCTTGGCTTCCAGCTATACTTTGGGCTACTGGATCCAATGATGTGGGTCTCTTGGAAATAGCGCCATATGTTACAACATTGAAAGCCAATGTTAGGTTGCCACGTATTCCCCAATACAAGAGCTCTAGTGAAAGTGAAAAGGCGTTGTTAGCTATCGTCTACGATTTGATTGAGAAAGATGTGATTGAGGAGACAAGAGGCAATATCTGTAATAGTCCTGTTCTGCCGGTTTTGAAGCGTACTGATACTTCCCAACCACCTGTCTATAGGTTCGTGATTGATCTTAGAGAAGTGAATAAGATTGTTGTGCCACAGTTTCCAGTTGTTCCCGATATAACTTTATTTTTGGAAAAGGCAAGAACACACCGGGTTATGTGTACTTATTATTTCTGAGTATATTAGACATGTATGTAATAATTCATTTTCCACTCAAAAAAGATCTATTTGATGTTATTTATTTTTTATGCATCTTTGATATTCTTTTCTCTTTATGTTTCTCTTTTTCTATCACCTTATTTTATCTTTTTTATATCTATTTTGATTATTTAGTTTACAAAAAACATTCACACATACAAAACATTAGGATAGTTTCACATAAAATCCGAATTATATAAAAACATCATTCCTGTTTGAAACTTCATGTAAACGCAGAATTAATTCCTTCAACGCGTTTCGGCAGTCGCCTTCGTCAGGAAATCTGCTTTGGTCTTTATTATCATACCTGTGGCTTAATTAGTTGGACATCATGACTTCCAAAAGCTTTGCTTATTTAGGTTTGTGTCAAGGTTACCATGGGGCCGGGCTTTGTTTCTCAAGCGTGGGTTATCTTTAACTGTTTATGCGTATATATCCGTCTTGAATCCGACGTGGCACCTCTGTTCCTATATTACAGATGCAGGCGCTCCGGATACATATGGGTTGTTCCCTTAAAGTAATAAAGTTAATCCGTTTAATATACTGCTTCTGTCGGATAGGATAGTTTTCGGTTTCCAGTTGCACCTAAAGACTTCAAGGTCCAAGTTCTTTTAGAAAGGAAAGGAGCTCTCTTTGAGGAATCCAATTCTGACCCGGAGGAGCTTTAAAGACCATTTCATCTCAAACATCAGACAGAACAGTTTTTTACAGAAATATAATTCCACACCATCAAGAAGAGCTCCTTTCTAGCTGGCTCAGCCATCAGGAGTAGACAATTTTTTATTAAAGGTTAAAACATAAATTCTAAAAAGAACTTGGACCTTGAAGTCTTTAGGTGCAACTGGAAACCGAAAACTATCCTATCCGACAGAAGCAGTATATTAAACGGATTAACTTTATTACTTTAAGGGAACAACCCATATGTATCCGGAGCGCCTGCATCTGTAATATAGGAACAGAGGTGCCACGTCGGATTCAAGACGGATATATACGCATAAACAGTTAAAGATAACCCACGCTTGAGAAACAAAGCCCGGCCCCATGGTAACCTTGACACAAACCTAAATAAGCAAAGCTTTTGGAAGTCATGATGTCCAACTAATTAAGCCACGGGTATGATAATAAAGACCAAAGCAGATTTCCTGACGAAGGCGACTGCCGAAACGCGTTGAAGGAATTAATTCTGCGTTTACATGAAGTTTCAAACAGGAATGATGTTTTTATATAATTCGGATTTTATGTGAAACTATCCTAATGTTTTGTATGTGTGAATGTTTTTTGTAAACTAAATAATCAAAATAGATATAAAAAAGATAAAATAAGGTGATAGAAAAAGAGAAACATAAAGAGAAAAGAATATCAAAGATGCATAAAAAATAAATAACATCAAATAGATCTTTTTTGAGTGGAAAATGAATTATTACATACATGTCTAATATACTCAGAAATAATAAGTACACATAACCCGGTGTGTTCTTGCCTTTTCCAAAAATACTTTACCTTGCCAGGGTTCATCCTTTAAGGCAGGGGCCCCAAACTTTTCCTACAAAAATGTTCCCGATATAACTGCCTTATTGACCATGGTTCCAGCGTCAGCCACTTGGTTCTCGGTGATTGACTTGAAGAATGCTTTCTTCAGCATTCCGATTGCCGAGGAGAGTAGAGATATTTTTGGCTTCAATTTAGGAGGCTGAAGTTTCCGCTTCAAACGCGCTCCTCAGGGCTACTGTGAAAGTCCATCGATATTCAGTCAGGCTCTGAAATCACAACTTGACATGATTGTTCTACCAGATGGCGCGACTCTTATTCAGTACGTACATGATTTACTGGTCGCTGCAGATACTGAGGAGATTTACAACAAGCCACTTTGTCATTGTTGCGTCATTTATGTGATCTACGCCACACAGTCTCTCTTTCAAAATTACAATATTGTCGACAAGAAGTGACCTACTTAGGTCACATCTTATCGAAGGAGGGAAGGAAACTGACCCCAGAAAGAATCCAGTCAATAGCAAAATTAAGTGTGCCAAAAACACAGAGAGAAGTGCGTGCTTTCTTGGGTATTACATCGTACTGTAGACAGTGGATTCCAAATTTTTCTTTACTGGCCAAACCATTGGTGGCATTAACATGTAAAGATACACCCAATCCTGTGCCTTGGTCTGAAGAGTGTCAGAAAAGTTTTTCTGAATTACGCACAGCATTGTGTTTGGCTCCTGTGTTGGGTACCCCCGACTACAGTAAGCCTTTTACATTATATGTCCACGAGAAGGAAGGTTGTGCATTATCAGTCCTGACACAGCCTTTTGGGGACAAACAGCGTCCATGCGCGTACTTTTCGGCAACTCTAGATCCGGTGGCTAAGGCATTGCCAAGTTACTTGAGGGCCATTGCGGCAGCAGCTGTCTGTATTCGACAGTCTGCTCGGCTAGTAATGAAAAATACCCTAATTGTCATGGTCCCACATGCAGTAGACATTCTGCTAAACAGAACAAGGACACAGCATTTAACTAGTGCTCGATTGTCAAGTTATGAGCTGACACTGCTAGCGAGTCACATACACCTTAAAAAGTGTGACACACTCAACCCAGCCACGTTATTGCCCATTCCAGTAGAGACAGATGAGGTCGAACAACATGACTGCTGTTTTGCGGTTTTAGGACAGAAGAAGAGATAAAAGGGAGAGTAGATTTACAGAACACTCCTCTTCCTGAATGTAATGATACCTTATGGGTTGATGGTTCATGTTTCAAGTTGCCGAATGGTGATACGACTGCAGCATATGCTGTGACGACATTGCACACGATTGTTAAAACTGCACGTATCCCACACAATTCTGCGCAAGCAGCAGAGTTGATTGCACTTACAAGAGCGTGTGTGTTGGCAAAAGGAAAGCGAGTGAATGTGTACCCGGACAGCCAATACGCCTTTGGCGTGGCTCACAGTTTTGGACGATTGTGGAGTGAACGTGTGTTCCTGACTTCACGCGGTACAAAGATCCAGCATGGTCAGTTAGTAAATGAGCTTCTCGAGTCACTGACCTTGCCACTACAAGTTGCGATTGTGAAATGCAGTGCACACGAAAAGGTGACAGATGATGTTGGTCATGGAAACGCGTTTGCGGACGAAGTTGCGAAAGAAACTGCAAGGAATGTGATGAGTCGAATGTATGTTGCAGGCCCTGCAAGATGGATTGGTGATGTTGGTATGTGTGCAGATACGATTGAGAGTGTGAAGTCTATCCAATCCGAAGCCACAGAGCAAGAGTTGAATGAATGGAGAGAAAGTAGGGGTAAATTGGATGCGAATGGTTGTTGGGTTGAATTGTCAGAGCATCAGAGATGGCTGTTACCCAATGCGTATGTACTTGCTGTGGTGACAATGGCTCATGGGATGGCTCACATCAGTGTGAAAGGGATCTATAAGTTGTTGGCTCCAGTATGGCAGAATAGTGGAATCCCTAAATGTGCAGAGAATGTGGTCAAGAACTGTATGGTGTGTCTGAAGTACAATCCTGGTAAGGGAACTCCAACTCCAGCTGGTCATTTTGCGCCTCCAACTTATCTGTTTGAGGTTTTGCAGCTAGATTTCATCCACATGGAAAGGTGCAACAATCTGAAATACGTACTCGTTGTTGTTTGTGCCTTTTCCAGGTGGGTCGAAGCGTATCCCCCTAAGGACAATACTGCCTTATCCACAGCTAAAGCCCTTGTCAAAGGGTTCTTCCCTAGATTTGGAATGCCTAGAATGGTCTGGAGTGATAATGGGAGTGAATTTGTGGGACGAGTGATGAAGAAAGTGTGTGAGGGGCTAGGCATACACCAGAAGTTCCACGCTGCAAATCACCCCCAATCAGCTGGACTAGTAGAGTGCTACAACGGCACGTTAAAGTTGAAACTGGCCAAGATTCAAGCAAGCACAGGTCTTAAATGGCCTGACGCTCTGCCCTTGGCACTCCTATCCACAAGAATGACTGTTCACTCTAGATTGGGACTTAGTCCACATGAAATTGTGTTTGGCTGCCCGGCCAACATATGGGGAGTGCCAAGGCCCACCAGGTTCAGTGAGATAGAGCATCCTGTACTGCTTGACTATCTGTATAAATTGACGGCTAAATTGCGTGTTTTACACCAACAGGTCTACGACAGTCTACCTCAGGCCTCTGAAGCTCCAGGACACCCTATCGATCCTGGAACGTATGTCCTCGTGAAAAACTTCCAGCAAATGAGGAATTACCAGCCCCGGTGGACCGGCCCTCACCTAGTTCTCCTATCCACAAGATCGTCAGTTCGAGTGGAAGGAAAGAAAAACTGGATCCACGGGACCCATTGCAAGAGGGTCCCGTTACCTCTGCCTTATGACCGATGGGTCCAGGAGGGAATTGCTGACTCTGAGGCTGAGACTGTGCCTCGCTTCTTACCCTTCAGTGATGCACGTTTGAAAGGAACTACTTCTGAAAAAGAAATCGATAACATTTTACAAGAAGCTATGCCTCCGTCAATGCGATTGGACACTACTGAGCCTGAACTCCTGTTTCTGGACCACACAGCACCTGATCGAAACCGTGATAACTTGAGGCCAAGACCTACGACTATGGACAAATAAATATTTTTCTTTTTTGATTGTGCAGCTCTCTCATCCAGGAAACTTGCTCATTTTTGATTTTCGAACCGCCATCCGGTTCTGCTGCTAGGGCCGGTGTTGCCACAGTCTTTGGAGTGCAGCTGGAGACAGTTAGGTCGACAGTTCTGGTTGGTCTAAGGGAGTTGCCCTAAACTAACAGAAGCACTCCTTAGCAGAATCAATCTCCCGCCGCGGGCAGCAACTTAGAGGATGGAGTTTCCCAAGATGGAGAGACCTGCCAGATCACCGAACTTTGAAACGAGAATATGCACTGTGATGGCAAAACCGCAATTTTTAATAAGATGCATTTTTATGTTCTGTAGCATAATGATGTTTTTGATTGGCTATGCTTTGTTCACCTTTCGAGTTTCATTTACACACACCACACAGTCCACACCTCCTCCTACTGTTTCCCCGCGCTCTTTTCACCCTCTGCCTGAACACGAGTCTGCCAGAAGGTTAGAATTCATAAATAACTCATTCATCCAGCTCCTACACCAGCACCAGGTTGTAATGAACACAACAAATTGTTGGGTATGTGGACTTATGCCACACACGACAGATAAGGGTATCCCATATGTCGTCCTGCCGTTTAGCTACTGTGGTTCATTGTGGGCATATCAAACGATGTTCCTGTTTGCCCTCGAACCATATTCCCTAGGAAGAAATTCGAGCAACAAGGCATTAGTGGCCGGAATCAGAAATATGAGTAGAGACACCTACACGTATAGAACGATTGCCAGAGATGAATTGACGCCTTATAGTAAGTGGAATATCACGAAATATGGAATTTCCTTGAGTGAGAGCCAGCGAGCAAAGAAATCCTCCCCAATCTGGATAGTACCCCACCAAGGTCACCTATGTCTGCAGGGAAATGGCAAAAACCCCAAAGCTCAGCTAGGGAAGAGTGTCTGTACCGAAACTTATGTCTTCTCGTCTCAGACATCTCCTTCATTCTTAGCAGCTAAGGGTACCTACTTCGCCTGCCATGATAGAGCATACACATGGTTGCCCCCTGACTTTTCGGGCACATGTTTTATCTCGTTTCTGCTGCCACCCACCTACACGGCCGAGGCAGATTACCATCGGACAAGGACAGTTAGGGGTGTTGTGAGTCAAGACGACACTGCGGAACAGGAGTTTGGAGATTTCGCAAAAGGTTTTCTGCCGTTTTGGGGGCCTATGGTGAACAGCAGGAACATTCACCAATTGACGAGGGTAGTTGAATCGGCCGTGATCGAAACGGCTGGTGCCCTTAGTAACTTGACTGCGGAGCTCCAGTCGGACCGCCTTATGACTCTTCAGAACAGGGTTGCCCTAGATGTCATACTTGCAGACCGTGGTGGGGTATGTAAAGTGATCCAATCCAGTTGCTGTATTTTCATCCCCGATAACGCTCCGACAGTATACCAGGCCATCTCCAAACAGCATAAGATCTCTGAATCCATTCACGTGGATGAAGGAGACTGGTCCTTAATGGGGTGGTTCTGGAAACTGATATCTGCCTGGGGATGGAAAACTCTGATATTCATCGGGATGGTCTTAGCCATTCTGTTTATGTTCTGCTTATGCGTACAGTGCGCTCCTGCAATATGTGGCCTCTATGCTACATCATGTGTAAGGAAGCCTGTATCAAGAGATGAACTAAATAACAGGATGATGCTACAGCAGCATCTCAATGACTTTATGCACACAGACCTGGACTCAGATTAGCATGAGTATAGGTTATTGCCTATATAAGGGCAAAAGGAGGGGCTGTGGTACTAAAAATTCTGGACCCTGCTGTTGTATGGTACCGAAGCTCTACACTCGTGTCAGAAAATATCATCGTACCATGACGAATTTGGTATCGTCAGACCGGTAATGATTGAGACGTTATACCTGTGCATTTGCGTCATGATCAAGTGACGAAATCACCTTTAAATCGTAGTTTTCGTCTTGGACCCTCGGGTTCCATTTTGTGAGCGGCATCCACTTTGTGGTTGCCCTTACATAGTCAAAATGACCAAGGCCGAATCCCATCTGAAAGGACATGTACACCTTTTTTGACTCCTCTGTGACCTGGGCGAGCTGACTCCACTGCCTCAAGCCAAACCTGTTCGGGCAGTTCTCATCCCAATGGCCAAGCGAGATTAGCATCAAGGCACAACATGTCATAAACCGTTCATCGCATACAAGCTACGCTAATCTCACACACACCTGTCCCTGTTTCTTCTTTATGACTAGTTTTACAAGGAGGAGGTGCCCGATTTTATTGGGGGTTCATCGATATCTGATGGAAGTTCTGGGCCTTGCTGGGTAATCTATCACGCACTGGACAAACTAAAGTATGGGCTTGCCATCATGACTCTGCTTTTTCTTTGTAGTGAAAATATGTATATGGCCAGACTGTAAAAGAAAGAATTCTTGCCTGAAGCCTATATTTGTGTATAAAAAGAGAAGGCTGGTTCTGTAAAAACGAGCAGTCTCCTGAGAACATACATGCGCTTCACGCTGTTGTACTTCTAGGACACCTGTTACTGGTTGCAGCCAATAAACTCGATCCTTGACATCACCTAGAAGATTCTGTGTTTCTGTGGTCCAAAACAGGAAGAACTCAAGAGGTCTGTGGGTGTTCCCCTGGCACCGCCGGGTCCCTAAAAACCCGGTACCTCAAGCGGCTGAGCCCCAGCCGCAGAAGAAGCCCGCTGCAGCACGCAGACCCAAGATGATGCCATTTCGGTTTTATTTGCATTGGGAAGGTAATCTCCCTCTAACTGCTGAGCAAGACATCAGGGGTTGCGAGCAGGACTGAACATCGACCCACATGGGTTTGAAAAACTTTTATATTCTGCTGATTGAATAAAGACTGACTCACATGAGGAAGACATTGTTGCACTACGAGAACCAGAAGGCCATTCATATGGCCACACCCACTGTGGCAGGCTCTCGGAGATTAAAGGTGCGCGAAGAAAACCTGCTTATCATCAACAGAACGCCATTGAAGAAGGGCTTGACGTCCCGAACCGGTCTGGCTGATGTGATTTTAGATGACAGTTACCTGCCAGTTCCCTGTATGCAGCAGCTTGAAATAAAAGGCGGAGAAAATTATTTACTTCGAGGCTTCATCCATATGAGGGTTACCTTTCGATTTTGATATTAGCGGCTGAGCCCCAGCCGCGGAAGAAGCCCGCTGCAGCACGCAGACCCAAGATGATGCCATTTCGGTTTTATCTGCATTGGGAAGGAAATCTCCCTCAAACTGCTGAGCAAGACATCAGGGGTTGCGAGCAGGACTGAACATCGACCCACATGGGTTTGAAAAACTTTTATATTCTGCTGATTGAATAAAGACGGACTCACATGAGGAAGACATCGTTGCACTACGAGAACCAGAAGGCCATTCATATGGCCACACCCACTGTGGCAGGCTCTCGGAGATTAAAGGTGCGCGAAGAAAACCTGCTTTTCATCAACAGAACGCCATTGAAGAAGGGCTTGACGTCCCGAAACCGGTCTGGCCGATGTGATTTTAGATGACAGTTACCTGCCAGTTCCCTGTATGCAGCACCTTGAAATAAAATGAGAAAATAATTTACCTCGAGGCTTCATCCATATGAGGGTTACCTATCGATTTTGATATTAGCGGCTGAGCCCCAGCCGCGGAAGAAGCCCGCTGCAGCACTCACACCCAAGATGATGCCATTTCGGTTTTATCTGCATTGGGAAGGTAATCTCCCTCGAACTGCTGAGCAAGACATCAGGGGTTGCGAGCAGGACTGAACATCGACCCACATGGGTTTGAAAAACTTTTATATTATGCTGATTGAATAAAGACTGACTCACATGAGGAAGACATTGTTGCACTACGAGAACCAGAAGGCCATTCATATGGCCACACCCACTGTGGCAGGCTCTCGGAGATTAAAGGTGCGTGAAGAAAACATACTTTTCATCAACAGAACGCCATTGAAGAAGGGCTTGACGTCCCGAAACCGGTCTAGCTGATGTGATTTTAGATGACAGTTACCTGCCAGTTCCCTGTATGCAGCAGCTTGAAATAAAAGGCGGAGAAAATAATTTACCTCGAGGCTTCATCCATATGAGGGTTACCTTTCGATTTTGATATATATATATATATATATAAATATATATATAAATATATATATATATGTATAAATATATATATATATATATATATATTCGACAAGCGGGGGCCAAGAAAAAAGGGGGGTCTTAAAACGAGTTTTCCCCATGTTAATTTCCATAGGAATTTTGGAACAGGCTACAGCCAGAACTGCTGGACGGAATGACACCACATTTGGCAAAAAGGTAGCTCTGGGTTCAGAAAACACCAGTTTTTTTAAATAGTGTAAATCCATTCAGTAGTTGCTGAGAAATTCAACAACCAAAAATCGATATGCGAGCACCGAGGAGGATTTGCGAACCCTCCAGAGCATGAGATTTATTCTAATTGGCTGCCAATACTCCAAACCAGAATGTACTGGCAGCCATCTTGTAACTCAGTAAAACCAAGTCACAAGAAAACAGTTAGAAATAGGTTAAAAAAAAAGAAAAGGGGCAGTGTAGAAACACCCTCCCCTCCTAGGCCTGCTCATGCTCAGGGGGTCCCACAAGGACCCCCAGGGCCAAAAAAATATTTTTTTTTATATTTGCAACTGAATTCACGCTGGGTGCGCGAATCCGGATGAAAATATTTTCTTTTAAATGAAGCGTGTGCTCCAGCGCTTCGTTTAATTAGGCCCCCGGGTGGGCATGGCTCCCGCCTGGCCATAGCAAACACTGCTTTGCTTCTTGGAAGCGAGAGCAAGGAATCTGCTCTCACTTCCAAGAAGCAAAGTAAAAGCAAAGCAATAAATTGCTTTTGGGCAAGGGGAGCTACAAGGTAGCAGCTCCTCTTGCCCAAAAGCAATGCCAGCTCCAGCAGGAGGCAGGGAGCCAGCAAGGACTGTGGGGGCATTGGGGCTCCCCCGATTGTCCCCAACTTGAGGCCAGCCCTGGGGGATCTGGTCCCTGGGTCTAGAAGTGGCCATGGGGAGGGGGCCCACGCAACCCCTCCTGGGAAAATAAAAATACATTTTAAAAAATGAGGCCAGACCCCGGTAGATGGGGTCCCCAGAGCCAGAAGTGGCTAAGGGCAGGGGGCCATGCAGCCCTTCTTCCTAATTTTATATATATTTTTTTAAATAAAGAGGTAGTGCCCGGAGGGGTGCCCGGAGTGATTTTTGTATAATGGAAGTGGGATATTTTTTTCTTTTGAGTTTGGATTTGCGACTCCAGCATGGCTCTCAGCGCGGACCCTCATGGAATCGCAAGAACTTCGCGACTCCAGGCAGAATTTTAAAAAAGAGGGACACCGCAGACCTGGGGACTGTCACCGCCCCAGGGCTTAGTTTATTATGCATGGGGGCACCCGACCTCCCCGCAGCACCAGGGCCTGCCACCTCCCCGAGGCTCTATTATTAAAATATGTGGGGGGCTCCTCTCCCCCAAACTGCCCCAGGGACTGCCACCTCCCCGGGGCAATGGTAATTATGATGGGGGCCTTGTTGGCCCCCCATGCCCTGGGGACCGCCCCCTCTGCCAGGCTTCAATTAAAAGAAAAAGAAGTATTGGGGGCTGCTTCCCCCCACACTGCCGAGGGACAGCCACCTCCCCGGGATTCACTGAATTTCAGGGCGGTGGGTTTCATGGCCCCCCAAGCCCCGGGGACCACCACCTATTTAAATTAGTGTGTGGGCTTCTGCCCCCCACATACTGCCACAGGGACCTCCACCTCCCTGGGACACACTTTATTTAAATGCATGGGTACCAGGGACACCACCTCTCTGGGGCTTAAATCAATTGGGAGGGGGCCGCGCGGCCCCCCCTCCTGGAGCTCTTATGGCCCTGAGAACCACCACACCCCAGGGCCAGCTTCTGCAATGTCCTGGGTTCCCACCCCCAGGACTTTGTTGTTTAGTATGGCAGGCGGGAGCACTGCTCCCACCCTGCCATAGCAAACACTGCTTTGCTTCTTGGAAGCCAGAGCAGTCTTGCTTCCAAGAAGCAAAGCAGAATTGCTTTTGGGCAAGGGGAGCTGTATGTTAGCAGCTCCCATTTCCCAAAAACAATATCGCCTTCCGTAAGAGGCGGTGAGCCGGCATGGATTGTGGGGGCACTGGGGCTCCCCCCATGGTCCCCAACTAGAGGGCCTGCAACGGGGGAATGGGTCCCTGGACCAGAAGTAAATCTGGGAAGGGGGGCCACGTGGTCCTTCTTCCTAATCTAAATAAAGAGGTAGTGCCCCAGGGGATGGGGTCCCTGGGGCGATTTTTGTATAATGGAAGTGTGGTATTTTTTTTTTCTTTCGAGTTTGGATTTCCGACTCCAACGAGGCTGTCAGCGTGCCCCCCCCCCCCATGTTATTGCAATGGGATTGCGACTCAAGGCAAAATTTAAAAAAAGAGTATGTATGTCTTTTAAAAAGCAAGAATATATGTTGGGTTATAGAGTGGCTCTAAAAAGAACCGTTGTTTTTTATTCTGACTTTGTTGAAGCTACATGTAAGTGCAGGCACACAGCTTAAGGTTGTTGAGGAAGACTCTGTTCCCTTGATCTGTGAAGTGAACTCCATCACTTCTGTAGATGTGATCCATATGAAAACGTAGATTGTTGTTGTAGATGGATCACATTCTATGATCTCTGAGGCATGCAGAAACAGCTTTATTAACATTCTTCCTAGCTTTCCCAAGCTCCTAGCTCAGCTCGTCATGAGGCACAGT
Source organism: Lissotriton vulgaris (assembly GCF_964263255.1). Taxonomy (NCBI): domain Eukaryota; kingdom Metazoa; phylum Chordata; class Amphibia; order Caudata; family Salamandridae; genus Lissotriton; species Lissotriton vulgaris. The sequence goes on along the minus strand of NC_141700.1, from coordinate 532,249,149 downwards.
GCTCAGTTGCTCATGACGAGCTGAGCTCGTCATGGCCTGTGGAACGCTCACACGCCTGGATAATTCCCCTGCTGCGCCGAACGTTCCATGGGAACGGGTATGAGCACCTGAGCTCTGTGCCTCATGATGAGCTGAGCTCGTCATGAGCATGGGGGCGCTGTGCACGCCCCCCTGCCCCCCTGCACAACGGGGGGAACTACCCCTGCATGCAAGGGGTTAATCCTCTCTGTGCAATCCATTTAATGTCCACATTTTGTAAAGCTAAGTATTTGCCAATACCTCTGTATTCAGCATACCTTTTGCATCAGAAAACATAGCTGTGTCCAACAATCCACACTGTAAGCATCTTGAAGGGATGTCTGGAAGTAATGAAAAGATGTCTGTAGCTGAGGTAGTCAGTTGGTAGAATGAGAGGTAGCAAAAATGGTGGACAAGATGCTGTTTTTTAAAAAGTAGTTAAATGATTGGCTGTTTATGAACATTGTATACTGAAAAATAGGGTGCATGTTATTTTGTTTAAAAAGCATGTTTCTTATTGGTTAGTTAAAAATGTTTGAAAGAAACAGTAGATAGGATAAAGTCATATTTTGCAAATGTCAACCACACCTGCTGTTTGCATTTGTAACCTTGTGTGGTGAACTTGAAAATATGATTAACTTGTGACCTGTTAGTTCAGTTGAATGTTCCATGAAGTGTTACTGTGGAAACTGGCATCAAGCAGAATGGGGGAAGGGTTGAATGTTATCTGTTGTGTTAAATATGGAATTGGGGGGCGATGCCAAGATGGCAGCAAGATAGGACATATATTCCTATCCCTCCGGCACCGCCGCTTCTTAGCTTTGTATTATCGCTCATACCTGGACTGGTAGGCGAGAGTGCAGCCACGCGTGCCTTAGAGGTGGCGCCATCTTGATCTCTCCTGCCGCGGCCGAGCTGAGGCCTGCGGCAGACGGCGCCAAAGAAGAGTGGGTCCAATAGCATTTACTGGCCGCTGTAAACGTCTTGCTGCTCGGAATACCTAGCGCTGCAGAGGGGCCTTGGGCAGTGATACGGCACTGACTAAACTGCTTCAACCGTGTCGGCGGCCCCCCCAGAGGCCCGGAAGTGATGAGCAGAGGGCTGGGAGTGTGAGTCGTGGCCTACCGTGGCCTACCGAGGATAAAATATGTCTACACCTCGGTGGACGGTGTGGGGTGAGATCCAAGGCCGCCACTAGTGTCTGTGACCCTGGAGGAGTGCAATGCCTTCGCTCGTTGTTTCGCTTCCGGAACTGGTGGCTTGGAGAGCGGGTGCGAACCCTATATGGCTCCGGGAGATTGAGTGACAGCGAGTGTGGGGCCTAGTGGAGGGGACGTGGCCTCGCGATTCTGGGCCTAGTTGGTGGAGCAACACACACTGGGGCCTATAAGGAGATCTCAGCATTCCCCTGATAGGTGATGTGAGCGGAGCTTCTCCCACTGACTGTGGCACTCTGGGAGCCTTGATTGTCCCCTGAAGGGCTGCGAGCCAATACTCAGGTGATCAGGTAGGGCTGCCTCCGGTCTGTGGGTCGGCGGACGGCGCTGTTGGTTGATAAGTGGTTGCTAGCAAGGAAGTGCGGCAGGAGAGGGGCTCCCTTGGGGGGATTGTACCCATTATCATAATGCTTGATCAGGAACTGGTCTGAAAAGGGGAACAGCTGGCGCCGGTATCGGAGCACCCCCCCCCCCCCACTGGTTGGAGCCTGAAGCCTTTGAGTTGAGCTTCCATATTAGCCTTGCAAGGATCAGTTGCTGCGTGCTAGTGGTGCCCTCTAGGCCCCCTGCAGTGATTTGCAGCCCTCTTATCCTGGCCCAAAGCTGAGTGGAGGGAGGTGCCGGCCCGCAATTCAACGAATGGTGTGTGCAGGGAGTCGCGAGTATTGGCACTATCGCATGCGACGGAGCTGTGCCTACAGCTAATTCCACGCCCGGAAGCTGTGTTGACAGAATGGGCCAGGCCTGGCGGTGGAAGGACGGTGCTGTTGTGGGGCCCGGTACGCTGTTCTCGCCTATACTGCAGCGCCAAGGGTGTAATGGACGGTGAGCTGCTTTGATTATCATGTCGTTGGCCAGAGGATGGAAGGAGAAATCCTTGAAGGATCTACTCCAGAAAACATCAGGATAATCGACACCACTACCTGAGGCCAGGGCACCACCAATCGAAGGAGACAACACACCGGCAAATAAGGAATTCTTGGTTAGCTCTTTTCGGCCATCAAGGATGATATTCAGGAGCTACGCTCCCAGTTCTCAGCGGCTATGAGAGAAGTTTGGCGTGATGACAATAACATTGGAGAAAGGGTGGCGATCCTGTAGGAACATGATCTGAGTAGGGAAGAAGACTTACATCAGTTGCAGCAAGAGATGCTACACCCGCGGAACCAGAACATAGATCTACAAGCCCATGCGGAAGATATGGAGAATCATTCCAGACACAATAATATCCGGATTTGAGCAGTCCCTTGGAAAGGGGAGGGTGATGACCCTCGTGCCTACGTCAGCGCTTTGTTCCTACAGATCCTCGGAGATAAGGAGGTGCAGGAGATACAAATGGATCGTGTCCATGGTATGTTCATGACTTTCAGTTGAAGGAACGTATCCTTCATAGTGTACAAGACCTTAATCCAGTACAGTTCCGTAGTCACCAACCTGCCCTCTTCCAGGACTTGGCGGCCTCCACATTGATTAAGCATAGAGAATTTAAGCCTATCACCAGCCACCTCCGAGAGCAACATATTCCTTATTCCTGGGGTCACGCAATCCGCCTCATCTTCAAGCACCAAGGAGAGTTGTTTCAGATTCGCTCCTTGGAGGAAGCATATGACACGTTGGGCCTAAGGAAGACCCCGGCCTTGGCAGGGGACACCAAAACACTCCCTCGCAGAAGACGTCGCTCCTCTGAATGGCAACAGGTCAGAAAATCCCTGCTGGGCCCCGCACCTGACACGGCCGCTAGCAGGCTGGAGAGGGAAGGGGCCCTTTCATCAGTGGCACAAGTAACAGACCGCCCTGGGACCCCCTGATGTACTTAGCATGGCATCCACTTGGGTTCATCATCTGGCGTAGGAGGAGGAAACACTTTGACTGTGTTCAGTGACACTACTTCCTAGCCGTTGGATTGACTGCCACGTAACACTTTGTACAGACTGGGTCTGTGCTTCGTTCCCCTGGACACAGACCATCGAGACAAACTTTTGTCATGTTTGTTGATTTTCCCCTTTCTTTTTCTTCTTTCACTGTATCTTATTGTTTGGGGATGGGTTTTTTTTGGTGTTAACTTGGGGCTCCGCTTCAGTTCACAGGCAAGATTAGCGGGTGACTAGACTGAATGGGATAACATTTGCTGTCCTAGATTCATTTTGCCTTGAGCGGGCACATAGCCGTTCTCCCACCACCGCTGCGATACGTAGAGATTCAAAAATTATTAGTCTAAATTTTCGAGGGTTAAGTACTCCTGTACAGTGCTCCGCAATACTCTCCCTATTCGAGAATGCTGATGGTGATATTTGTTGCTCCAAGAATGAGATGATCTTCACTGTCCTTGATTCAGGTGGCCTTGAGCGGGTGCAAAGCCTTTCTCCTCTCCACTTCTGCGATGGGTAGGGATCTGAAAATTGTTAGCTTGAATGTGCGAGGGTTAAATAACCCTGTGAAGCGATCTGCAATACTCTCCCTTTTAGAGAATGCTGAGGATGATATTTGTTTGCTCCAAGAAACCCACCTTTTAGCTAAAGACGCCCGGCGCATGAGGGATAGGTGCTTCCCACAGCAGATCTGGTCCTCGGGCCGTCCAAGAAGAATGGTGTGGCAATCCTCTTTAGTGCACGTTCGCAAAGCAAAGTGGTTTCCACGGTGACAGAAATTAAGGGCAGGTTATTGGCTTTTAGGAAACAATGGGGGGGCGCACATTTGACAATAGGGTACTTATATGCGTCAAATGAACAGCAGGAGACCTTTTTGCGACTAACACTGTCCGAGGTGCTTGCCTCTCCTGATACGTCGCTTTTAATTGGGGGGGACTTCAATGTTGTCAAGGATTCGGATCTGGATAGATCAGGGCAGATGTCTAATCAGACAGGGGCGCTGTCACAGGTTGGGAAACAATGGTTGTCTGACTATGGGCTGTGTAATGTGTGGCATACAGAGCACCTTAATGAGCGCGATTACACCTACTTTTCAGCAGCACACAAAACACATGCGTGTCTAGATCACTTTTTAGCCTCCTCATCTCTTCTCCCTACTTTGCATGCTGCAGATATTGCCCCGCTCCCTCTCAGATCATGCCCTCATTTCAGTCCTGTTCCCAGCACGATGCTCACGCTCAACCCCACCGGGGTGGCGACTCCGCGAATTCCTTCTTCACTCTGAGGAAGTCACTAATCATTCATTCATTTTCTTTATTTCGGCATTACTTTGCCATAAAAGATTGTGACAATAACATTTCATTTAAAACCATCCAAAATCCATTTAACACACTATAATACAGGTAATATTTAACATTTTTTAAAATACATATATTTAAAAGTCATAAAATATTACTACATAACTGTCTGACTGAATCAGTTCAAAACAACATACAACGTCCCATAGCTTTACAACTTTAGACCTTTTTTCTTACGAATGAAAAAAATACAGTGGAGGTATCTGCTGACACTGAATACAACAGGCTGTGCTGTGTCAGTTTTAATTATTCTAAATGCCGTCATACATGACCTGGTTCCTAACAGTTTACACAGGGGTTGAACCCACTTTCTTCTGGCCAGAGTATATGCTGGGCAGAAGAAGAGGATATGCATGTCATCCTCCCTGTTGCCCTCACAAAAAGAACATGTATCCCCTATAGTTGCAGTATCATTAAAAAAAATTCTAGACCAACGTGCAAGAGTTGTATTAGTCTTAAGGTTGCCATACCTGAATTTCAAGAAAAGGGTTTTTGCAAGTGGGGGCTCAATTTCATCGAGAAAGCTCTCAAATAGGGGTACATCCTTAAAGGTTAGAAAGTTACTAACCAGTGACCCACTGTTATTGCCGTTAAATACTTGATTATTTATAAAGCCCCAAAAAGCCTTTTTTACCACATTTTTACTATTCGGCGGCAACCCTTCAGGACTTTTCCAAAAATGGGGAATGCCTATTTTAGTAAACCATATTCTCATGTGTTTTAGCCAAAGGTTGGAATTAGATACATCTAGGCACAATAACTCTTTTAACACATTCCTGTAGTGCCATAATCTGACCCAGAACATCAGCGACAGTACAATAGTATAGTGGTCGGTCCTCCTAAAATCCAGATCTAGTTGGTGGGGAACCAACGGCGTACCTTTCTGGGCTCTTACAATACTGCGCATGAATTTATTGCACTGGGGATCCTTGATAGTTCCAGATCCAGACCTTCGAGATTAGATCTATCGACTATGGCAACTTTTAGCAATGGAGCGCCTATTGCTTAGTGTACAAGGGAAAGGCAAAGAATTTGGGAAACTGTGGGTCCCTTTTTGTAGATTCTTACCAAAGATATGAGAGAAGTAACATGCCCGAAATATCTGAAAATCCTACAGCTCATACCATTAGAGCCACCTGGTGCATCCACTGGTTGAACTGCTAGATGATTGACCATTGTTTTAGTAGCTGTGGTGCGAGGGATTAGGCGGGCTTGAACTTATGCGGAGGGAGGGTGTAGAGTGGGCTGGGGAAGGTAGGGTTGTTTCCTTGTTTTATTGTACTCTTATAAAAGTGGTATCTTCGCTGGGTGCATTAATGTTTAACTAAGAATTGATTTCATCGCGAGGTCGTCCTCCGGGATGCAGACTTGCTCGCTGTGTATTCCTACTCAGTTTTCACTCTGCTTGCACCCTGATGTAGGCAGCTAAGCTGTGTACTTACTACTATGCTGCCATGCAATAAAAATTATTGATTCTAAAATATGGAATTGTAATTAATATATAAGTGATATGTTATTATAGTAAGATTTCCAAGTCAGTAATATCTTTAGAAGTGGTGAGTTCTTAAAAAGTAGTGTCATTTTTATTTGTAATATATTTTTGAACTTCCGTATGGATTCGCAGCTCCATCGCGTTGGTGCACGGTGGCGTCGCGACTCCAAAAAATTGCAAAACCAGTTTGGGCACTTCTAAAAGACAGTTGGTAAGGGTTAATTGGTCTAACAAATAGAAATGTGTTTTACAATTTGAACTTATGTAGGAAGCAATGTGATTTGTTACTTACATTTATTTGTGTGGAGAAAGAGAAGGAAAGTTTGCCATTGCTGGTTTTACCTTGTTGAAAGTGATGCATTACATTGATTGTGTGCATTAGAAAATCTTTTATGAGTTTCTGATATTTCATATTCTACATATCAATTTGGAAGGTGAGAAGGTGAGTTATATATTTGTGAGGTGTATTATATATTAGCTTTATTTTAAAACATTAAAAATAAATCAAGAAGTGAGATGTTTGAAATAGATTATTAAATGTAGAGATGAGTATTGTAGTTTGTTTAATTGTACTGAACTGATGCTTGAAATAGATTGTGTATAAGTAATATGTTTATATTGGTATATGGATTAGTTATTATGGTAGTTTGCTTTAATGTGTAGAAATGTACATTTGAAGTATACATTTGAAGTATACCACATACTTGTAGTAGTTAGTTTCAAATTGGAAATGGAGTCTGTCAGGTTTTAAGGTGGGCATGGACTTGTGTCTCAAGTATGTCTCTACTTTTATATCTATTTTCATATGTCTTACACATTTCAAGGTGCATTATGTATAACAAAGAAGGGTTTTTGCTTTTTATATGGTAGGCTCAAGACTGTGAGTAGTAGTAGAATAGTAAAGATGCACCAGAAAAGTGTGGATTAAAAGAATTTGACATAAGGTATTAGTGATTAGGCTACTTTTTATTAGTCTCTAGAAAAGTATAGTTGACATTTGCCGCATATATTTTGGTGTTTGCTTAAAATTGGAAGATTGTTTTGTGAATTTTTGAGGTGTACATAGTGTTGTGATAGAATAAAGTCTGTACTAGGAGATATATTTTTTAATGTGTTATGTATATGAAGATGCTAGATGTATAAAACATATGTATGCATCTATTTGTATACTTATTTTATATATGATAGTGCTAAAAAATATATAGAAATATGCTTGTATGCTTTCAGGAATATGATGAGAGTTGTAGCAGAGTTATGTGAAGGGTTGCTGCTATCTATTCTGCTAGGTGTAATATTATAAGTAGTTGTAGAATGGGAAAGCCCTCAGCCAGTACTCATGTAGTTATAAAACCACCCAGGCACTACCTTTGTACTCCTCTAATCACTCAGGCACTGCCTCAGTACTGCTGCAATCATCCAAGCAGTACCATTGACCTTATAAAATCACCCACTCACTTGCTATGTACTCTAGTAATCCTCCAGATATTGACCCTGCAGTCATGGAATCACCCAGGCACAACTCATGTACTACCCCTACAGTTTTAGAATCATGCATTCTCTACCTATTCGCTCATGTAATAACCCAGGCAAAACCCTTGCAGTTGTAGAATCACACAGGTCCTACTGTTGCACTCATCTATTCACCTAGGCAAAACTCAATGACTCATCTATACCTTCAGGTGCTAATCATACACTTATCCATGCACTCAATGTTTATGTGTGCACCCAGGCAATTACTAGTCACTATCCTTCTTGTCCTACAATTACCCAGTGACTACCCATGCACTCATACAATCAACCAAGCACTACCCATGGAGTTATGCAATCACTCAGGCAGATCTATTACATGTTTTTATTACCAGGTTTAACCACATTCCAGAAATATTGTATACATATTTGTTTTAGCTATGACGATGTTTTGAAAACGTGGAGACATTTGTATGGAAGCTTTTAACAATATGGAGAGATTTATCTTTGAGTTATGTAATAGTCTGCTGTTTTATATTTGACTAGGCCCAACACTCATGTAGTTACAGAAACACCCAAGTACTACCCATGCAATCTTCCAATGATCTACTCACTAGGTATGCACTGCTGTAATCACTCAGGCATTACTGTTGCAATCATCATCTTCATATTAAACTTTATTTGGTTTTACATCAAGTAAACCATAAAAGTCACAATAAAAGTACGCAATCCATTAAATACATATATTATTAAGTATAAAATTAATATTTTGAAGCGTAAGAAAGTGCTACAGGTACAAAAATTAAATATCACGATGCGCATAATAGACACATAATAATATACTTAAAACCTTTGGTGCCACTACCCCACAATTGGCTAATATTGTAGGCAGGCCATAGTTCTCATCAATGATTTTAAGTACCTTACAATGAAAATAATACACTCCGGTTTCAACATCTGTAGGTACAAAAGGGCTGGGAGCACCTGACTAAAATTGAGCCTTCTTAAAAGTGGGATTAACAAATGTCTCCAGGGCATATCATAGTGTTTACAGAGGAACATAAAGTGAAGCAGATCCTCTGGAGACAGATTGTCGTAGCCACTGGGTGCTAACCCCTGACCTCTTCTGCACCCCTTAGGCACCACAATTAAAAGATTAAAAAAATCCACTCGGAACCTGGTCAACAAAAAGCACTCGTAATTAGTCAGGATCACAAGAAGATAAGACTCTGTTAGAGGCTCAGTTATTAAGGTAAAATATTTGCGAACACTGGGTTTACACAGTTCCTGATCATCCCTTTCCATCTTTCTTCTAGAGATGAAGACATCTTTAACTGCTGCACTCATGCAATCATCCAGGCACTACCTATGAACTCATGCAATCACCAAGGTATTACCCATGCACTCTTTCAATCTGGTAGCCACTACTCATGACACTTCTATAATCACCCAGGTCCTACTGTTGCACTCCTTAAATCACAGAGGCAGTACCCTTGTACTTATGTAATCACTCACCCAGTAGTTATGCTGTTATGGCACTCCTTTATTCACTCAGACACTACTTCAGTAGTCCTGCAATCACCCAAGAAGTACCTATGCACTTATAAAATCCCCCAGTCACTTCCTATGTAGTCATGTAAATCCCCACCTATTACCCCTATGTACTCCTTCAATCCCCCAAACATTACCCCTGTACTCATGCAATCACCAATGCTTAGCTATACATTGCTTCAATCACCTAGACACTATCCTTGCACTCTTTCAGTCTCACAGGCACTACTCTTGTACTCATGTATTCACTCAGCCAGTACTCATGCACTTATAAAATCACCCAGGCACTACCTTTGCACTCCTGTAATCACCCACGTAGTACCTTAGTACTTCTGTAATCACCAGGCAGTACTCGTGGACTTATAAAATCACCCACTCACTTCCTATATACTCCAGTAATCTCCCAGATATTACCCCTGCAGTGTTTCAATCACCCAGGCACTAGTTATGTACTACCCCAGCAGTCATTCAATCATGCAGGCTGTACCTACGCACTCATGTAATAATCCAGGCACTACCCTTGCAGCTGGAGAATAACCCAGGTCCTACTGTTGCACTCATCAATTCACCTAGGCACTACTCAAAGTGAGTCATCTATGTATTTAGGTGCTATTCATACACTTATCCATGCACTCAATGTTTATGTGTGCACTAATGCAATTACCAGTCACTATTCATCTTCTCCTGCAAATACCCATTGACCATCCTTGCACTCATACAATTACCCAAGCACTACCCATGGAGCGATGTGATCACTCAGGCAGGTCTATAACATGTCTCAGTTTCTAGGTTTCACTATTTTCAGAAATATTGTATACATATTTTTTTTTAGATATGATGATGATTTGAAAACGTAGATATTTGATATGTGTATTTGTAAAGCGAGGGCTGTCGCTCTGGAAGGGACATCCTGGCGCTGAGCAGATGAAGGTCAAGGCTGAGTGGGGGGGGGGAGATACCTATATGAGGGATAGTCAGAATTCATCTGATCATCCAAAAATCCAGGTCTTCAATGCCTTCTTGAACAGTGTTTCTTTTTTGAGGAGCTTCAGTTAAGTTGGCATGAGATTCCATGGTTTGGTTCCTAACGTGGCTACGGTTTTTCCTCCCTTGGTTTTATATCTAAAACCGGGAGGTTTGAGGAGGTTTGCTGAAGAAGATCTGAGGGTTCTAGTCATGGTGTGTGAGGTGAATCTAGCTGAGAGGTATGTTGGGCCAAGTTTTGACACTGCTCTGAAGGTAATTAAGAATATTTTGAACAAGGTAATCTTGTGGAGTGGAAGCCAGTGGAGGGTTTTAAGAGCAGCCAAAGCTGAGGACCTACGTGGTAATTTCAGGATTAGGCGCACTGTTGCATGTTAGACCATCTGTAATATCTTTAATGTTTGTTTATTAGCTCCCGCTAGGAGGCTGTTACAGTAGTCCAAACGTGAATGGATCAGTACTACAGCTACTGTCTTTCTAGCCAGAAGTGGGATGAAGTTGAAGACTTTTTTTAGTGATTTGATTAAATTGTATGAATGGAAGCTTTTTACAATATCGAGAGACTTATAGTTGAGACTCTGCTGCTTTATATTTGACTAGGCCCAACACTCATGCAGTTATAAAAACACCCAAGTACTACCCATGCAGTCTTATAATGATCCAGTCACTCTATATGGACTGCTGTAATCACTCAGGTGTTACTGTTGTACTCATGTAATCATCCAGGCACTACCTATGCACTCATGCAATCAGCAAGGTATTGCCCAGGCACCCTTTCAATCATGCAGCCACTACTCATGCACTTATATAATCAGCCAGACACTACCATTGCATCCTTCAATCACGGAGGCACTACCCTTGTACTTATGTAATCACTCAGCCAGTAGTCATGCTGTTATGAAATCACCCAAGCATTACCGTTGCACTCCTTTATTCACTCAGACACCACCTCAGTAATTCAATTTCAAAATACTTTATTCGGTTTGCTTGATTAGAAACCATAAAAGTTACAGAATACAGAATACAACACAAACATAATCACAAAATAAAACACAGTGTGCGCGATATCCTAGTTAAAAAGACAGGAGTGGAAATTCAGTAACGAGGTTGTCATAAAGAGGAGGGAATTTTACAGGCCGACAAAAGGCTATTAAATAAGAGATAAAAAAACTTAAAAACACTATAATAATTTTAAAATCCAAACATTTTCTGTAGTTCATTGCACATTTCTAGAAACTGGCCACGCGGGGGATACAGTCAGGTTTTAACAATTGCAGATAAAAGAGGGCGGCCGTACTTGCACGAAATGTAGTTTTTTTTAAATAGGTTTTAAATAGAGAGTCCTAGGTATTTCATAGTATGTACAAAAGAACATGAAGTGAAGCAGATCCTGAGGAGACTTATTGTCGCAGCCACAGGGTGCTAACACTTTCCCTTTGTGACTGCCCCTTGGTACAGCTATTAGGATATGAAAAAGGTTTAATCTAAACCTAGTTAATAAAAATCGCTCGTAGACGGGTAACGGCCTTAATAAGTATGGTTCCATCTCTGGGGACGTTTTAAGCAACAGATGTGACCCCACGCTAGGCTTCAACAGCTCTTTCTGCTCTCTTGCCATAGATTTAGTTAGGGCAAAGGAGCACTTAACGAGCGCAACGTCCATTCTAGTAATCCCTTCAGGTTTTAAAGACAAATCCGGACATCCCATCTCACTAAAACAGGTTTTTATATACCTAATCCAAGGGATGTTGATCATGTGGTCTAAACTCAGAACCTCTTTCAAAATGTTGTGTGTAAGACCTAGGTCCTTGTTTAGCCAACATTGTAGCCAAAATATAAGGGGACGCACGGCCAGGATGTCGCTTAGAAAAGGCATACCAGTTTCTTCGTGTACTGACGGATTTGCCGTCCCCTTTGGGACGCTGAGTAATTGTTTTAGAAAATTATTTTCTGTCACCTGGAGACCATTGAGGTCGGAGTATCCCCATAGGTCACTCCCATAGCTTGCTATAGATAAGCTTTTAGCCCTATAGATTTTTAGCATTGCTGCCAAAGCTAAATAACGCCATATTTGCCCTACTGACCTTGTCCCTTTTTTTATTTAAAAGTGCAGCCCAGGTTAGCAGATGATCTATTAAAACACCTAAATAGGAAAAAGTTGTATAGATTGGCACCCTGGTTCCGTTCACCGTAAAACAATACTGTCTTTTCGGTCACGGCCCTACCTGCATCACATAAGATTTGGTGTTGTTTATTAACAAATCAAGTTTGGCCATGAAACCTTGAAACACATCAAGTAGGGTTTTTATCCCTTTTGGGGTGCGGGCCAGGAGGACTGCGTTGTCCGCGTATAGCAGGACAGGCAGTCCTTGACGTCCCACGTATGGATAATCGGCCCCAGTGTTTATCAATGAACCCTCTAGATCATTAATATATAAATTAAAAAGGAAGGGGGCTAATATGCACCCCTGCTGAACCCCCCTTTTGATGTCAAACTTCCTGGATACCTTCAGGTTGATGGAATATCTAATATTGGCCATGCTATCACTATGGAGATCTTTCAGGAAGTCCACCAAGGATCGCTCTACTCCCATGGCCTCCATGGACTGCCACAACGTTCCCCGACTGACACAGTCAAAGGCGGAGCACAGGTCCATGAAGGCCATGTAGATGTTCCCGGGCGAGCGATGGTGTACTTAGCCAAGATCAGGTAAAGGTTTAGGCACTGAGCCAAGATCGAGTGACCTGGGCAGAACCCATACTGGATATCCGAGATGATCTTATTCTCCTCCACCCAGGTACACAGCCTCTTTAAAATGACTCCCCCGATCACCTTTACTATGGAGTCAATCAGAGAGATTGGCCTATAATTCATCGTACAGTTACGATCCCCCCTTTTGTGAATCGGTACGATGGTTGATACTCCCCATGAAGCTGGGCACCCCTCCTTAGCCGCAGCATTACCTACTGCGGTAAGGATCCGGGCCCAGAATGAGGGGTTTGATTTAAAAAGGTGTGGGGGAATGCCATCAGGGCCTGGGGCCTTTTTATTAGTAAGGTTATTAATACCCTTCTCTATTTCATTGACTAAAAACACCACAACATCTTTATCTTCACTCTTGTCAGGTAGAATTGACAAGTTGGAATCCGTTTGAAATATACTGACAAAGTGGGACACCCATTCATCCTCTGTGATGTTGGAGCCCACATCTCTTACCTCTTCCACTAAAAAAGGTGATCGCTTGATGGTGCTCCAGAATCTTGAGCTACTGGATAAGGTCACAGGGTCCAAAAGCTCCCTCCATAATGCTTCCTTCATTTCCGACTTGCGTTAGCCAGAACGTTCTTATAATTTTTACGGAGATTACTGATCAGGGATCTATCCCTGGGTATTGTTTTCAGACATGCCTTAAGTTCTCTTGCAGCTCTTGAGCAAAGACAGCAAAACCATTTGGGATCACTAGTCCTATTACTTCTCCCTCTAGCAAGTAGCAAGCCTCCCACTTTCAAGGCGATCCCCTCAAAAGAAATCCCTGTAGCTGTAGAATCCTCATTTAAACAACAGAAAATTTCTCCCTCACATGCATTTTTAAGAGTATCATGAAAGAGAGACGGGATTACTTGGCTCCATTTGATCCGTCGCCCTCCATTAATGGGTTGTAGACTATTACTGCCTTGTACTTTGCCCTTTTTCTGCATGATACCCCCTCCTAAAGTCACACAGACAGGATTATGATCGCTGTGTATGCTTGGAGTTATGGAGAAACCCTGGAGGAGGGTTAGGCAAGTTCTGGATAATAAAATATGGTCTATAAATGGCCCGAGCCTCTGCCCTTAAACATGGGTTCCGTTTGTTTACTGTGTGGCAGGGCAAAACTCAGAGCAGATGTTAAGTCATATTCATCAAGCATATCATTTAATACATTGCCCTGTTTGGAGTGTTCAAAGGGGAGTCCCGGTGTCAATGGGCAACCAAGTGTCTCCAAGGTATTTGATTTAGGGTCGCCACACGGGTGGACGTTGAAATCTCCTACTATTAGTAAGTTCTTCTTAAGGGAACCACAGCTCTGCTTAACATAATTATTTAACTCAGCTATCCCGCAACCTTCTTCTTTTTGATTAGCATTATAAAAATGTATCACATGAAGGGTACTGTCTTTTCGACCCAGGGAGATAGCCTGCATATTTCTATTATCAAGCGGGATATTCCTGCTGCTACATCTTAGTGCCAATGACGCAAAGATTGCCAGGCCTCCCATGGCTCCACCACTAGTTGCACTGGTCGCTCGTACAAAGAAGGCTCTATACCCCTCCAACACAATATTAAAGTTAACAAGCCACGTCTCCTGGAGACAGATAAGCGAATACTTGCTGACAAACCTTTCCTGCCAGACCCGCAATATTCCAGGAGAGTACATTATGATCATGTTGATACTCCTTAGGGCCTACAGTGGTCTCCCGTCGGGGGCCAGGCTGAGTTGATACAGAAGGGATTTCTTCTGGAAGCCCGTCCACTAGGATGGACCTAGGCTTATCTGATTTTGCCGCCACTGTAACATACTCGGTCCCTGGGCTGTTTACTAAGGGGACACTATCTTTTAGGTGGGTGTTACTACAAGAGATGTTGGGGGTTAGATGTTTCCCACGCAGTCAGTCACTGTCATTAAGACCGGAGAGTGCTGCGTAATGGTTTAATCCTACAAAGGACGGGGGATGCCTAAATACACCCCAGGTTGGATCCCGTGATAGCGTCAAAGGGGGTGGGCCCAATCCCTGTCGACCTCTGTGGTAGTTTGTCTTGTCATAAAAGTGTCCCCTATTCCGAATATCAGGTCGGGGTCGGGTGTTTGACCTGTAGAAGAAGCCTAAAGGCAATATCTCTACACCCTGGCCCCTAGACCCCCCCCCATACTCCATGTCCCTGAATATTCTTGCTACTATTATGGGGCTGTCAAAATTTACCACAATGTAGTCACCATTTCTAGATTTTCTTGAATTACCTATCCAGGACACGCGTCGGGCCATAATTATGTTATGCCCTACCATTTGTCCCTCCAGGGTGTTACTAGACAGCCAGTGTGTAATCTTGTTTTTCAATTGGCTGTAATCCTCATTAGTACCTTCAGGGAGGGGTGGTACATTACCCAGAACTATCACCAACGATGTTGATTGTGGGGGTAAATCAATAACAGCGAGTTTATCCACACCGTATGATGATTTATCTATGTTTCTATTTCCCTCGGCCTGTGTTGGTGGTGAGATATTATATATACTATGCTTATTTATGTCACCTACTACGTCTGTTTTATCTGTAATCCCAAGTAAATTGGTGCTTCCTTCCACAGTCCCATGCTCCTTATGATTTATGATCTTATGTTCATCATCTATGATGATTGTAGCCGGGCGAGGCATTGAAGGCGGATTTATCATCTATTTGCTGGGGTATATCAGTGAGGCACCGTCTTTAAAGCTTACTGATAGACTTTCCAGCATTGGGGTATTTTTCGGAAGTTGCTTGTTGTAACTTTCCCATGTTCTGGTTTATTATCTTTAGCCTTTCAATAATTGGGAGCATGAATGATTTTAGCAGCTGTTCCACTTGAGCTATAAGACCTACACAATTATTTGGTTCAGAGGTGACGTACGAAGTAGGCTGAGGTGTCGCAATAGATGTAATGTGTGACACTAGTCTTGGAGGTGAATTATGTGTAGAAACTATTGTGTGCTCTTTGGGGGCAAATAATTTTACTGTTTTATTTACAGTCTTGGGGACTTTTGGTCTTCTGCCCATTTGACGACCCCCACCCCTTTTCCTTTTCCCCGTTTGTCTGGGGGACAGGGTTGCTATTTTATGAGTCCCCACAGTATTGGCCTTCTTAGTATTTGTTGTGGTGGGCTGTTTTTCCGTGAGTAATGAGATACTATCCAGTGAGGAATTCCGGGAGGTGATTAAATTGCAATCGTCTGAGCCTGTACTTAAATTTGTCGAGCTAGACCGATTGGATCTCTCGGTATCAATGGGGTCTGGCGTTACTGCGTCCTTAATTTTACCTAGAGAAGATTGCTTTGAGCCTAGCAATTCAAGGGACAGCCGCTTCTTGGTAAGGGCTATCTCACACTCTAACCCAACTGCAACTCTGGTGATAAAATTGTCTAGTGTCCCTGTCACGCTGCCCCCTATTGTATTTGATGCCATATTCTTCACCTTCTCAGACAGAAGGGCCATGATCGTCTATTAAAATTAACACGATGGCGTGAGGCACACACCAGAACTCAGCAATAAGAATACAATTAACAGAGTTATCAGTCTCGGTCACCTGAAAGGTATCTTGCCAGGATGCGGTACATGTTAGAGGGGTGGGCCGGCCCGGCCTTCTCCGGCCTGTGACGGCCTTGGACGGTCCCACCCTTGTCCCGGGCTTAACCCGGAGCGACCTGCGCGCAATCCCGCGACGCGGGGGCTCCGTTCAATTTTAAGCGCCTTCGGGCGCGATGTTGGTGGTGGCGGCTTCTGCCGCTATGCCTCCTGGGTATTGTAGTCTCTCTCCCTGTGGCCGCGCCACGATGGTGGAAACTGCGGTGGCGACTACGGCTGGAGAAGACTCAGGAGACCGGCAGCAGGGCAGTGGCGCTGAGGACAGCTAGTCGCAGGTGTGTGGGCCCCAAAAAGATGCCAGGAAGGACCTCAGAGAACCCGCTCCACCGGGGCTCTGTTCAATTTTAAGCGCCTCCGGGCGCGATGTGGGCGGTGGCGGCTTCCGCCGCTATGCTTCCTGGGTATTGTAGTCTCTATCCCTGTGGCCGCGCCGCAATGGTGGAAACTGCGGCGACGGCTGGAGAAGACTCAGGAGACCGGCAGCAGGGCAGTGGCGCTGAGGACAGCTAGTCGCAGGTATGTGGGCCCCAAAAAGATGCCAAGAAGGACCTCAGAAAACCTGCTCCACCGGGGCTCCGTTCCACCTCAGCAGTCCTGCAATCACCCAAGAAGTACCCATGCACTTATAATACCACCCAGTCACTTCCTATGCAGCAATATAAATCCCCAGATATTACCCCTGTAGTCATGCAATCACTCAGGCATTACTTGTGTACTCCTTAAATCCCCCAGACATTACCCCTGTACTCATGCAAACACCAATGCATCAGCTACACTGTGCTTCAATCATCCAGGGACTATCCTTGCACTCTTTCAATCACGCAGGCACTACTCTTTTACTTATGTTATCACTCAGCCAGTACTCATGCACTTATAAAATCACCCAGACACTATCTTTTTACTCCAGTAATCCCTCAGAAATTACCCCTGCAGTCATGCAATCATGCAGGATGTACCTATGCACTCATTTAATAACCCATGCACTACCCTTGCAGTTGTAGAATCACCCAGGTCCTACTGTAGCACTCATCTATTCACCAAGGCACTACTCAATGAGTCATCTATGCCTTTAGCTGCTATTCATATACTTATCCATGCACTCAATGTTTATCTGTGCACTCTTGCAATTACCAGTCAATATCCATCTTCTCCTGTAATTACCCAGTGACTACCCTTGCACTCATACAATCACCCAAGAACTAGCCACGGGAAACGTCGTTTACAACCCGGTCGTTACAATGACTTGCGCTGGATGGCGCTCTAGGACAAGGAATAGTATATTTTACTATCCAACACCTTCCCTACTGTATGTAGACTGGAGTTGGAATAGTAAATTATACTACTCCTAAGTCCAGCGCCCTCCAACGCAAGTCGTTGTAACGACTTGCGTTGTAAAAACCGCGATGTAATCTCATGCGATGTATTAGCATGCGTTGTAATGTCATACAACACTAAGGAGTTATGCAATCACTCAGGCAGATCTAGTACATGTTTCAGTTTCTAGGTTTCACTATATTCCAGAAGTATTATATACATATTTGTTTTAGATATGATGATGTTTTGAAAACATAGAGACATATGTATGGAAGCTTTTAACAATATGGAGAGACTTATAGTTTAGTCATGTAATAGTCTACTGCTTTATATTTAGCTAGTCCCATCAATCATGCAGGTATAAAGCACCCAAGTACTACCCATGCAGTCTTCCAATGATCCATTCACTTCATAAGCACTGCTGTAATCGCTCAGGCATTACTGTTGCACTCATGCAATCATCCAGGCACTACCTATGCACTCATGCAATCAGCAAGGTATTACCCATGCACTTTTTCAATCATGTAGCCACTACTAATGCACTTATAGAATCACCCAGGTACTACTGTTGCACTCCTTCAACCACGGAGGTGTTGTGGGGATTCTGCTCATGCACAGAACTATGCACAGGAAACCAGGACCTCAGTGAATTGTGGTGCACCAAAAATCTCATCTCAGTACCCAGAACCCCTATCCGACTAGCATCAATGTCTCATTAGCTCGCCGTCCTACAGAGAAGCTAACAATGATTAGACAACCCAGAACATGCGACTTAGGGTACTCTCAGGAATGTTGGGATTCAAGAACACTCTTTCATTTTTATTCTCATACCAGTCCACAGAGTGAGTAATCAGAGACACGGAACAGTTTAAAATGTTTATTTTTAAATATGTGCTCTAAGATGTAGTATTCTGGCTAACATAAGCAGGCCTGTGAATAGAAATAAAACAATCAGCATTTTTACAATTCCATAAAACACAAAGGGAGAAATCATATTATAATGATAGTAGAAACAGGTCATATAGCACCTTGTGTACCACCCTACCCTTGCTAGAAACTAGGTTTTATAATAATAGAAGGTCTCTTAGGCTTAAATGGGGAACCCCATACCTCCAAGATCAGCAGAGGTTAATCACATCTCAGGATCAGCAAAGCTCTCTGTAACTGGAAGGGTTTTTTCTCCAAGTTCCCAAATCATGCATGCACTGCAATAATAAAGGCACTCGAATTTCAGCATTGGGCAGCTGTGTGCCTGTTTTGTCTAGAGCGTGGACCGATCAACCTGAATCACAGCTTACATTGTTTTTATGACCTTGAAGACTTTTGCACACAGTGTACAGACTAAGGTCGCACTGTAAGTCTAGGGATGTGTAAAACAGACCGTTATCATGCGATGGAAATCAAGCTGTTTAACTTACAACAACAGTTACATGTCGTGTTGTGTGCAAAAGCTGCAAAGTGGCAAAATAGCGTTTAAACTTTTAATACGCTTATGCTAACATAGCAATGTGTGCAAGCAGAACCCTGTCTTCACTACAGAGGCACTTATGAATTCACTCAGCCAGTAGTCATGCTGTTATGAAGTCACCCAAGCACTACCTTTGCACTCCTTTATTAACTCAGGCACTACCACAGTAGTCCAGCAATCAAGCAAGAAGTACCTATGCACTTATAAATCACCCAGTCTCTTTCTATCTAGTCATGTATATCCCCAGATATTACCCCTGTAGTCATGCAATCACCTAGGCGTTACCTATGCACTCCTTTAATCCCTCAAACGTTACCCCTGCACTCATGCAATCACCAATGCATTAGCTATACAGTGCTTCAATCACCCAGTCACTATCCTTGCACTCTTTTAAACATGCAGGCACTACTCTTGTACTTAGGTAATCAGTCAGCTAATACTCATGTACTTATAAAATCACCCAGGCACTATCTTTGCACTCCTGTAATCACTCAGGCAGTACCTTAGTACTTCTGTAATCACCCAGGCAGTATTCATGGACTTAGAAAATCACCCACTCCCTTCCTATGTACTCCAGTACTCCCCCATATATTATCTCTGCAGTCATGCAATCACCCATGCACTACTTATGTAGTACCCCTGCAGTCATAGAATCATGCAGGCTGTTCCTATGCACTCATGTAGATGAAGTACAACATATGACGTAGAAGAGAAAGTCTTCTGGTAAGAGAACTAAAGAATTTGTCAAAAGTCTTTTAAAAAATGTTATTGATTTTCAAAAAATTGGAAATGAGAAAGAAAAGTACTACAAGTAACCGGAAGGAAACGAAAAAAGGACAAACTAATGGAAAATCAGGTTATAGGAAAACAATCCATGTTGAAAAAAGGATGAAAGAATATAGAAACATTAGAAAGAGAATGTATAAAAGTAAAGTACTACAAAATGTATTGAAAGATTGCAAAAAATATAAAAGAAGATCAGCATTTTACAAGAAGAAACAACAGATTGACAGTGTAGTCCAAAAGGCTTTTGAACTGAAAAGAAAATTGATAATATTAGTATTGAAGAGAATGAAAACATTGAATAAAACAAAGCACTTTATGAAGGTGAAAAGTAAAAGAAAATGAATGGTTAATAGAAATAATGTTTGCAAAAAACATTGGGTGAATGGAAGCACACTTTTTTTCAGGGAGAAAGCTAATTTCAACAAAATACATTAGTTCATGCAGGTGATACCAGTGGTCGTTGTTCTGAGGTTAAAAACGGTTGTCCAATTGAAAAAGAAAAGATGGTTCCTAGAAATATGGAAGAAGTAATAGCTGAAGAAGTTCAAGGGAGACATACACAAGTTCCAGAGTATAAGTGGGATTGTATTAGTATTTATAGTATACGAAAGTAATCCATTGATATATTATGAAATTTCTTACGAGATTATGGTAAAAACAAAATGTGTTAAACAGAAGCTTAAGATGTTGTAAGGACTAGATCCTTGTAAAGTGAGAAAATATACTTACTTGTAGGGTCATTCTCTGGCTTGTCTTTCTGGAAAAGTGTGTCAAAGTACTTTTAATCATTTAAGAACATTAGCAGCACATCACTCAGAAATGTGGAAGTTAGTAAGAAGATTTTAGAAAGTCCTGCATTATCTTTAACTGAAATAAACACAGCTCTTTTGCATGGTTTAGTATTGGATGTAAAATAAGTTTCTGATGATATACAGTTTTGTTTCTCTGGTCCTCAGGAGGAGTGTAAAGAAAGTGAGAGTTTGATAAGTGCAGGTATTGAAGAAGAGGTGGAAGATAGTACTACTGAGAAGTTCGCAGAAGAAATTACAAAGCTTAAGGTACTTTATTGTGAAAACCAAACTATGTTTGTATTTGTTGATAACATGCTCACTGTAACAAACTAGGAATGTTGATGTGTATTTAAAAATTGAAAAGGAAAACAACGATAGGTGAGAGCAATTTGGTGCTTATTTGTTGGTGGAACATCGTTTTGAGTTGGGTAGTGATCAATGTATTTGTAAATATTGTTACAACAAATTAGAAGAGAACAAAATGCCAGCTAGAGCTGTACAAAATTCCCTAGAGTTGGTAGCTATTCCTCTAGAACTGGTAGATTTAAATACGTATGAGTCCATTCTTATTCAATCTGTGCACTAGTTTCAGGCTATAGTTCGTATGGAGCCTAAAACAGGTAAGCTACCTCCAACAGATTTGTAAAGAGGTTTAAAAGGAATAGTTATGTATTTACCTTTAGATTTGTAGAAAAATATTGAAACTGTTGGTTTAGAGAGAGAGGAAAGTGAACCTGTAGTTATTCTAGTTAACAGTGTACCGACAAAGAGTTGGAAAATATGGGAAGAGCTAGTGGATGTCACCAAACTTCAAAAGGCTACATTCTATCTTGCACAAAACAATATTTATTATAAAAATGTATATGTGGAGGAAGAAAAAATATCTTTAAAAGATGAAAGAGACATTTCAACTGGGCAAATAGAAAAAGTAGACAACTTGAGGAGTGAAGAAATGTATGAACATTATAGTGTACATATTTTAGATTCACAAGAAGTGATAGGAAACATTATTGAATTATTCCAAATGAAGAAGGTGAAGAGAACTCCCATGGGTGTATGGGAAAAAAAGTTTAGAAGCTTATTGTTTTCCACAGCTTTTCCACACTGGTAAAGGTGGACGATATGATAAACAACCAGAACAAATTCCAGCTTCCGAATATTGTACAAGATTGTACTCAGAAGATCCAAGATTTTGACAGTGTATTCCATATTTATTTCATCTTCTCTTTGAAAGTGACTTGTCTGGACTTTCATATGCAGTGAACCACTTATTGAAAACAGGAGTTCATCTTACACGAATTTCTGCACAGGAATGTTTGGACAAAGTTCAACAAAGAGAAAATCATTTAGAATCTTAGTTAATTAATTTGATGGCATGTCAACGTGGTTCTAATGAGTATTGATATTGTAGTCATGGAGAACTTAAATGTATGTTAAGGAACTTAGGAACCACTACGTGGTTTGTTATGCTTAGCTGTGCTGAATACGCATTGGACGATTTACTTGAATATCTACAAGCAAATTTAAATGTAAAAAACATTGAATTTAAGACAGCTGGTGAACTGTGTTCCTTGGATCCTGTACATATGTGCAGAGATTTTAATCATAGGTTTGAAGCTATGATGCTTTTATCTGCAATAAAAATAATCCACCTCTTGGAGAAGTTATTGATTTCTTTTGGAGAAAGGGGTTCCAAGCTAGAGGTGAGCCTCATATACACATGCTGTTATGGATCAAGAATGCACCAAAATTAGGAAATGATACTGATGAAAGTGTTTTGTCTTCAATTGACGAGTATGCTACCTGTGCCATTCCAAAAGAAGGAGGAGAAAGCAACATGAGACAACAAGTTTTATGGTTTCAAAGTCATCGATGTGTAAAATATTGACGGAAATACACATCAAAGGGAAATTTTTATACAAAATTTAATTTTGGATTCCCACGTCCATTAATTTCAAAAGTAAGAGTCAAAAGTTTCATGCCAGCAGTAAGGCATACTATAAGTCGAAAATCTCTGAAGAATACTTACAACATAACAAGAACTGAAGATTCAAAGTACATAAATATTTTCAATCCAGTGGTTTTGACAATGTGGAATGCAAACATGGATTTCAAGTATGTTGCAGATAATTTGATTGCTGTTGCTCACTATGTTACGTCATATATAACCAAATCTCAAAAGACAGAGTTGAAAGAAATGCGGGAAGAAATTTAACGAATTGTACAGCTTTAGTTTGAAGATGCTTTCCCATCTAGAGATTGGATCCTATGAATCTTCGGATCGGTTGACCTCTGCAAGTTTATATTCAAAGTCAAGAGGAATCATTTGGTAAGTGTAGGTCTTGCAGCAACACAAAATGAGTATTAAAATCTGTACAAGAAATTGAATACTTAGCATTGAATAAACCAGAAAGTACAGATATTGTTCAAACTAATATGTTGGGTACGTACTATCCCAAAAGGCGTACACATCTGGAAAACATATGTCTCTATGAAGTACTGCAACATTACAGTTTTAATAGAAATGTTAAAGAAAATATAAATGAAGACAACCTGTTTTTAAAACACTCCTCCATGAAGACAATAAGAAATCTTTTGAAAGTATTGGAAATGTCAACATTTGGTCTCATTTTGAACATAAAGAACTTATTCAGAATATGCAGCAAGCAAGTGATGAACATTATGGAATCATTCTTCAAGATATAAGAATTGGTGTTTTGTCAAAAAATGGAAAGGAAGCTTTACAAAGTCTGCTTTTAACAAACGTATTTCCAAATAAAAACATAGCACCTGAAATAAAATACAAACAAATTGGAGAAAATAAGTCTACAATTTACCTAATGGCTACACTGCAAGAGTGTTCGACATTCCATCAAGAACTATTGAAATTAGGAAAACAACCAATAGTGAAAATGGAAGCTATCAATAAAATGGAACACAAAGGAGTTACTATTGTTCTGTAAGAGAAATTACAGTCAAAATTGGATTCTTTGGAAAAGTCGGTGTCTAAGACTGCAGGTTTAGAAAAGACTTTATATGTATATGTAAATTGTTGGGTAATTTTACTGCGGAATTCGATTGTAGAACAAGGTTTATTAAATAGAGCAAATGTAAAAGTTGTTGATTCTGTACATCTTCAGAACTGAGATAAAATTGAATTGTTGAAGATCAAATGTGATCAATTTGATGAGGTATGAAAGATTGGACATTGTGCTGTTCGTTTTTTGCTTAAAAGACTTGTATGTTCGTAGAAAACAGTTTCCCTTTTCTTTTGCATATGCAGTAACCATTCATAAATCTCAAGGTTTAAGTGTAGACAGTGCTTTGGTAAATATTGGAAGTACAGTTTTTAAAAAGGGCATGGCATACGTTGCATTGGCTTGAGTAAGAACATCATCAGGTTTGTATTTGATTGATTTTGATGAGAAAATGATTTGTGCTGATCCAAATTGTGTAAGAGAGTATAATCAGTTGAGAAAACTGTATGCTCCTAATTTAGGTGAATATCCCGTATATGAAAAACGTGTAGTGTGTCCAAAACGAAAATATGACAAACATTCTAGTGAGATAAAAAAAAAAGAAAACAATTCAAGAGAATGATGAAGCTGTAAAGAAAATGGTCACTGTTGATGAAATTGTAGGATGCCAGTTAGAAAATAGTTCAGGTATCAACTGCTATGCTAATGTAATTACGAATGTTGTGTTTTATCTAGAAGATCTTCATCATTAAATTATGGGAAATTGAGAAAAAAGATTCTGTTCTTTATTACATTCTATTTTTCAAAAGTTGGTAACTGATAGAACTAAACTCCATATTGCTTCTGGCATACGGCAACTTTTGGACATATGGAAAGGGGCGACCACTCGGTCCCCCCGAACGTATGGTGGAGTACCCCGATCCCCCCGGGAAGCCATCTTGGGCGGGAGGCGAGTCTCGGCTGGTATGCCCAAAGCGGCGTAGCCGGGGCGCGCTTTTTCCCGCCCAAGAGTGGGTTGTCCTAGACACTGAAGCCGCCAGCCACGCCCCCAGAGGCGGGCGGAGGCGGGTTTACGCCCGCCCGAAGAAGGATAAAAGGAGCGACAAGCCAAGGAAGCATCCTCTTGTTCCGGTGCTCTGAAGCTGCACCTCCCCGCTGCACGTGAGCTCGAGACGGAACGAAGAGCCAATTTTGAGCGTTTTAATTCTTGTCTTTGTTCTTCCAGAGAATCAGCGTTGGAGAATGCCGGGCAAGAAGGCCGGAAAGCGGGTCGGAACCGATCAGATGCTCCGCATGCTCGTGAAAGACATGGCCGAGATGAAGAAACAGATGGCGGCAATGAACGGTGTAGGGGGCCCTAAGCGAGTCGTCGGACCAGCATTGCCGGGAGTAGTCCCTAACGGGAGAGGTAGAAGGGCCAAGAAGGGAGCAACTGGGGAAGAGGCCCCGGTTCCCGAGGCGCCGCCGGCGCACCCTGATACACCGACTGAGGCGCCGATCCCAGTCCCGAAGGAGGGGCAACCAATTCCCGTTGTAGTCACCCCTGTGAACGGGGAGGATATGCCTCCCGAGTTGGCTGCACAGCTGGCAGCATGGTTGGGGAAAGAGAGTGAGGGGGCTACGGCAGACGACGCCAGGGCAGTAATGAGGCAGTTGCGGCACTCAAGAGAGGCTGCAAAGGCTCCATGTCCTTTTGTTCCCCCGCAGGCTCCAGTGGGTCAACCCGCAGCGGGCATGAGTTCGGCAGCGACTACGGTTACAGCTTCTGGTTCAGGTAAGCAGCTACTGCCGATTGCGGGGGAGGGGTCAGTACCCTCGAGAAGGGAGAAAGTGGCTCAGCATATTCCGATGGAAATCAAGGAGAGGATATGGGCCGAGAAATATATAAACATGTTTTCTTTATTGACTGATCATTACGAGATTGAGCACGTGAAAGTTCAAAAAGAGTTTATGCACCCGAGTGTTTGGCACGCCAAGATGGCCGCTTTCAGAGTCGATGAGACGATAGGTAATTGGGGCAGAGCATTTGGCATATTCTCTGCAATTATGGGGGAACGGAGGCCGGAACTGTTGGCCGAGTTACCCGTGTACCAGACACGCATTATGGAGTTTTCCCAGACATATGAGGGCAATCAGTGGTTTTGTTATGATAATATTTTTCGTAAGGCAAAGGAGTTCGACACATCTCTGACGTGGGATTGTTACGACTCCATTTCATGGCAAAAAATGGAGAAATCAGGCATGACAAAGGCGCCATTGTTGGGGGGAAACGGGGGCGAGTTTTCCCGCCATTCATCTGGGGCGCCCTTTCGGGCGGGTTCAGGTAACGAGCATCACTCAAGGTCGAATGGCAATACAGGTAAAAAAGGGGTCTGCTGGAATTTTAACAGGGGAAAGTGTACAAGGCCCCAGGGGTCATGCAAGTTTAGGCACGAATGTGGGGGGTGTGGACAGTCCTCGCATCCCGAGACCATGTGCAGAGCCAAAACGGGTGATAACGGAAGTAGGGGAAGCGCCAAACAGGTCTGAAATAGTCCGAGGGGCGCCTTTACCTACCCCGGTTGATACCATGGCAATGATTCCTTGGCTCAATGAATACCCGGATCATGTCTCCGCTGGGGTGTTGCGAGACGGTTTTTCGTATGATTTCCGCATCCCAGTGGGGAATTTTCAGGGTAAAGCACATTGTAGGAACCAACTGTCGGTCCTGCAGAATACGGCGGTGGTACAAGCGAAGATTGGGAAGGAGGTGACCCGGGGTCGGGTTGCCGGACCGTTCAACATGCCACCAGTTGCTAATTTTGTTTGTTCACCCTTGGGAGTGGTCCCCAAGAAGGACCCGGGTGAGTTTAGATTGATACATAACTTGTCAGCCCCGAGAGGTCTTTCGGTGAACGATGCGATAGACCCGGAAGTTTGTTCGGTGCGGTACGCGTCTTTCGATGATGCCGTCGCCATGTTGAATCGCCTGGGGCCCGGAGCGCTGATGGCCAAATCAGACATCGAGTCAGCGTTCCGGTTGCTCCCGGTACACCCAGACGACCAGCGTCTCCTTGGTTTCACGTTTCAGGGACGCTATTACATGGATAAATGTATGCCAATGGGATGCTCCATATCTTGTGCTTATTTTGAGAAATTCAGTTGTTTTCTGCAATGGGCATTCACAAGAATGACGGGGTTTCAGCATGTTATGCATTATCTTGACGATTTTCTGTTCCTGGGGGCAGCCGGGGACCCAGAATGTGCACAGGCTTTAAAAGAATTTTGTGGTCTGATGAGTCAGTTTGGTGTGCCATTGGCGCCAGGTAAGACTGTGGGGCCATCAACTTCGCTCGAGTTTCTTGGAATAGAGCTCGATTCCGAAGAGCGTTGCTTCCGGTTGCCCAAAGAAAAGGTGAGGAAATTCAGGGCCTCGCTTGAAACATGTATTAGGGAGACTAAGGTGAATTTGCATCAATTGCAGCAGACTGTGGGTCAGTTGAATTTTGCCCTTAGAGTGATGCCAATGGCCCGCCCTTTTTCCCGCTCGATTGCACAAGCCATGGTCGGTCTTAAAGAGGGGCACCACCGCACGAGGCTCTCGGCAGAGATTCGCCAGGACATGCGCATTTGGTTGGCATTCCTGGCGGATTTCAATGGTCGGGTTGTCTGGAACAAGCCGGCAGTGTCCTCCGAGGAGTTGGGGCTGTGGACAGATTCGGCGGGGAGTATAGGCTTTGGCGCCATATTTGGTAATCACTGGTCGGCTCAAACGTGGCCGTCATGGTGGCACGAGTGTGGGCTTACAAGTAACATTGCTTTTCTCGAACTGTTCCCTATTCTGGTGGCCTTGAAAACATGGCCTGAGGGGTTTCGGGATCACTCTGTGGTGTTCTGGTCTGATAACATGACCGTGGTTGAGTGTATCAATAGTCAGGCAGCACGATGCAAATGGATTCTGAGATTGCTCAAGGAAATTGTTTTACTATGTATGCAATTGAACGTGCTCTTTAGGGCGAGACATGTGCCAGGGGTGCTGAATCAGGCTGCTGATGCGCTTTCTCGTTTCCGTATGCAGGCCTTCTGGGGTTTTCTGCCCACAGCGGACCCGGTGGCGGCACCATTTCCCGAAGCTCTCTGGTCTCTCGGTGCCCCGAACTACAAAACCTCGTGGGAGAGAGTTTAGCACCCAGGACAAGGAAGGCATATGAAGGGGCGTTCCGTTCCTTTTGGTCCTTTTTGGGTTCTGCTAGGGGGGAGCTTTGGGGCCAGGAAGAGTTTGTCATAAAGTTTTTGCTGTCTTTACATCAGGCAGGCAAATTAGTAGCCACGGCCCAGAGGCATCGGGCCGCCATTTCTTTTATGGCACGGGCTCATGGTATCCAGGACCCTACAGCGTCTTTCGTAGTACAGAAAGCGCTGCGTGGGTGGCAACTCCTTGAGGGTCGCAGAGTAGATGAAAGGCACCCGATAGGTCTGGAAAGGTTGGCCCTGTTACTGTCCGTACTCCCTGCGACATGTTCATCCCAGTCAGAAACAGTGTTATTCCGGGCCGCTTTTGCATTAGCATTCCATGGGGCTATGCGGGTAAGCGAACTGGTGGCAAAGAACAAGCAGGATACGGGGGGGGGGGGACTGTGCCGAGAGCACATTCAAGTTAAGGGGGAGACGATGATTATCTCGTTTGCCAGGTCCAAGACCGATCAGGGTGCGATCGGGGACAGTGTAGTAGTCCAGCGGATTCCCGGATCTCCCATGTGCCCTGTCGTATGCGTTGAGGAATATTTGGCGCAGAGGGCGGCATCATGGGGGGGGACCTTGCTGAGACACGCTGATGCCACCCCACTGACGAGGTTTCAGTTCCAGCGGGTGCTTGCAATGGCGATTTCGGCCGCAGGCTTGAACCCGGGCGAGTTTGGGACCCATTTCTTCCTGATAGGGGCTGCTACAGAGGCTACAGCCAGGGGTCTGAGTGTGGAAAAGGTGAAACAGTTGGGGCGTTGGTCCTCGAATTGTTACAAAAGGTATGTGCGGTTGCACATGTTGTGAAGCTGATATCATGTACTCACGCTTCTTGTTTTTGTTTGGTTTACAGTTTCGCAAGCTTACGAGGCGGGGCGGACTGTGCAGTCGACCCGACACCTGGGAACCAGCGGTCAAAGATCACCGGCTGAGGAAAAAGTGGTGTGGGTCGTGGGCCACTCATACGTGAGGTGTGCCGCGGACGTATTCAAAGCAGGTGACATGATTCACATGGCTGGGGAATACGGGTACAGGGTGACCTTCTACGGAAGGGGCGGGCTCTGTATTGACCAGTTTAAAAAAGTTTTGGAGGGTTTGTTAGGGCGGACAAGGTCACCGCCATCTATAATCATAGTGCATCTTGGGGGCAATGATTTGGTGACCACTGGTAGACGACTACTTCTCGAGGCGATCCTATCCACGGTAAGTTGGTTGGCGAGAAGGGTTCCAGGGTGCACGATTGCATGGTCCCATATGATTCCACGAAAGGTGTGGCGGGGGGCTAATTCAGTGTCTGCTATAAATCATTCTGTGAAGAAGGTAAATAACAAGCTTGGTAGACTGTTCCGTACAAGTACATTGCATTGGATTCCTCATGGATGTATCAGGGGGGATCATATGTATCTAGAAGATGGGGTCCATTTGTCCCGGGTGGGGAATTCTTTACTCATAGGAGACCTCGTAGCCTGGTTAAAGAGTTTACAGCATGACCTTTAGGTAGGAGTTTTGTGGGGGGTCTGGATAGCCGGTCAACTATCCGGCCTGTGGCGGTAAGGTCATGATCGGTGAGCAGTAATTGGAAGATCCCTAGGGGGGGGCGTCACCCATTACGGATGGGAGCGCCCGGGGGGAGGTGGCCATTGGCCCCTCAACGGGGAGGCGGTCCCTTCTAAGGACGGGACGCCGAAAGGAAAGGGAAGGCGGTCAAGGCCCCTCCCTGGATAGGAGGGGCTACGGGCCCCTCCTGGGAATTTCCCGGGGCCAGGACATCTGCGACGGCAGATGTGGTAAGTTGTGTGGGGTGGGGAGGGGGGTCTACGCTACCTTCTAGACACCTCACACGAGTCCTCGGACGACCATTAAGATGGCGTCGAGTTAATTGGGGCCCCCGTCAAGAAAAGGGAAATTGGTATGTGCACATGAGGTGCAGTCCTCTGTGCGGCCGCCCCTCACAAGTGAGGGGGGAGTTCTGGTTTAGGGATCTGACACCGGTTACGACCTTGCCGTTGGCCCTTAACGTTAGGATGTACAATTTCAATTTGAAAATGCATTTGTAGGATGTTAGTATCGGCTAGGAGAACCTTTGTATTAGAAATGTGTTAAGGTCAGCCAAAACATCGTAATGTGGAAATGAAATTGTACATGATATGAAACTGTTATTTTAATGTTTTAATTTTGTTTCATATTTTAATAAATACGGCCGGGAGGGTAACTCCCTCCCGCCTTCCAAAAGTTCAGAACCGTTTCCGTATTCCCATTCTTGGGGATTGTGTTGAGAGGGGGTGGCGGGTATCTCAGCCATATGGAAAGGGGCGACCACTCGGTCCCCCCGAACGTATGGTGGAGTACCCCGATCCCCCCGGGAAGCCATCTTGGGCGGGAGGCGAGTCTCGGCTGGTATGCCCAAAGCGGCGTAGCCGGGGCGCGCTTTTTCCCGCCCAAGAGTGGGTTGTCCTAGACACTGAAGCCGCCAGCCACGCCCCCGGAGGCGGGCGGAGGCGGGTTTACGCCCGCCCGAAGAAGGATAAAAGGAGCGACAAGCCAAGGAAGCATCCTCTTGTTCCGGTGCTCTGAAGCTGCACCTCCCCGCTGCACGTGAGCTCGAGACGGAACGAAGAGCCAATTTTGACCCACCCACCAGCCCCTGAGGACAGCAAGTTGTTTTTGAAATAAAGTTATTTGACGTGGTAATTCTTTTTTCTTACAGGTTGTTCTGAATAAAGTTGTGATTCAGTATGCAATAAAGTGGATAATTCTTTACAGTATGCTTTATCGAATAAAAGTATTTGCACCAGAGTTGATCAGTGATGTTTAGACAGATTATACTTTGAATATCTTTTGTCTTTTCCTCTTTAGTAATTAGCCTCTTTAGTTTAGTTTGTCGTATTTATTATTTGGTCGGGCGGTAAGGTCATGATCGGTGAGCAGTAATTGGAAGATCCCTAGGGGGGGGCGTCACCCATTACGGATGGGAGCGCCCGGGGGGAGGTGGCCATTGGCCCCTCAACGGGGAGGCGGTCCCTTCTAAGGATGGGACGCCGAAAGGAAAGGGAAGGCGGTCAAGGCCCCTCCCTGGATAGGAGGGGCTACGGGCCGCTCCTGGGAATTTCCCGGGGCCAGGACATCTGCGACGGCAGATGTGGTAAGTTGTGTGGGGTGGGGAGGGGGGTCTACGCTACCTTCTAGACACCTCACACGAGTCCTCGGACGACCATTAAGATGGCGTCGAGTTAATTGGGGCCCCCGTCAAGAAAAGGGAAATTGGTATGTGCACATGAGGTGCAGTCCTCTGTGCGGCCGCCCCTCACAAGTGAGGGGGGAGTTCTGGTTTAGGGATCTGACACCGGTTACGACCTTGCCGTTGGCCCTTAACGTTAGGATGTACAATTTCAATTTGAAAATGCATTTGTAGGATGTTAGTATCGGCTAGGAGAACCTTTGTATTAGAAATGTGTTACGGTCAGCCAAAACATCGTAATGTGGAAATGAAATTGTACATGATATGAAACTGTTATTTTAATGTTTTAATTTTGTTTCATATTTTAATAAATACGGCCGGGAGGGTAACTCCCTCCCGCCTTCCAAAAGTTCAGAACCGTTTCCGTATTCCCATTCTTGGGGATTGTGTTGAGAGGGGGTGGCGGGTATCTCAGCCATATGTACTGGTTCTTTGCAATTTACACTTAATGTACAACAAGTAGCACAAGAATTTCTTATCTTTATGCTTGCTGTAGTGGAAGGTGTAGGATTAAAAATTGAAAATTTCTCTGGGCTAAGTTACAGAAGGGATCATAAATGTGAAGAGCGTTCATTTTCTAATACCACTGAAATAGACGCTCAACGATTCATATATTTGACGATACCGGATTGCAAACCATTATTTATAGAAAGGTTTGGACAATATATAATTTTAATGCTAAAACGTTGTAGAGCAGATGGAAGAAAATTGGAAACCAATATTAAAAATGTTGTGGCAAGTCAAGTATCAATTTCAGGAAGAACTTTTAAAGCAGCTATTATTTTCCATGATGGACCTACTACAATAATATTAATAAAGGATGGACACACTGCAATGATGCTCATTTGGAATCCAAATGTAGGCTGCCTTATGAATTACCAAATTCATATCTCATATTTTTGATGCCAAAGTTTTGAAAACATAATTTGTCCTATAGGGAAGATGTGAACACAAACTAACGTGTTTATTTTGGATATTATCTATGCAAATGGGTTTGGAAACATTATTCGGCCTATTGGGAAGAAGTGAACTATTAGTGTTTGGATTTTTGTTTATGCTAATTGATATTGCATTTGGAAAATTGTCATTGAAAGAAGTAGTTTATGTAATTGATGTTTATATTATTTGTAATTTAAATGAGAGTGAATATTTTACAAAATGTACTTGAGAAACGTAAAAGAATTAATGTTCTTGAAGAATGTAATTTACAAACTGTAGAGAGATAAACATATAGTAGCTGCACTTGTAAATATTTTCAACACAGATTTGGCATTTGTTTACAATCTCATTCATTTTCGTTTTTTCGCCGCAGTATGTGTGATGATCTACATTGAAATCACTGTGTATGGTGACATTCTGTAGAATCTGAGAACACCTTGAAAGGGAAACTGAATATGTTATGTAATTCTAAAATAATATTGTGTTCTTAAAACTACAATATTATATGCAATAACAGTTTGTCTTCATTTTTTATAGAAGGTAATACTAACGTTTGAAAAGATTTTAAATTCAGTTTACAACAGAACTATTGTACAATAGTTCCACTGATTTTTGTATCTTCTTTAATAAAAAGGTACGATAAAATAATTTAATAAGCATCATGATATGAACTAATGTTTACAGTAGCTTTTAATGCACTCATTCATTTTTTCAAATGCTGCCCATGCACTCATCCATACAGCTAGGGAGTATTCCCATACTCCTCCAATCACCCATGCACTATTGTTGCACTTCTGCAATCATGTAGCCAGTACCCATACACTTATAATATCACCCAGACACTACCTATCTACCCCTTCAATCACCAGGCACTATCATTACACTCATGCAATCAGGTAGACATTACCCATAGACTCTTCCAATCACCCAGGTATTATCTTTATACTTTTCCAATGCCCTAGACATTACCTGTGCACTCATACAATTACCCAGGCATTACCTATGCATTCCTCAAATGCTCAGACATTCCGATTCCACTCATGCAATCACTGAGACATTACTCCTCCAGTCATGCAATCACACAGACATTACTCATGCACTCCTCCAACAAATACACATTATCCCTGCACTCATGCAAACACCCAGGCATTACCCAGACTCTCCTTTAATCACTCAGGCAATCCCATGCTCTCCTCCAATCACCTAGTCATTACTTCTGCACTCATGCATTCCTTGAATCAATGAGACAGTACCCATGCACTTCTCCAATCACCCAAACATTACGCCTGCACTCATTCATTCACATAGGCACTACCCATGCTCTTCTTCAATCACTCAGGCAGCACCTATGCACTCCACCAATTACCCAGGCACTACCCAAGCACTCATGCAATCACTCAGGCATTGCTCATGTACTCCTACAATCCATTAGGCAGTACCCATGCACTTCTCCAATCAGACAGACATTACCCCTGCACTCATGCAATAACCCAGGCTTTTCCATGCACTCCTTCGATCACTCAGGCAGTTACCATACACTCCTCCAATCACCAAGGCAATACTCCTGCACTCATGAAATCACGCAGCCATTACCCATGTACTCCATTCGGGCAGTACCCATGCACTCCTCCAATCACCCAGGCACAACTTCTGTATTCCTGCAATCACCCAAGCATTACCCATGCACTCTTTCACTCACTCACTCAGGCAGTACCCATATACCCCTCCAATCATCCAGGCACTGCACCTGCCCCCAAGCAATCACCCAGGTACAATCAATGCGCTTGTCTAGTCACCCAGGCACTATCCATGCACTCCTCCATGCACCCAGGCACTACCTATGCATGCATGAAATTACTCAGGGACTACCAATGCACTCATCCAATCAACCAGGTACTACCCATGCACTCCTCCAATCACCCAGGTTCTGCCCATGCACTCTTGCAATTACTCAGGCACTACCCATGCACTCATCTGTGTACTCAGGCACTACCCCTGCACTCATGCAATCAGTTAGGCAGTACATATGCACTTCTCCAATCACCCAGGCACTATCCATGTGCTCCTACAATCACCCAAACACTACCCATGCATTCATCCATGCACTCAGGCACTACCCCACCTGCACTCATGCAATCACCCAAGCCGTACCCATGCACTCATCTAATCACCCAGGCACTACCCCTTCACGCATGCAATCACCCAGGCTCTACCAATGCATTTCTTCTATCACTCAGGCAGTGCCCATGTACTCCTCCAATAACCTGAGCACCACCAATGCACTCATGCAATCACCCAGGCATTACCAATGCACTCCTTCAAACACTCAGGCAGTACCTATGCACTCCTCCAATTACCCAGACATTACCTCTACACTCATTCAATCACACAGGCATTACCCATGCACTTACAAAATCACCCATGCATTACCCTTGTACTTACAAAATCATCCAGGCATTACCCATGCACTCCTTCAATCACTCAGGCAGTGTCCAGGCACTCCTCCAATAACCAAAACATTACTCCTGCACTCATACAATCACCCAGACATTAACCATGTACTCCTTCAATCACACAGGCAGTACTCACACACTTCTCCAATCATCCAGGCACTATACCTGCACTCATTAATTACCCGAGTACTACCCATGCACTCCTCCAATCATTCAGGCACTATCCATGCACTCCTCCATGCACCCAGGCACTACCAATGCACTCATGCAATTATTCAGGCACTACCCATGCACTCATCCAATTACCCAGGCACTCCTCCAATCACCCAGGCACTACCCATGCACTCATACAATTACTCAGGCACTAACCATGCATTCATCCATGGACTCATGCACTACCCATGCACTCATGCAATTACTCAGACACTACCCATGTACTCATCCATGCACTCAGGCACTACCCCAGCACTCATGCAATCCCTCAGGCAGTACATATGCACTCTTCCAATCCTTCAGGCACTTCCCATGCACTCCAACAATCACTCAAGCACTACCCATGCATTTATCAATGCACTCAGGCACTACCCCTGCACTCATGCAATCACCCAATCAGTACTCATGCACTCCTTCAATCACCCAGGCACTACCCCTGCACTTATGCAATCACACAGGCACTACCCATGCACTTCTTCAATCACTCAGGCAGTGCCCATGCACTCCTCCAATCACCCAGGCACTACCCATGCAATCACCCAGGCATTACCCATGTGCTTTTTCAATCACTCAGGCAGTACCCGTGCACTCCTCCAATCACCAAGACATTACCTCTGCACTCATTCAATTACCCAGGCTTTACCCATGCACTTAAAAATCACCCTGGCATTAGCCATGCACTAACAAAATCATCCAGGCATTACCCATGTACTCCTTAAATCACTCAGGTAGTACCCATGCACTCCTCCAGTCACCTAAACATTACTACTGCCCTGATGAAACCACCCGGCATTACCTATGTACTCCTTCAATCACTCAGGCCGTACCCATGTATTACTCCAATTACCCAGACATTACTCCTGCACTTTTGCAATCACCCAGGCATTACCCGTGTACCCCTTCAATCACACAGACAGTACCCATACACTCCTCCAATCATCCAGGCACTGCACCTGCACTCATGCAATCACCCAGTTACTACCCATGCATTCCTTCAATCACCCAGGCACTTCCCATGCACTCATGCAATTACTCAGGCACTACCCATGCACTCATGCAATCAACCAAGCAGTTCCCATGATCTCCTCCAATCACCCAGGTACTACCCCTGCTCTCAGGCAATCACTCACACACTACCCATGCACTCCTCCAATTACCCAGGCACTAGCCCTGAACTTATGCAATCACCCAGGCACTACCCATGTACTTCTTCAATCACCAAGGCACTATCCCTGCACTAATGCAATCACTCACACACTACACATGCACTCCGTCCATATATTACACTTGCCGCAATTCATACAACACATAGAAGTTTGTCTATATTTAACCAAATAGGCGGTTCTAAAAAAAAAACATTTTATTCTTTTAAAATATTTTGGGGTTTTTGAACTCTTATGTTTTTTTGGGTGTTTTTTTTACATTTTTAAAGAACAACAGAATGAACTGAGAAAGCTTTCCCAAACATTTTGCAATTAAAAACTTATTGCAAAAAAAGGCAAACAAATTAACAACAGTGGTTTTTCGCAGAAACCACATAAGCATTCACAGATTGCTCTCCACAACAAAGAACTTTCTTCCACTTAATGCACCGTTGCTCAACTCCAGCAAACTCAGGGATTATTTGGGCTCTTTGTGTCAACGCAGAAGAACCTGCTGAGGTGCTAGGCCCTGCAACCTGATCATCCTGCTGACTTTGTTTCTGAAGTTCGCAACTATGTTGCCATTGCGCAAAATAACAATGATGCGTTATCTGCAGGTGTTTCATGATAGATGAAGTATCACAGGAGTATTTTTTGGGGATCCCAGAGATAGGACCCTTGGACATAAAGAGCAGCTCACCTTGATGGCATTCACCTTTTTTTGCCTACTGGAATGGTAAAAAAGCCTACACAACACTTTCATAATGCTCCTTAACTGGTTCTTCCAAATCTTCTTCTTCTCCAGGAATGTCCTGTGGTGGAATTGAAGAAGACTTTTTTCCAGCGGATTGGAAAAAACACCAAAAAACTGCTTAAAAAAGAACAGAAAACACAAGAGCTGTGTCTTCTGAAGATGTTCTTGGAAGATGGAAAATTTGGGTGGGGTCCTGCAAGTTCTAGAATAAAAAGCTTCCAATTAAATGCTTTCTTTTGAAGTCACATGGGATTCACGCACCCGAGACGCAACCAGCACGCACCCCAAAAATATATTTAACAATAATATATCTTTATTCCAGTTACAAATATATGATATTTACAAATATGTTAAAGAATCTCTTGGTATAATGTACATTTTAAAGTTATATACAGATACTTTAAAACATAAAAATTGGCGGTGGATTCGCGCACCTGATGCGACCCGCGGAAATCCGTACATGATGTTACGCGGAGCCGAAAACCTCGCACCCTTCGCGTACCAAACACACATCCTACATGACTGTAATGACCGGGTTCTAGACTAGATGGGATCAGCTCCTGAGAGCCCCTCCAACCCAGCCGGAACGTAACCACCTCTCTCCTCAGGACCATCTATCCAGGCACCTGGGTACCTACCTGAGGATGGGGAACTCGCAATATACAAGCTCATATCATCAGAAACACCACTAAATCTATAGGGATACTAAGAATACTCACTGATTACTAAGGACATCCATGCCCTACACCACACTCATACCTCATAGTCTCGCGACCACATGGGTCCAGACTAATCTACCCTGGGGCAGTTCTGATTATCTACCATTACACACTGATTACCCTCAGTGCTCACTCGACACGCAATCTGGCGTGCCATACACACTGAGCTGCAGCCTCAGTGCTCACTCTCTTTCACACGATCTACAATCCGGCAGATCTAAACACTGGTCTCCTTCCCAGTGCTCTCATTTACACACAATCTACAATCCGGCAGATCTAAACACTGACCACAATCAGTGTTCTCACTAACGCCACTTACCAATGACGACCACTTTCCTATGAATACCTTCAGCTCTCTGTGGAAGTCTCTCTCACTATTCACTAAGGGTTCGCTACTACAATAATATTATGGGATGGCCGAATCACTTAGTGTCAACAATTCCCTAGCTCAAGGGCTCCTCTTTCTCCCTACTTGTTCAGACTTACCGGATCAGGGGCAGCATCTGTTCTGGCTGTAACATCTGACTAGAAGAAAAGGTTACCTGTTCTCTGAGAATAGGAGACACTCTGTTTGCAGGAGTAAAAACGCTCTCTATCGTAAGAACAACACATACAAACTAGTTCACTAAGAACTGGGGTCTCTTTATGTTAACAATGATGAAATACACATACACAGATCTGCGGGGTCTCTATAACTAACAGGAACTTTAACACACCACTGAAAGAAAAGGATTAGACATACAATAGCCTAGGGAATAAATACAAAATTAAGGTGTAAGTGTAAAGCAAACTAGTTTAGACTACCTCACCTATTAAAAGGCTCTCTCTCTCTCTCTCTGGTGGGGTCAGGGCTCTCTCGCTCTCTCTGGTGGGGTCAGGGCTCTCTCTCTGCTCTCCCTCCATCACCACAGCCTCACGCCTCTGGTTCAACTGCTCCAGCTGGCAGCTTCAACTCCTCGATCTGATTGAATGCATCCTGATAAGCTGGCAGCTCCCGCTGACAGTTCCAACTTTATTCATATGACTGCTCTCTCTTCAGCTTCAGCAATCATCTGCCTTCTTTCTCCATTCCAGAACTGCACTGCACTCTGCAGCTCCAGCAGACATCCTACTCTCTCCTCTGCAAGAACCAAACTGAACTGACCTGAACACTCCTCCTCTCCTGCAATTCGCTAATATAGAATCCTCTCCCCTCATGGAAATTTCCAACAGAGGGCTGCCTCCCACCGAATTCCTGTGCTAGCTCCAAGGCTTCCACGCAACCGCAGTGCGCATCTGCATGTTACGTCTGGGCCCAAGAGACAAACACATTCCTCGGATAAGAAGCAGTCCTGACTGGTTTTCCCCTAGCAGTCAACAGCCTTAACTATAAACTTTACCTTTACCCCTGAAGCCTTTCAGCTCATTCAAAATGGAGTCTCTCTAGTTCTGGACCTTGTAGGCCTAAGAAGGATGAAATAACCCTTAGCTCTGTCAGAGAACCTACATAAACCATACCAATGTGTAATATAAAGTCAGGACCACAGGATCCAACCTTTAATATAAGCAATAATGACAGGCCAAAGCCAATAGGCAATAGATGGCCTCTTCTAGGTCTGGAAGAAAGGGCTTAAAAGGGCCAACACAAGCTAGGAATACATATCCTAGATGTGAGCAAGATTAAAGTCTATATCACTCCCAAATAGGGCCAAAAAGCCTGTCTATACATTCCACCCTTAGACTATATTTTGCGAACATCTATAAACAACAACATCCAAATAAACAAACATAAACATAATCTATCAACAGAACCAAAAATAAAAAAAAACTCTCTAAAATGAATGACAACTTAAGGAAATTCCACCTGAAACTTAATGTAGGGAATACAAATCTAACAACCAACTGAAAAGAAATCAAAGCACCCTTGACCTAAATGCAGGAACATATCTAAGATTTAATCTGATAACAACAGAAACTAACCAAAGCATCCACAAACTAAATGTGCCTCAACTTCTAGTGATAACTGATGAAATCTAGTGATATAGGGACTTATTTGTTGAATGAAAACAGCAAGGGGCCTAAATGGGGCCTACATACTTCGGTCAACTTAAGAACTAAATGTGCTTCAACTTCTAATGATTAAACAATAAAGGGCCTAAATGAGGCCTACCTACTATGATCTGTGTCGCACTGTTCTCTCAAGAAAAGTGTCTCCCCAGAGCACTCAATGACTAATGTTCAATAAAGTTCAAAAACGTATAAGTGGTTTCAAAAAAATCTTTTTCACTTGTTCGTTTTCATTTCAATTTCTTTTCATAATTCTTCTTGTGGTATATACATATTCAACTCATTGGCCCAATGCATTTCGGGCTAAGCCCTTCATCGGGGGCCCTGTGCAATTCTGCAAAGATAATAAAGTACAGTTTCAAAAAGCAAAGTATATTTAAACATGTCAAAATATGCAGTGTTACATTTCTCAACTCTTCTACACACACAACGGAAGGAAGAAATCAGTGTGGATGGTAATTACTGGTTAAAAAAGAGGTCGCTTGGGGTAGTTACGAATTATTTTCTGTGAACCGTGAATTGGTGTCAAAGAAAGGTGCGGGGAAATTGGAAAGTGCCGGAGGCGTGTCAAAGATAGGCATGCCGGTAAAAGGTGCTCGTGAAACAAGGAATTCAAACCTGTATAGGCGTATCGTGTGCCGTTCTGGTGTCAGAAATTATCTGCAACCTGAAAAATGAAGAAACGTCAGGGGGGCGTTTCAATATTATGGCACGTGACGAGATGATCAGTCAAAATTCGATTCATGTCGCTATCATAAGGAGGCTTACCAAGTAGCGTCTTCTCGGTGGATCCTCATGGGGGTCCGGGTAGAATGTGAACGTTCGTTCGGTGTTTCGCGTTCTGAAGGTTAAACGGAGTCGCGCGACTCCTATTATATAAGGATAGTGCTGATTCGCGGAGAAGTAATGTTGACAAGGGTCAACTCTATAGGCTAGCTCACTGTCACGTGTCAAAACAATCGGCGTGCCGGAAATGTTGAGATACGATGTTTACCTTCCAATGGTGTACCGCGAAGGTGTTAAATATACTGAAATTGACAATGTTACTTGTTAACATGTGAACGCGATGGTATGAGTCGTGTGGATTTATGGTACCATACGGAAAATAAAGACTTCAAAATGTTTACGGGGATCTGGAATAGGAAAAATAAACAATAATGTGTGCACCTTTTCTAAAACGTGTTCTGAAACATACATAACATGAACCTGTATAGAAAAAACGTGTTAGTTTCATGTTTGAATCATTAAATCTTATCAGAATAATTGACTACAGGTAACAACTAAATTCCAAGCGTTCGTTGAGCCCTCTTGGAGCTGTCGATGACAGTCTATTGATCCAGTAAAGTTCTCGTCTTAACAGATATTGGTCATTGTCTCTTCCTGGAAGGAGTGGAACCATTTCTAAGATACAGAACTTCAGTTGACTTGGATTGTGATGGTGGTCATTGAAGTGTACTGCTACGGTAGATTTGCTGGATTTGAGGCGAATGTTGCTACGATGTTCTGTCAGTCTAGTTTTTATTTTTCTGGATGTTTTGCCCACATAAGGGAGTCCGCATGGGCATTTCAGCATGTACACGAGATTGGTACTGTCACAAGTGCCATTCACTTTTAGTTTGATTTTGCTACTACTGGATGGGTGGTTAATTTCATTCCCTTTGATGATTGAGTTACAATTTCCGCAGTTGTAGCAGGCTAATGTGCCTTTGTATGAAGACGGAAGCTCTGTTACTTTGGGTTTCAATAGTTCTTTTAAATGTCTTGTCCTTTCATATGCGAATCTAGGATTCAATGAAAAAATTCCCTTGAAATCTTCTTCCAGGGCCAGTAACGGCCAGTGTTTTAAAATGATTTTTTTGATGTTGTAACTCCTTGTGGTGTATTTTGAGATGAACACTGATCTCTGTACCTCCCTTGAGGTGGATGGTGTCAAGAGTTGTTGTCTATTCATTTGTTTTATCCGCTCCACAGCGGGTTCCAGTATGGCTTCTGGGTATCCCCGGTCCTTGAATTTTTTGATCATATTTTCTTTTTGCTCTTCATATAGTTGTTGAGAGGAGGCGATGCGTTTAACGCGTAGCAATTGAGAGTAAGGAAGGTGATTTTTTAATGGAGGTTTGGTGAAAGCTCTGATAGTGCAACAAATTGTTTTTGTCCGTGGGTTTCTGAAATACGGTGGTGAGTAGTTTGTCTTGCTCTTTGATGATTAGAACATCTAGAAAAGATAACTGTTTGTGATTGATGTTGTAAGTGAACTGAATTCGGTCATTAACATTGTTGAGTTCTTGGATAGCTGTTATTAGTTGATTGGTAGATCCTTTCCATAATAGAAAAATGTCATCAATATATCTCTTGTACAGTATGAGATTGTCTTTCCATGATTGGTTGGTCAGGATGTGCTCTGTTTCGAAGTGATGCATGAAAATGTTGGCATATGCCGGAGCGGCACAATTTCCCATGGAAGTCCCGTTGCATTGTGCAAAGACAAACAAAACAATGTTAATGACCGGATTCAGTTCACTTACAACATCAATCATAAACAGTTATCTTTTCTAGATGTTCTAATCATCAAAGAGCAAGACAAACTACTCACCACCGTATTTCAGAAACCCACGGACCAAAACAATTTGTTGCACTATCAGAGCTTTCACCAACCTCCATTAAAAAATCACCTTCCTTACTCTCAATTGCTACGCGTTAAACACATTGCCTCCTCTCAACAACTATATGAAGAGCAAAAAGAAAATATGATCAAAAAATTCAAGGACCGGGGATACCCAGAAGCCATACTGGAACCAGCTGTGGACCGGATAAAACAAATGAATAGACAACAACTCTTGACACCATCCACCTCAAGGGAGGTACAGAGATCAGTGTTCATCTCAAAATACTCCACAAGGAGTTACAACATCAAAAAATTCATTTTAAAACACTGGCCGTTACTGGCCCTGGAAGAAGATTTCAAGGGAATTTTTTCATTGAATCCTAGATTCGCATATGAAAGGACAAGAAATTTAAAAGAACTATTGAAACCCAAAGTAACAGAGCTTCCGTCTTCATACAAAGGCACATTAGCCTGCTACAACTGCGGAAATTGTAACTCAATCATCAAAGGGAATGAAATTAACCACCCATCCAGTGGTAGCAAAATCAAACTAAAAGTGAATGGCACTTGTGACAGTACCAATCTCGTGTACATGCTGAAATGCCTATGCGGACTCCCTTATGTGGGCAAAACATCCAGAAAAATAAAAACTAGACTGACAGAACATCGTAGCAACATTCGCCTCAAATCCAGCAAATCTACCGTAGCAGTACACTTCAATGACCACCATCACAATCCAAGTCAACTGAAGTTCTGTATCTTAGAAATGGTTCCACTCCTTCCAGGAAGAGACAATGACCAATATCTGTTAAGACGAGAACTTTACTGGATCAATAGACTGTCATCGACAGCTCCAAGAGGGCTCAACGAACGCTTGGAATTTAGTTGTTACCTGTAGTCAATTATTCTGATAAGATTTAATGATTCAAACATGAAACTAACACGTTTTTTCTATACAGGTTCATGTTATGTATGTTTCAGAACACGTTTTAGAAAAGGTGCACACATTATTGTTGATTTTTCCTATTCCAGATCCCCGTAAACATTTTGAAGTCTTTATTTTCCGTATGGTACCATAAATCCACACGACTCATACCATCGCGTTCACATGTTAACAAGTAACATTGTCAATTTCAGTATATTTAACACCTTCGCGGTACACCATTGGAAGGTAAATATCGTATCTCAACATTTCCGGCACGCCGATTGTTTTGACACGTGACCGTGAGCTAGCCTATAGAGTTGACCCTTGTCAACATTACTTCTCCGCGAATCAGCACTATCCTTATATAATAGGAGTCGCGCGACTCCGTTTAACCTTCAGAACGCGAAACACCGAACGAACATTCACATTCTACCCGGACCCCCATGAGGATCCACCGAGAAGACGCTACTTGGTAAGCCTCCTTATGATAGCGACATGAATCGAATTTTGACTGATCATCTCGTCACGCGCCATAATATTGAAACGCCCCCTGACGTTTCTTCATTTTTCAGGTTGCAGATAATTTCTGACACCAGAACGGCACACGATACGCCTATACAGGTTTGAATTCCTTGTTTCACAAGCACCTTT
This sequence comes from Lissotriton vulgaris, assembly GCF_964263255.1. Classification (NCBI taxonomy): domain Eukaryota; kingdom Metazoa; phylum Chordata; class Amphibia; order Caudata; family Salamandridae; genus Lissotriton; species Lissotriton vulgaris. Next base: position 532,205,575 of record NC_141700.1, on the reverse strand, counting down.
TACCGGCATGCCTATCTTTGACACGCCTCCGGCACTTTCCAATTTCCCCGCACCTTTCTTTGACACCAATACACGGTTCACAGAAAATAATTCGTAACTACCCCAAGCGACCTCTTTTTTAACCAGTAATTACCCTCCACACTGATTTCTTCCTTCCGTTGTGTGTGTAGAAGAGTTCAGAAATGTAACACTGCATAATTTGACATGTTTAAAAATACTTTGCTTTTTGAAACTGTACTTTATTATCTTTGCAGAATTGCACAGGGCCCCCGATGAAGGGCTTAGCCCGAAATGCATTGGGCCAATGAGTTGAATATGTATATACCATAAGAAGAATTATGAAAAGAAATTTAAATGAAAACGAACAAGTAAAAAAGATTTTTTTGAAACCACTTATACGTTTTTGAACTTTATTGAACATTAGTCATTGAGTGCTCTGGGGAGACACTTTTCTTGAGAGAACAGTGCGACACAGATCCTTGTTAACCCAAGTACAGAGGGTTCAACCTCACGGGCACCTCCTACCCCAAAAGAACCTTTCAACCACACCAAGATTACTCTAGGAGTGCGTATCCCAACCACCAAATCTGGATTTGCAGCCTACCTACTATGGTCAACTTAAGCTAATGACAACTCATGAAATCTATTGGTGTAGGGCCTTGTTTGTGGAATAAAAATAACAATGGGCCTAAATGAGGCCTACCTACATTGGTCAACTTAAGAAAAAATTTGGTGAAATCTGAGAAATAAACATGACAAACGGTTCTCAAGGTCTGGGCAAAATGTACTAAAAGAAGTAGGACATAATCATACTAAAAGACACACCTCCCAGGGCAACTGAAAGTCTAGGGTAACCACCCTTGGATCAATCAAAGTGAAAGTGTAATAACAGGAAAATAAAGATAACCCCATTCCTACAAAATAGCTGGTGTAGCACTATGCATATTAGGTAATGAATCAAAGAAATTTATCTAAACGTGGTGCATACATAAAAGCACAAAACAGTTAGCACCTAGTTTCTCACTGTATCACACTGTGGAACACATGTGTGCACCACCATTTTTTTTTTTTCGTTCCTCCATTGGCAAGACTGTTTTGCAGAAAACAGGAAAACTATAATAGGTGAAAGATAAACCAGTGTAAAATATCATAGCATACTAAAGCAAAATAAAAAAAGTTCAGTCATGTGACACTGCATAAACATTAAAACATGAACAGGACGGTAATATTTTTATGTGGGGCCTGTTCGTGGTGATTGCAAAGAAAAACATGGGAATAATGCAGGCCAAGGAATTACATAACAAATTCCTGTTGTGGGAAACCGTATCATGATGGGTTCTTTTAGAATAAAAATTTTTTTAAAGATGACTATTGGCTTTGTCAGCCAACTGCAGGTTGTAAGTCAAATTTCAAGAGTTCAGAGTTCTTTTAGCATAATTTTGGGGTTCAAGGCAGTCAATTGTGGGTCGATGTAGGTCACCACCCTGCATCTTCATCTGTATCCGGTACCAAGGAAGCACTTCCTCCGATGCAGACATCAGCTGTCGCCGTTCATCCACCACCAATCCGGTCTGGTCTGGTTCCATCTTCCAAAAATAACAAACTAACATAAAAAATGAAAACAAAAAAGTAAAATAATAAAGGTAGTGGGAGGGGGGTGGGCCGATGCACACACCAAACACCACAACCCAACAACCTAGAACGAGAAAACCAGTATCATTAATCTAGCAAGAATACATTTTACATTTAAAAAGCACCCCAAGTGCTTTTCATTGTCGAAAGAAACATCCTAATTAATAAAAAACATTATTCTGAATTCAAGGAATAATTAAAATCATATACTTTTAAATTTGATTGGGCAAAATCTAATTTTTTCATACACAGCCAGAAGGGCTGGGGCATAGCAACACCCTAATCCTCTGTGAGACAGCCCCTCCCTTCAGAAAGATGTTCGTGCTCAGAGTTTTGAATCCGCTCCAAAAAATACGCAGAAGCCAGGCTACAGTGTGATGTAATTTGAATCACTGCCAAGTGCTGATCTCATTGCAGGAGCAAGGCGCTGCCAAGCACTCAGTTCAAGCATCTCTAGTCTCTAATCAGGGAAGCTCACCCAGGCCTACTGTATTAAACTAACTCCAAGGGCCAAGAGTCTGCCAACTATTCTGCAAGTACAAGGATCCCTTATCTGAAGGCAATGAAGCTGTCTGCGCCGACAGCAAGGAAGAGCGACTTGACCCCTCCCTTACATAAACATTTCTTTCGCGGAAGAAATTGGAGGTTGGCCAATGATAACAAGACAGGCACTGCTCGGCGCTCCAAGAGGGAAAGGCCCTCCCTTCACAAAGCAGCTTTTCTCTGAGAGCCAGGCGAATTCAAGGTCAAAAACACATTCCCTGGAAGTCAAAACAACTCTGTTCCCATGAGAACCACTGTTCTCAAACTAACTAAATTAAATTGAAAACTTGACGAAAAGCATCCTAATATTAATAAGTAATAAGGGCATATATTTTTTGTAACTAAGTGACATGCAAGCATTTCAAAATAATTCAGTACTGCCACTAGCTGCAAAGGAAAAAATATTAGCAGACACATCACAGTTTAGTATTGGAAAATAACATGTGAAACACCATAATTTTGCATTGCAGGCCAGATTCATCAGTTTTTTCAAATAGTCATTTTTCTAACTGAGTGGGTAAAAACACACAATGGTCTGCTACATATCAGAAACATTTGCATTTGAAAAAGGTTCAGCTTGCATTTGGAAAAATAATAATGAGAACACATTTGTTTTAAAAACACACGGTTGCATTTCACTAATTAAAAGCACATGTTACCGTGCACTGTTGGGCAAGAGTAATTATTCACAATCTGTGATCATTCCAAAACACCGGTTGGCATATTTCTTTCTAGTTGGAAAACCCTCTACGAAATAATTAATGAAAACAGCCCGTAGCGTGCACTCTAACTGGGCCATTTTTTTTTTTAATCTTTCACTCATTTTAAATCATGCATTCAAAAATAATTCTCCACACGTCTGTGGATGCATATTAAGTAGCACATTTAAAAGAACACAGCTCCCTCCGTGCAAACCCTTATCTCAATCCGACTGGTTGATTTATAACTTACCGACCTCTAAGAGTCAGACACATGAAACATCAGTTCCAAGGCAAACCCACGCTGACAAAGCACATAGGCAGAACCCAGCAACCAATGAAAGTCAAATCAAACCATCATTCATCTAAACACTCACTGACTTTTAGTGTCAGCTCAAATAACCATGCATGTTAAACAGCATGTTAAAATAAATACTGCCATCTCAATTCAAGATATTAACCCTTTGGCAGCTCAAGCACAATCATTCCCCAATGACTGCAGTACATGGGAAATTCAAGAACTTATCTCTCCATGTTTTCATATAACACGTACGCACATCTTCAAAACGTTATCCCCAAGTACCTGAAAGAGATCCAGCTCTCTCCTGCCTAACGTAATGATAACATGCCCTGTCCAAGCCATAACCACATGGCGCTATTCACAAGCCATATTTACAAGAAAGTCAACAAGTTCAAAAAATGACATGCTCCTCACAAGGAATATATGCAAGGCGCAATTCACAAGGAACACAGCAAGTCAAAATGAGAACATGCTCCTCACAAGCCACATTAACATGGCGCTATTTACAAGCCATATTTACAAGGAGCTATTTACAAGGAACTCCACAAGTCATAGTACATTGAACACATTTCACATTGCACAGCATAAGCAGATGCAGCAAGCAATTTAATGGGCAATTTAAAAGCATTCTTCACACACATTTGTACAATTGGATCATGACAAAGATGTTACTGGCTCCCTCATGTAATGTCACCATTCAACCCTGACAGGTCAAACACCAAGATGAAAAGCATTTCTTCCACCCTGCATAAGCCAAATGCCATGATATACTACAATCTCCTCACACTGCAACTGTTCAAGCCCATAGGTCACACAGGCTTCATAAACTGCAAGACTACGCCAGATGGAACTGGCGATCAGGGTACTCCTCCACAACATATGGGAAACTATCCAAGCACATGGCCAGGTCACACAGGCTTGGTAAACTGTTCGTAGATGCCAGATGTAACGACCGGGTTCTAGACTAGATGGGATCAGCTCCTGAGAGCCCCTCCAACCCAGCCGGAACGTAACCACCTCCCTCCTCAGGACCACCTATCCAGGCACCTGGGTACCTACCTGAGGATGGGGAACTCGCAATATACAAGCTCATATCATCAGAAACACCACTAAATCTATAGGGATACTAAGAATACTCACTGATTACTAAGGACATCCATGCCCTACACCACACTCATACCTCATAGTCTCGCGACCACATGGGTCCAGACTAATCTACCCTGGGGCAGTTCTGATTATCTACCATTACACACTGATTACCCTCAGTGCTCACTCGACACGCAATCTGGCGTGCCATACACACTGAGCTGCAGCCTCAGTGCTCACTCTCTTTCACACGATCTACAATCCGGCAGATCTAAACACTGGTCTCCTTCCCAGTGCTCTCATTTACACACGATCTACAATCCGGCAGATCTAAACACTGACCACAATCAGTGTTCTCACTAACGCCACTTACCAATGACGACCACTTTCCTATGAATACCTTCAGCTCTCTGTGAAAGTCTCTCTCACTATTCACTAAGGGTTCGCTACTACAATAATATTATGGGATGGCTGAATCACTTAGTGTCAACAATTCCCTAGCTCAAGGGCTCCTCTTTCTCCCTACTTGTTCAGACTTACCGGATCAGGGGCAGCATCTGTTCTGGCTGTAACATCTGACTAGAAGAAAAGGTTACCTGTTCTCTGAGAATAGGAGACACTCTGTTTGCAGGAGTAAAAACGCCCTCTATCATAAGAACAACACATACAAACTAGTTCACTAAGAACTGGGGTCTCTTTATTTTAACAATGATGAAATACACATACACAGATCTGCGGGGTCTCTATAACTAACAGGAACTTTAACACACCGCTGAAAGAAAAGGATAAGACATACAATAGCCTAGGGAATAAAGACAAGATTAAGGTGTAAGTGTAAAGCAAACTAGTTTAGACTACCTCACCTATTAAAAGGCTCTCTCTCTCTCTCTCTGGTGGGGTCAGGGCTCTCTCTCTGCTCTCCCTCCGTCACCACAGCCTCACGCCTCTGGTTCAACTGCTCCAGCTGGCAGCTTCAACTCCTCCATCTGATTGAATGCATCCTGATAAACTGGCAGCTCCCGCTGACAGTTCCAACTTTATTCATATGACTGCTCTCTCTTCAGCTTCAGCAATCATCTGCCTTATTTCTCCATTCCAGAACTGCACTGCACTCTGGAGCTCCAGCAGACATCCTACTCTCTCCTCTGCAAGAACCAAACTGAACTGACCTGAACACTCCTCCTCTCCTGCAATTCGCTAATATAGAATCCTCTCCCCTCATGGAAATTTCCAACAGAGGGCTGCCTCCCACCGAATTCCTGTGCTAGCTCCAAGGCTTCCACGCAACCGCAGTGCGCATCTGCATGTTACGTCTGGGCCCAAGAGACAAACACATTCCTCGGATAAGAAGCAGTCCTGACTGGTTTTCCCCTAGCAGTCAACAGCCTTAACTATAAACTTTACCTTTACCCCTGAAGCCTCTCAGCTCCATCAAAATGGAGTCTCTCTAGTTCTGGACCTTGTAGGCCTAAGAAGGATGAAATAACCCTTAGCTCTGTCAGAGTACCTACATAAACCATACCAATGTGTAATATAAAGTCAGGGGTAAGCAATAATGACAGGCCAAAGCCAATAGGCAATAGATGGCCTCTTCTAGGTCTGGAAGAAAGGGCTTAAAAGGGCCAACACAAGCTAGGAATACATATCCTAGATGTGAGCAAGATTAAAGTCTATATCACTCCCAAATAGGGCCAAAAAGCCTGTCTATACAATGACTTAACCAATATCGCAGCAAATTTCTTGGATACGCGCACCACCAAGAATCTTGCACGATCAATATGCAAATCCACTTTAGAAAAAAAGCATTTACAATTCAATTCAATTCAACTCAATGAAACTTTATTCGGATATCAAGGTATCCACAAAAGGACAAATACATAAAAATCACTGAAAGATTAAAAAAACATCATAAGATCACATGATGCATACAAATTCATGGGTCAAGCATAGTCTGTCTAGCTCGAACGGCTATTCGCAGAAAAGTACCAGTACGAAAAATAAGTTCAGCATCATCCATGGTTTATATCATTAGATAAGCATTTTCCAAGCTAATAGGTTTAAATTTTTTTAAATACGGAGTTAAAAACCATTTGATATATTTCATATAAAATTTACAGAAAAATAAAAAGTGCAATGCAGATTGACCACTCAGGCCATCACACGGGTAGGGCAAGGAATCAAGTTCATTGTGGTGGCCGAGGGGGAGCAAATTACAAATTTAATCGTGCCTGCCCTTAAACAAAAGAATAGGCCCGCACCCATTACTCATCGGTAGTGTCAAATAGCAAGGCATGGGTAGAGTTAAAAAGTCATAGGCCAATTATGTAGAGACAGTAGTCTTTAAAGATTCCCTGCGTAATCTTTCTTGGGCATACAGTGTGTATAGAGCATTTCTTAATTCATTTTTGTGTGGGAGATCATTTGCAGAGTACTTGATAAAAACACTCCCTTGATTAATGCTGCAAAGGCTATTATACACTCCAAAGAGCCAAGGAATGTTCAGATATTTATCACAATTCAAACAATCAATAATGATGTCTCTAGTGAGTGATGCCGCAGGGTTCTTCCAGATAGAGAGCCAAAAGAGGGCAGGGTGGGCGCGAATAAAATCTTCAATAAAATTCAAATTTAGTTCCTTATGACAAACATATTGTGTGGTGGAGATAGGGACGCGGAGCATCTTTCTGAGAAATCTAATCTCTTCTAATTGGATGGGTCCACTCTTAGCCACACCCCAAACCTCTGCGCCATAAGTGGCAACGGGAATACACTGGGCTTTATACATTTTTAAGATTGCGGATATGGTGCCAGTATTTTTGGGGCGGGGTAAGCTGAGGATTGAGTTAATGGCCTTTGAGAACCTACTCCTGGAGTGAGCAATATGCTCAGTCCAGGAGTTGTTCGCAGCAAAGACCACCCCTAAATAGGGAAAGCTTTTGGTAGACCCAGTTTATCTGTGCCCATCGAGATACTACCTAACTGTCGTTTTTTGGGGCCACAGGACATAATAAAAGATTTCTTAAAATTAGTTTTTAGGTCAAGAGACTCCATATAATCAGCAAACCCCTTCACCAGGATACGTAAAGCATTTGGGGTGCGGCCAATAAGGACCGCATCATCTGCGTAGAGCAGAATAGGAAGAGATTTGCCGATAATTTTCGTAACGTCATGAGAAAGAGGGGTAAGGACTTTGTGCACATCGTTAATATAAATAATAAAAAGAAGAGGGGCTAGCACACACTCTTGTCTGACCCCTCTTTGAACTTTTATAGTGTTTGTAAGTTCGCCCCCTGACCGATCCTGACACAAGCATTGAGGTCCTTGTGCAAGTAAGCCAAAAAATGCACAAGGGGCTCATCTAGACCATAATTTAGAAGGGCTGTCCAGAGTTTCGATCTATTAATGAGATCGAATGCTGAGGACAGGTCCATAAATGCGAGATAAACTTCCGATCTGGATGAAATATTATATTTACCTAAAATTAGGTTTAAATTAAGGCACTGCTCGATAGTTCCTACCTTGTTACGGAAACCTAATTGGCAGCATTCCAAAATACCATTGTCCTCAGTCCAGCACAGAATCTTATTATATAGAATCCTACCAAGGATTTTTAAGGTATTATCAATAAGAGAGATGGGTCTGTAACAACTAGGTTGAGAACGGTCTCCCTTCTTAAAAATAGGAATGATAATACTTGATGACCAAGTGCGGGAAAGGGGGGCAACGGTGAGATTGTTAAAAACATTTAAAAGAAGCGGTGCCCAAACTTCTAAGTTTGATTTGATAATGTCAATGGGTAAGCCATCAGGGCCAGGTACCTTGTTCCCTACACTCTGGTTAATGCCGTCTTCTACCTCAGATAGAGTTATGTCAACCCTCGGTGGGTGGCAAAAGGACGGTGAGACCGACTCTGAGTGTGGTGCAGCATAAATGGCATCAAAATGATTCACCCATGCTTCACCTGTGATGGTACAACTGATCGGAGTCAGAAACTGACCAGAACATTGAAGGTCCTTGACAGCGGCCCAGAAGGCATTTCCCTTCTTTAGATCAGCTGCTCTGGCCATGATCGCTTTATACCTGCGTCTTGCTTCTTTCACTTCAATGGGACAATTTGGTCTAAAAGACAATGCCCTGCGCAGTTCCCTATTTGCCACTGAACACTCACGATTGAACCATCTAGGGCCTAATTCAGTTTCCCTACGAGGTGCTGATAGTAAGAATTTAGAGGCTGAACAGATCTTAACGAAGTCACAGACGGCCTTGGGATGAGGAAGCGTGTCTGACAAACATGAGTTAAAGAGATGTAAATTATCTCTAACTAACCAACGGAGCACTTCCTTAATGTTAATACCCCGCCATCTGAGTTTGAGTTTGTCTGTTGTGGGAGATAGGTTCCTAGCACTGCACTCCTTATTGAAAATGGGCAGTGATTCCATACTCATAACAACCCTAATAGGGTTGTGATCCCCTTGACTCATTGGGATATCAGCACCCTCTGATAAACAATCAACGAGGCGGGGTGAGACAAAGAAATAGTTGATGATTGAGGAACACCCCCTACCTCTGAAAGTTGGCACTAACTGGGCGTTCAGTGAGAAGTTGGCCACAATATCCATAACATTTTGCAAGTTGTAGGAGTTTAAAAAGGAACGGAGTTCAATGCCCCTTTGGCAAGAAGTGCCTAGCTCATTTGGCCTGATATGCAAAGGGGCAAGCCTAGCATTAAAATCTCCGCCCAACAAAATACCACTGACTTTATCAAAATCTTGCTAGACTCTAATTTAGTGATAAAATTAAATAGGTCAATAAAATTCCTGTTTGGGGACGTGTTAAAATCATTATTATTAAAATTAATCAAAAAGAATGAAACTTTCCGTTTAAATAAAAGAGCTTGGAAATGTGAATTATCAGTTGATATATTCTTAACACACCCACCAGCAGCAATATTAATCCATATCAATAGGCCATCAGAAGGGCGGCCCAATCTAGATTTAGCAGCTAAGATGTTGTGACACTGGAACCCATTAAGGTGCAGCTCTTGTGTAGCCCAGGTCTCCTGGAACATCACAATATCCTGCTGATTTATTAGGCTAAGCCACTCTGGGTCTTCCAACCTTGATTGGAGGCCTGCTATGTTCCAGGTCAAAACATTTAAATCATTAGCTCCCACTATTCTAGTTGATCTAGGTGAATTATTGGAAATAATAAGTGGGGATAAAGAAGGAGGATCTCTTGCTTTCTCTGAGTGATGAGTTTGTGGGGGTAGTTGTCAGTCGGGAATGTCCAGGTCTGACAAAGCAGAGAAGCGGTTTGCCAAAGGTAGATTTACAGGCACATTAGGATGGGGACAGGTGGGAGGTTTATAAAAATAGCCCAAAGGGAGAGCACAGATATCAGTACATGGTGCGAATGTTTGCTCTCGTGAGCAGAGAACGTTGCACACCATCTGGGGCTTACGAAAATTGATAACAATACAATCTCCCATGATGTTTTTTGGGGATTGGCCAACCCACCCCACTCTATGCACCATTAAAATTTCATGCAATTTAGCGGGATTGAAACCTTTATATTTCTTAAGCCAGTCCACACACTTATTCCGCAAATCAACCAACGACTCCCTCCCGTTGGCTGATAAACTGGGGACACCCGCCAAAAGCAAAACATAAGCACAGGAGGCCGGGGGAAGGTTCAAAACATCAGTATTAGAATAATTGCTAGGAGGCACCATGCTTGTGTTAGCCAGTCTATTTTTGTGCCCACCAACATTGGGAGGATGCAGGGATGAGAGCTGCTTAGTATGGTCCTCCGACCCAAGGCCAGGAACAGCAATAGACTTTGGAGCAACATCATCCTGATTTTTAGTACATAATTTACTAGCACTAGCCACCGTAGTCACCATAGTATGATCAATAATTAAAGGGGAAAAACAATCTCCAAGATTTTTTATGGCAGGCTCTAATGTGATCAGCCGTTCCAATTGGTCCAGTCTCTTTTGCAAGGAACTAATGTTCTTCTCAAAGAGTGCTTTTGTATGACTCATCATTGTTCTCATGCTGGACTCCAGGGCATCCATAATGTTATCTGTTCGCAATGTAGGCGGTACATCATCAGTCTGGGTACCCGTGGAAGAAATAATCACTACAGGTGTGGGAAGGTCCATACTTCTTACAGTTTTAAGTGGGTTTTTAGATTTTAAATTAGGGGGAACAACTCGCTTCCGTTTTGCCGTGGGCTCCTGTAGCTTTGTTAAAGCCATAGTTTTAGGAGCGCGTGCCCGGGCGGCAAGTTTGGGGCCATTAGGTAAAGCAGTGGGGGGTATATCCATGATCAGTAGTGTTGGCGAAAGGGAGGGCACTACTTCAGGAAGTGGCTGTAAGTTAGGCGTTAGAGAAAGGCGATGATGAAGGATTTCACCTTGATTTAACGCATCCAGAGATGCGCGTCTTTCAGCAGTTAAAAGGTCCAAAGACAGACGCCGTTCAGTGAGCTCGATTTCATGCGTAAGATAGCTTTCAGCCCTAACAATGAAGGCATCCAAAGTTCCTGCTGCTCCCTTGCTCTTATTCATGTTAAAATAATGCTGGTGGTGCCCCCACAGACGACAACAGTTAATGACAAGTAAAAAAAGAAAAAAATAAATAAATAATCAGAATGGATACACTGAGGTGTAATCATAAGTACCTTCTAGCCGATAGTCCTCAGGAAGCAGATGTCAGAGGGAAGGCCCAGCCCAGCCTCCTCCGGCCTGTGATGGCCTTGGACGGTCCCGCCCTTGTCCCGGGCTTAACCCGCACGCAAACCCGCGACGCGGGGGTGTCCTCTAATTTATGCACCTCCTGGCGCAGGATTAGCATTGGTGGCTTATAGCCGCAAAGGCTCCCGGGACTTATGGTCCCTGGCACTCACGGTCCCCCCCCACTGCAGCCACGCTTTGAAGGAAAGTAGCTGCGGCGGCAGGGGGAGACCGGCTGTGGCGGTGTGGGGCGGGGGGCCTGGCAAACAAACAAGCGGGCTAAAAGGAATGCCCCCAGCAAGGACCAGTGCGTGGCAGAAAAGACTGTGCAAGGTAGGACCCCCCCAATTACATTTATATTTCAGAAGAGAGAAAACATTACATTATTTTTACAAAAATTTAAAAAAGAAGGAAAGTATTTTTAGGACATTATACTTCGAAATTAGCATTTAAAAACCTTTGACATTCACTAATAAATCATAGGTCACATATTACATCCATAATGACATGGTCAGTGACATCACTAATGACATCACTGATAACATCTCAAATGGCATCACTGATGACATCATCCACATGATAATCTGATGCACCTCCTCACACCCTAATATAACCTTTGATACACCCACTGAAAAATACAGACTACCATAGACACACCAATACCAATTAGTACATACCGACTCACTGATTCCTAGGTCTACACACACATCCAGTAATTCACCCAAACAAACTATCATATGCACTCATATACCTATACAGACACTGATACCTCACCACTCTGCCAGGGTTACTCACACACCTAGTCAGTCATGCAAAGAATCACACTCCCATTTGCTCACCTATACATTTATACACACACCATCTCACTTATTCAGACACATACTAACACAAACAATCACTGATACAAGCAAACACTCATTCATACAGGCACTCTCACAATCACTCACTCTCAGATATTGTCATTTATATACTCCAACACTCACATAAACTGCCTTTCACATATGTAGTTACTCACACATGTACCACTGAGATATCCATTCACTTTCCAACACACACATACACAAACTCACCCACCCGTACAGCCCTTCACAGATGCACTCTTGAACCTATAAACCCAGTGAATCACCCACTCACATATTTATGCACAGTCACAGAACCCACAACCACCCACACAGACACTCAGGCACCCCGACAAATACTCAGACAAGCAATCAATAACCCATATAGACACTCATGTAGCTACTCACCAACCCATGCAGCCACTTACATACAAATTGACAGACTGATTCCGACGTGTATACAGTTTAGTCACTAACCAATGCATTCAGTGAGACACGTTTACTCACTCACTTACACAGTAAGTCATGCACCTACTAAATCATCTATTCAGACACTTATACACCCACTCATTCTTCTGTACACCTTGGCATATATATATATATAACATATTTAATCTTTACAGAAACACACAGTCACTGCATGATGTCATCAGTGATGTCATTTGAGGTGCCATCAGTGATGTCACTGACCATGTCATGAATGATGTAATATGTGATGTCATCAGCAGTGCATTGCAGGGGGCGCGAGCTATATAAGGGTGGGCGCAGCTCGTGAAGTAGCACTACGCGTAGCTATGCGAAGTGCACTTTGCACTACGCGAACCACGCGTACCACTAAGAGAACTGCATAGTAGCATGTTCGCACTGTGCAAGGTGCCAGTTTCAATGATTGCGCAGTGCGGACACGCATCTGGCACAGTGCAATCATTGAAAACGGCATCTTGCACTGTGCGAGCTGTAGTTTTCTGCTGCTCGAGTAGATTTTTACTCGAGCGGCAGCTTTCTCAACGCGGACTGGTAGTTTCTCATTGCGGGCAGTCGCAAGCATGCGCGACCACTCGCAATGAGAAACCTGACCTCCCCGCGTTGATAATCTTGCCGGGAGGTTTATTTTCCACGCTCGCGATCGGCAAATTGTATTGGTTGTATTGATTGATGTTGCTGATCAGGAACGAGGAAAAAGTCTCGCTGGTGTGTCATTTTGCTTGCTCGCGGTCGCCAACATGGCGTTGAGAACCGCGAACAAGCAAATAATGACCGCTGCACTACGCTACGCTATGTGTGTTCGCACTGTGCTACGTGCAGTTCGCTTAGTGCAAAGTTCCGCAAACTTTGCAAACTACACAAGCGTAGCGTAGTGCTTCACCCAGGGTTAAAGTTATAGTTAGCTCAACTAACCATAATGGCCGTATTTCTATGGTTGTGTATGAGAGAAATGTCCAACTAACTATAACGTCTCTGAAACCTGTGGTTTTTTCAGTGAATTTCTAAGGCTTTGTAAATGCTAATTTCTAACTATAACGTCCCTGAAACCTATGGTTTTTTCAGGGAATTTCAAATATGTATATACATATATATATATATGTGATCAAGGCCTCTGTGTAGGCCGAAACGTCATGCTGTGGTGTGCCGCTTCCTCGAGGGAACAATAAAGAAGTATTGCTCACTGCACCTGAGGTCTCCTCTCTTCTTCCTGCGCAGCGGTTTCCAGTACTGGGCTCCGGGCGAGAGGCAGCAGGGATTGTTTCATATATATATATATATATATATATATATATATATATCCAACGTAGTTTTGGCAAGAAAACAAGCCACAGTTCACGGCGGGCAACACGGCAGGGAATGCCACTCCCACAAATATCAACGTAATCCAGTTTATGGAAGAATAAATGAATCCACTGGAGCCATGGCCACAATTCATAAACGGTCTTTTATTTTCGGCTTCGGGCAGACCCGACGCGTTTCGCAGTTACCTCACTGCTTTGTCAAGGGTGGTTCAATAAAGTGCAATACACACATTTAAAGGTGCAGGGTTCCCACTTAATAAACATAGTAAAAATACTTCTGTTTTTTAGTTTTAAGCAGAATGAACACAAATAATTTACACATTGCCCTTTTTACATTTACACAAAGAGATTTGATATTGAAAGCCCAAGTGTTATAAATTTTGAAATGTAAATTAAGGTGCTACAAGGAAGGTTTCTTTGATATGGTATCATTAGAATTTATATTAGCCCACTGGGGCGGTATCTAAGAATTGATTATTATTGATCATGAATGGCTTAAATACATTTAGGGGCAATGTGTAAATTATTTGTGTTCATTCTGCTTAAAACTAAAAAACGGAAGTATTTTTACTATGTTTATTAAGTGGGAACCCTGCACCTTTAAATGTGTGTATTGCACTTTATTGAACCACCCTTGACAAAGCAGTGAGGTAACTGCGAAACGTGTCGGGTCTGCCCGAAGCCGAAAATAAAAGACCGTTTATGAATTGTGGCCATGGCTCCAGTGGATTCATTTATTCTTCCATAAACTGGATTACGTTGGTATATATATATATATATATTCACAGAAAAAACCATAGGTTATAGACCATATATAGTTAGGAATTTGCATTTACAAAACCTTGAAAATTCAGTGAAAAAACCATAGGTTATAGACCATATATAGTTAGGGATTTGCATTTACAAAACCTTATTTTACTCGCATAAAACCATTGAAATTCCATATATAGTTAGTTGCGCTAACTATATATCGCGCACCCGCAATCCACTGCTGATGATGTCACATATTACATCATTCATGACATGGTCAGTGACATCACTGATGACATCACTGATGACATCTCAAATGACATCACTGATGACATCTCAAATGACATCACTGATGACATCACTGATGACATCTCATTTGACATTACTGATCACATCACTGATGATATCATTCATGTGATAATACAATGAACCTCTTCAGACTCTAATATAACCTTAGATACAATCAGTGTAAACAGACACTCACAGACTGTCACTCATCCATGGAGTTACTCACACACCTAGTCAGTCATGCAAAGAATCAATCGCACCTCCATTTCCTCAACTATACAGTTATACAAACTTTACTTATTCATACATATACTAACACATATTTACTCTCTTATACAATCCCTGATACAAGTTCACAATGATCCATACAGCCACTCACACATTCACTGGCTCTTATGCACAGTTATTTATATATGTCAACTCTCACTTGTACTGTGTTTTACATATGTACTTACTTTGACATGTAGCACTGAGATATCCATTCACTCACCAATACACCCATGCACACAGTCAACCGCCCATACAGCTGTTTCCACATGCACTTTTGAAACCATACATCTAGTGAATCAACTGCTCACACATCTATGCACAGAGTCATACACCTCCCAGCCACCCACACACACACTCAGTCTCCCATACAAATACCTGGGCTACCAATCAATAACCCATATAGTTACTCATATAGCTACTTATCAACACATGCAGCAGTTTACAGAACAACAGACATAATAATGCACAAATTAAGACAGTTTAGTCACTAACCCATGCACTCAGTGAGACATATTTAATCACTCACTCATACAGTCAGTCATGCACCTACTAAATCCTTCATCCAGACACTTATACATCCACTCATTCTTCAATATGTAAGACATATTTACACTTTACAGAAACATACAGTCACTGGATGTTGTCATCAGTGATGTCATCAGTGATGTCACTGACCATGTCATGAATGATGTAATATGTGACATCATCAGCAGTGGATTGCGGGTGCGCGATATATAGTTAGCGCAACTAACTATATATGGAATTTCAATGGTTTTATGCGAGTAAAATAAGGTTTTGTAAATGCAAATCCCTAACTATATATGGTCTATAACCTATGGTTTTTTCACTGAATTTTCAAGGTTTTGTAAATGCAAATTCCTAACTATATATGGTCTATAACCTATGGTTTTTTCTGTGAATTTCATTGGTTTTTTAAAAGCTAACATCTGTAGCTGTAAAATGTATTCTTCTTTAAATCTTAAAATATATTTTAGATGTTTATTGATAATTTTTTTTTTAATATTTTTTTTTCTTCGCTTCTAGTTCGCGAACCGGGAAGCTTTCCGTTAGCTCATCTTCATGCCGCGACCTAGTCCGCGAACCGGTCAACGTTACGTTAGCGGAACTATGACGCGTCGCGGAAGCGCGACGTATCACGTTGTCGCGTAATGCTTCTAATGACGCGCTGCGTTAGCGCTCCCGGAAGTGCTCCGGACCGCTAACCGGAAGCGATCCGAGACGCGGCGCGGACCGCGTAACGTAAGCGGAACAGATCATGTGACTTGTTTATCAAACTTTTCATTGGTTCATTTCACTTTTGGTTTCCAAATGATGTATGACTAGGTCATGTGACCTAAAAATAACACTTTTCATTGGTTCAGAACTTTTGCTTTTCCCAAATCATGTAAACCCCTCCTTCTTTCCTCACTCTGACTTTCATCTTGGTGAGAGAAAGACCATTTACCTGGAGTTCAACAATGGCTTCCATACTTGCTGCAGCTGGTGCACCCCCACCACCACCTCCACCTCCTCATAAGAAGAGAGGACCACCAAGTCAATTTACCTCCAACAGAGAAGAGGAAGAGGAGGAAGAAGAAGAAGAGGATACAGATCAACAACAATTTATCACGGAGTTGCCCCGTGTTTCTAAGAGAAAAACCAGTTTCATCTGGCAGTTTTTTTCCATCCCTCCAGGGGAGAAGAAGGTGAACGCGAAATATGCCACCTGCCTCATCTGTGATTACAGATTGTCAAGAGGCACAGAGAAGAAATATAGTATGGGGAACTATACTATGCATCGACATATGACCAGGTGGCATCCCTTGAACTACAGCCGGGCTGAGTTAAGGGACCTACAAGACAATCCCCCGACAACTCCTGTGGCCAGATCTACCTCATCAATGTCTTTGTCAGGAAGAGAGGCACAGGAAACTGTGCCAAACATTCAACCCAATTTTAAACATATGAGGTTTACTTGTATATATTGTGGTGCTATGTTGTCGTATGGGAACATGAGCGTCAACTTGATTAATATGGTGTTCGAAAACCATAAGTGCCCTAATGCACCCAAGCAGTAATTTTTTTTTTGCTCCTGTTGAGCCGTTTTCAATGCCTGTTTTTTTGTTGTTTCCCCTCCATAAAAAACACACAAAAAACATAAAACTGGTCTAAAAATACAAAAAAATCAAAAAATGTTCAGAAAAAAAAATAAATAAATAAAACAACAAAAACAAAAAAAAAGTTCTTTTCAGAACTACCCCCCCCTTTCAAATAAAATTGCTAGAATGTTTATCACTCTGGCAAGCTCTATTTCTTTTGGTTCGCTTCAAGTTCGCTGACCGGTTCGCGAACTGGAAGCGAAC
Organism: Lissotriton vulgaris; assembly: GCF_964263255.1. Classification (NCBI taxonomy): domain Eukaryota; kingdom Metazoa; phylum Chordata; class Amphibia; order Caudata; family Salamandridae; genus Lissotriton; species Lissotriton vulgaris. Next base: position 532,188,282 of record NC_141700.1, on the reverse strand, counting down.
CAAAAAAATATTTTTTTTAAAAAAAGAAGAGTTAGTATAAGGGAAGTAAACAGAGAATAATGTAAAAAGAAAGACAGCTATAGAGAGTAAACCAGAGATAGTGTCAGAGACATCATCAGCAGTGCATTGCGGGTAAAAAGAGTAGAAAACATGTACCTTATAATTCTTGTTACCTTTTTAAAATATTTTTTCATACTTTCAATCTGTAAAACAGAGAACAAACATTTCCAAAAATATTAAAACATGTATTTAAAAATTAGAAAAGACAAGGGAAAAGGTTCAAGAACAAACAGTTTTTCAACAACTTGGACATTTACAGAAGTCTCTGCTTCTCTACGTCCCCTACACAATCCTAAATATATATATTTTAAAGAAACTGTATCTTGATGTTGATGAACTGAGGCCTATTTTGGAACATGGTGCTTTTTTTGCATTGCTTATGTCTCACAATAGTGATGCAATAACAGCGCAAAAGAGATGTAAATCCATCATAAAATTGTGTCTAACATTTTAAATGATTGTTTTAGGATGCAAATAAGATGTGTACTTTCAAGAGCTTTCTTTGAGGTGAGGCCTATTTCTTTTTTTTTTAAAAAAAAACAGTACCCAGAAGTACAGCACTGTAAGCATTAAAATTGACACTTACAGAAAACTCAGCTTCTCCATATCTACCTCACATTTCTAAATGTATATCATAAGTACAAAAAGCATAACATTAATTATACATGTTAAATGGTTTATTTTTGCTGTTCTCAGAATGTATCAAATTTCACTTAAATCAGTGACTTGAAGATATTCATCATGTAACAGCGGGGAAAGAAAAACACAATCAAAATGACTGTGTTTAAAAAACCCATACAACCTAAGAAATCTGATTTCAAAACTCCTTAAAATTAACTTACTTTCAATGACGTCGAAGGATCTCCTATGAACAGCATCCACTCTGTTGTGCTATAAATATTTTCAGCCCGCCACTTTCTGAAAGAAAACCTCCATCGATACGAAAAATATGTTACATAGAAAAAAAGACTTCTCTCATTCTATCACATGTTTCCACTAGGCCAAATCATGTTGCCGCGATTCGCAAGTCTTGTAATTCTTCCAATCAAATCCCGACATTTTCTATTTTCGCAACTTGCAAAAAGAAAACATTTGAGATTATTTTCACAATCCTGGACTACTAATATCTTACTCTTCTTTGTCACTCATGTTCTCCTTTTCCTATGACACTGATACTGCTTACTATGAAGCAGACTTACTTGCATCAGGTTTATATAGTCGGATTTTACAAAATAACATTATAATTAAAAGTTTTGGACCAATAATCTAGACAGCATTGCAGACTTACATTCCCTCAACTTGATGAACCTTTTCCAATTCTTCACAGGAAATCTCGAGATTCTTTCTTTAAAATTTTGGTTTTAAAAACACCAGGTAAGAATTTTTAAGGTCAAACGGCAATTTTTTTTTGAAACTTACAACGGAATCATTGCAGAATGACCAGCCGTTTCAAGACTTTAAATAAGCTGTATAATGTCCTGAAGTTGTTGAAGGACCATCGTGATAGATAATTGCTACAGTTACAAAAGTCCTTCCTGATATTGAAAGCTGAGAAGCCACAAAATTTTTTATTAAAGTTGACAATTTTGATCCATCAGGCCTACATCGTTGCATCATTAAAATGACATACTGTCCATATCTACGTATAAGTAATGTTGACATCATTTCAGATTTACATTGGCTACACTCCATGTTGTGATCCGCTGCATTTACTAGCTTATTAAAGGAGACTGATTTACTGTCTGGCAAAGTTAAATATATAAATCTTTCTGAGTCTACACTAGTAGTACTTGATACCCTACAATTCTCGCAGTCATGCTGCCATTGATAAGAAAGCCCAAACAGGTGATCTACATCTACACCCTCAACTTGCAATATATCAAGCATATACATTAAAAACTCCTGACAATCTTGCTGATTATTTTCAGAGAAGTCTGTTTGACCTGAACATTCATCTAACAGATAACGAACTTCAGACACACTTTCTACTTTTGTTCGATCAGTGCTACATTTCTCGAAAACAGAATTCAACAAACAGCATAAAATTTGTTCAGAATTCAACAGAATCTGTTCTTTTAAACTCTCTAGTGAAAAGAGAACATTAACCACTACATTTGCATAGCAGTTGACACCAGAACTGTTTTAAAATTGAAAACCGACAACATCTTCAACAGAATCCACTTTCTTTCTGCTAACAATTTTCGGTTCATTGACTTTTAGTCTTTTTGCAACAACCTCCCTACTATTACTGCTATTTCTACGTTTGCGGCCTACCACACGTTTCTCAAACAAAGGATATTGAGGCAAATGTGGCGCATACTCTCTTCTTAACCTATTGTATTCCTTAACACAATCTAGATCCGCACAAATGTTTGTGACATCACAGTCAATTAAGTACAATCCCGATAAAGTTCTAACTCGTGACAATGCCACATATGCCATACCCTCCTTGAACACAGATATTCACCAATGCACAGTCTACACTTAAACCTTGCGATTTATGGATTGTCACTGCATATGCCAAGCAAACAGGAAACTGTTTACGGCGAACATATAAATCTTTAACAAGCAAAAACCTAGCAGAACAACGACCAATTTGCTGTACTTCCTCAATGCCATCAAATTTAATTCTTAAAAATTCTATTCCATCTCTATTTCTGTATTTCTCAAAATCAACAACATTACCCATTGATCCATTTACCAGACCTCTTTCTACATGTAAATTCCTTCTCAAAATAATTCGGCAATTTAAACACACATTCAAAGTCTTTTCAAAACCCGCTGTTTTAGATATAGTCTTCTCTAATGAATCCAATTTTGATTTCAAATTGTCTGACAAAATAATTGTTGATCCCATATGCTCTAATTTGTCGATAGCTTCAAGTTTCACAATCTCTTGCTTTTCTAAATTCAACATTTTGTTGTTGAAGATGGCACATTCTGCAAGAGTTGGCATGAGACATATCCCGGATTTCTTCTCAGTAATTTTCTGAAAAATATTCTCAGGCACAATCTCTTGTTTGGGATATAAATTTGACAGTAATCGTGCATTTAAAGCTTCTTTCCCATGCTCAGTCACTTTTCCAATTCTAATATCTTGTAGAATATTCTTGTAATCTTCATCCTTTGCCTGACGCATATTTTGATGCAGTTCTGCATAATTGAAGTTTAACCATATATTGACGTTGCCAATGCTCCCTAGGCACTTCCTGGTATCTTCATGCGTGAGTATTTTGAACACAGGTTGACCTTTTACTGGTGTCAGCTGCAGAAGATCTCCGAAAACAATGATGTGTTTCCCACCAAATAACACATCATATTCAGTTTTAAGTACTTCTTGCATTCTCAAATGCACAAAGGCAAGCATGACATTGGAAACCATGCTTACTTCGTCAATGATAAGTAGTTTCATTTTCCTCAAGACTCTTGAAACTTCACAGCAAGCATCTCCAGATAACTTGTTGTATTGTAATTTGTTGTCATGCTCCACCGGCAGCATCAGTAGACGATGCAAAGTAATACCTTTAATGTTATGTGCTGCCAGTCCAGTAGGAGCGGTGACAACACAAGACAGCGATGACTCAGTCCTTTCCTGCAAATAACAAGAGATTGCTTTAATGAGGAAACTTTTACCAGTTCCCGCTTCTCCACTCACGTACAGTCGGACAGGCTTCAACGATGTACATGAGCACTTGTTCTTCTCATGACTTAATCCGTGCTCAATTTCCGTGGTAACTTCATCATATATTTTCCTCTGCTCAACGTTGAGTTGTTTTTCCAAGTCTTCTAAGTTAACTGAATCCTCCTGAGCATGTGCCATGGCTCTTTCTACTTCATTCATAGCAGTGGCAGCTTCATTTTCGATAATAGGTCCTCCAAGTGGATCTTGACTCAATGAAACAGAACTCTGACTGTCCTGAGAACTGTCTCTGGCAATCTCGGCTGCAATCGTTGCTTCCTGCTCAATTTCCAAAGTTAGCATTTCTTGATATTTAGAAAAAGCAGGACATTCTATGGACTCCTTGGCTGCATTGAAAGAGTCTTCGTAACAGAGGAAATCTCCAAGCAGTTCCTCTTCTGCACGCCAAGGCTTGAAAAGTTGCAAAAGTGCTAAATAAAAAAACTCCTTTTTTTCTGGAGATTCACCACTCAATTTTCGATGGTTTACTAATTGGCATTTTCTTTGCTTGACCAGGCATCCCTCACTTCCAATTACAGCAAACACTCCTTTCTCAATATCTTCTTTGATGTTCCTCTTGAATATATAATTTTGGAGAACCTCATATAGACAAACATTCTCAAGGTGACTGCTTCGATTTGGATAATATGTATCCAACATGTTGGTCTTCAAAATGTCGGTACTGTTTGGTTCCTTTTCTGCCAAATACTCAATTTCCCGGACAGGTTTTAGAACTCGATTTCGCGTTGCAGCAAGACCAAGACTCGCCCAAACGAGACTCCTGGATTTGGCATAGAGACTTGCTGAAGACAATCGATCAGAACATTCGTAAGCTCCGATTTCTCGATGCGACAACATCTTCAGACTGAAACTGTACAACTTCTTGCTGAGGCTCTTTTCATGGGAAATGTCCTCCCACATATCCTTCAGTTCGGTCTTTTCTTTTTTGGTGATGTAAGATGTCACATACCGAGCCACAGCCATACAGTTGTCAGCCACAAACTGTATATCCATGTTAGCATTCCACATGGACAAAATCACTGGGTTGTAGTCATTGATGTACTTGGACTCTTCGTTCCTTTTCAAATTGTATGTATTCTTGGGTGATTTCCTCGTCACATTATGTCGCAGCGAAGACATCAAACTGTTCACTCTTCCTTTAGAAATCACCGGTCGTGGAAAGTTGAAACGACATTTGGTGTAGAACTTGTCCTTGTTTCTGAATTTACGACGACAGTACTTTCCACAACGATGGCTTTGGAAACGAAGAACTTGTTCTCTTAGACTTTTCTTCTCCGTTGCGTTTGGAACAGCACACGTAGAATACTGTTCGATGAAATTCATCACTAAGTCATCCGGATCTGTTCCAAATTTAGGTGCATCCTTGATCCACAACAACATATGTATATGAGGGGCACCTCTTGCTTGGTACTCCTTTCTCCAGAAGAAATCCAACACCTCTCCAAGAGGTGGATTCTTTTTATTTGTGATGAAAGACATCATAGCTTCAAATCTATGATTGAAGTACCTGCATACATTCACTGGATCCAAAGAACACAGTTCTCCAGGTGTCTTGAATTCAATGTTTTCAATATTTCCATTTGCCTCTCGTAGAAATTCAAGTAAGTCTTCCCAGCCATACTCGGCACAGCTCAGAGTGAGGAACCATGTTGGAGTTCCTAAGTTCCTCAGCATACATTTTAAATCACCATGACGACGGTACCAGTACTCATTAGTACCACGCTGACACGCCATGAGATTAATTAAGTGAGAATCCAAAATACTGTCTTGGACATTGACTTTATGCATAAAGTCACTTGCCGAGATGTTTCGCATCTGTATACCACTTTTTAAGATGTGGTTCACTGCATATGACAGTCCAGACAGATCGCTTTCAAACAGGAGATGAAACAAATAGGGAATGCATTGCCGAAACCTAGGATCTTCTGCATACAATCGTAAAGTCCGGTATTCAGACGCAGGAATTTGATGAGGTCGCTCATCATATCTTCCTCCTTGACCTGTGGGAAATAGCTGTGGGAAACACCGAGCTTCCAAACTTTCCTCCCAAACACTAATGGGACTCCCTTTGGCTTGTTTCATTTGAAACAACTCAATAGCATTCCCCATGACTTCCTTGGAATGCAAAGGATGAACACTATAATGTTCATATATTTCTTCACTTTTAGAGGCCTCTACTTTCTCAATTTGGCCAGCACACAAATCGCTATCCTCTTCATCACTTACTTCCTCTTCTGCAACATATACATTCTTATAGTACTTATTATTTTTCTTCAAATACACTGTTGCCTTTTTGACTTTCCTAACATCCACTAAATCTTGCCATATTTTCTTATTCTTTGTCGGAACCCCATTAACCAAGATAACCAGAGGTTCCTCTTCCACTTTTTCTATTCCAATTGTGTTAATGTTTTTGTTCAAATCTAGAGGCAAATAAACAACTCTTCCCTTTAATCCTCTCTGTAAATCTGCTGGAGGCAACTTTCCTGTCTTTGGCTCCATTCTTACAATAGCCTGAAAGGGATGGATACTTTGAATCAAAATAGATTCATAAGTATTTAAATCCTTCAATTCAGAAGGAATCTCAACCAATTCCAGATTATTATGAACTGCCCTAGCAGGCATCTGGTTTTGGTTTAATTTATTACAACAATAAGTACACACACGTTGATCCGATCCCAAATCAAAATAATTTTCTACCATCAAGTATGTGGCAAAATCCTTCCATTCACTATTATTTTCCCTTTCACTTTTTGCATATAAATCCACTACCTTAGTCTGATTCTTATAATAAGTGCGTCGACAACATACACAAGTGAAATTAGGCCTCTCACTTGATTTCATCTGAAACGTGGCAATTTCCTTCTCAAAATTATCTGTACTAGAAACCTGTACATTATCTTCCACATTACCCTCTACTTCAGGGTCAATTTGAACATTCTCATCTTTACTACCAAAGTAACAAAACTCAATTTCTTCACAAATATTCTTCACATCTATTTCAGAACCATGCAAAAGAGCAGCACATAATTGTTTAAGCATAATTGCTGGACTCTTAGCATAATACAACATTCTCACTAATTTTCTCACTTTATTATGATGCACTGCTAGCATCCTGAAATGATGAAAAACACTCTGGCATACTCTCCTGGAAAGACAAGCCAGTGAATGACCACGCAAACCTGTCATTTGTCTCACTCTGCAAGGATCTAAATCTTGCAACAACTTCATTTTCTGCTTCAAACTTTTCTTATTAAATGTCCGTATAAAATCACAAAGCAAATTGATGGAAACCTGTCGCACACTGCAAATAGAACTACACTTCCAAATGTACACATGACCCTTAGGACGTCTTCCTAAAACCTCATCACTTAGCGCCTCTTCTGTCTCTGTTGTCACAAGTTGTTCTTTTTCAACTGGACAACCATCCTTCACTTCATAAGCTCGACCACTGATGTCAACTGCATGCACCAAATCATTATCCTGAAAATAAGTCTCCTCATTAAAAAATGCCTCAGAACTTGAACTATGCATCCATTCTCCGGAAAAAACTTCACAAAAGTTAGTACGATTTACTACTCTCTTCCATCTACTTTTTGTTTTGAAATCAGAAATTACCTTGCTTAGTTTCCTAATTCTATTGATTACCAAAATAAACAACTTTCGCTTAATTTCAAAAGCATGATCAATAATTTTCTCTACATTTTTCTTCTTCTTATAAAATGCCGCTTTCTGTTGGCCTTTCTTTTTAATATTTTTCAATAAATTAACTAATATCCTATTACGGAACATTCGATTTCGAATGTCCCTAAACTGTTGTTTCCTTCTACTATCATGCACAGAGTTATCTCTTCCTCTACCAGTAACATTTGTAATGGGTCTCTCCTTTCCATTTAAATTACTTTTCTTTTTGTGAACTGAAACATTTTTTTGAGCAAAACTTTTTTTACTACAAATATTTCTTAAGAATGATTTCGTGCTCTTACCCGGACCTTTCTTGCTGTTTTGACAAGTATTTGGGGAAGAGGACTGCTGCAATAAAACATCATCCTGCTGTCTTTGACGTTTTCTCGCCTTTCTCATTCTGTTTTTTGTAGGCATTTTCAAAACTATGAAAGAATCTGCAGTTGAATCTGTGGAAAAATATAATATAAAATGTTATTAACCACTATTACCAAACAGTAAATAAATAACAGTCATCTAAAACTTAATGCCCTACTAATTATTTAGCATAGCAAATGTTTTCCACCAGCACTGCATCACAAAAATGACACTCAATGGTACAAAACAGGCATACAACACTCATAAATTACTCCCTAATATTTTAAATCATTAATTCAGGATGACGATAAGATGTAGCCTATCGAAAGATTTGTTTAGGCCCAGATCTTTAGACTGGGGTGAATGTGTGTCATTGATCCACATTCAGTCCATCACCTGTTTTGTTTATTTGAGGTGAGGCCAACACATGGTTGCAGATAACATTTTCACTGAAAAAAACCAAGGTAAAAAAACATGTGAAGGCCTACCAATGAAGTAAATCATTAAATGAAAACCAATACATTTCTGGAAATATGCACTACTAGTGCTTCATAAGATGTTTTGGGTCATATTTATAAGGCATTTGAGTGTCTAGTATGCTATTTTACGTTCTTCATGGTGCAAATTTATTGTAAATACGCTCCCACCTGCGGTTGGCAAATTTAGATTTTGATTATGGAAGTTAGATAGGCATGTTAATAATTTCCCAAAAATGGTGTATAACCCCAAACAACCTTTGAAGCAAATGCTCTTAGCCATGTTATCCACCTCCCATTGGATAACATGGCTAAGAAGTGCTTGCAAATGTGAAAAAAAACGGCCGCAATGCATGAATATCGCTGAAAAAGCAGCGATATTCATGCATTTTCCAGCAAATGCTCTTAGCCATGTTATCCACTTCCTATTAAATAACATGGCTAAGAACTGCTCAGGGCCCCATGAGGAACGCTTTCCATTTAAAAAGAGAAAAATAACATCAAAGACACTAAAATGCCTTCTAAATATGACCCCAAACAACCTATGAAGCTCTAACAGTACATATCCTGAAATTTAATTGATTTCAAAATTCGTTTTTAAACACAGCATATAAATCAATTGTATACCTGCATTCATGAAGAAATGACTAAAAATGTCCTTGAGACACATGAAAGTGTTTTCTGGAATGCCCTAACCCAATTTTTGGGACACTATTAACATGGCTAGGTAACTCCCATAATCAAAATCTAAATTTGCCAAGCGCAAGTGGGAGCGTATTTACAAGACACTTGCCCCAAGAGGAATGCTTTCCATTTAAAAAGGTAAACATAACATCAAAGACACTAAAATGCCTTCTAAATATGACCCCAAACAACCTATGAAGCTCTAAAAGTACATATCAAGAAATGTAATTGTTTATCACAAATGCGATTAAAAACAGCCGCAATGCATGAATATCGCTGAAAAGTCAACGATATTCATGCATTATCCAGCAAATGCTCTTAGCCATGTTATCCACCTCCCATTGGATAACATGGCTAAGAACTGCTCGCAAATGCGAAAAAAAAGGCCGCAATGCATGAATATCGCAGAAAAGTCAGCGATATTCATGCATTTTCCAGCAAATGCTCTTAGCCATGTTATCCACTTCCTATTAAATAACATGGCTAAGAACTGCTCAGGGCCCCATGAGGAACGCTTTCCATTTAAAAAGGGAAAAATAACATCAAAGACACTAAAATGCCTTCTAAATATGACCCCAAACAACCTATGAAGCTCTAACAGTACATATCCTGAAATTTAATTGATTTCAAAATTCGTTTTTAAACACAGCATATAAATCAATTGTATACCTGCATTCATGAAGAAATGACTAAAAATGTCCTAGAGACACATGAAAGTGTTTTCTGGAATGCCCTAGCACCATTTTTGGGACACTATTAACATGGCTAGGTAACTCCCATAATCAAAATCTAAATTTGCCAAGCACAAGTGGGAGCGTATTTACAAGACACTTGCCCCATGAGGAACACTTTACATTTTAAAAGGAAAACATAACATCTTAGACACTCAAATACCTTATAAATATGGCTCAAAACAACCTATGAAGCTCTAGCAGTACATATCCAGAAATGTAGTTGATTTCTTAAATCGTTTTTAAAAACAACATATCTGTTTCAGCTTACATAACAGACCATGGAATGGGCTCCATGTACCACAATAACTTGTGTTACTGCATGCCAGAATGTTACACCAAATATGCAATTACAATTTCTCTATAAAACTAATTCTATTAGTATATCACTAGAGACAAAACCACATTTTAAAAACACAGCTTTCTTCATCATTTTCTCCTTAAATCATACTATTCTCTATCTAAATTAAATAAATCTTTTCTCACCTTAGCAAATATTGTTTGAGTTTTGAAAACAGTCTCAGAAATACACCAAATTGTCTTCAGCAGAAGAAAAAGGATGCACTCCAAAGGCAGCAGCTATTGAAAGCACAGAAATACAGATATTCATTTCACATATCTCTCATATTAGCCAATCATACCTCTTCCCTCACTTTTTTCAAATCAAAACCCTTCCCCCCTCTGCCCTCTCTCCCTTGTTTCCATAGCAACCACCTCCTGGAAGACCTCTCATGTTTGCAAATTCACACAACAATGTTTCAATTGAACTCTGAACTCTCAGTGCACCTGCGTATCCAGAGCAATCTTTCAATAAATGTTTCTTCCTTGACCATTCAAATTACATGTTTCAAAGAACACATCCATGCACCCTAACTTTCTGTTTTCAGAAATGGAAATGCACCAATCACTGCTAATGAATCATTAGCATTGTAAATCCACAGTTTTTTTTCTTTAGAAACTCCTACTGTTTCAACTGCCCTTTCATTACCACACTTCATCTGACTGCAGAACAACCTTCTCCCACCATGTTTAAGGTCTGGATTGTTGGACATAGTTACATCCACTGGGCTCAAAGGTATGCTGAGAGCAGAAATTTACCTAACCTCAATTTACAAGATGTGGAAATTAAGTGGTTGGGCCAAAGAGGATTAAAATGTCACCAATTGATACCATTGGTGAAAACCTTTATGCATTTGCCAAAACCTGACCTGTTAATAGTGCACTGTGGAGGTAATGATTTGGGCACTTTGACAGGGGTAGGTCTGGAAATGCTTTTAAAGGACACCTTTGAGCAATTAATGGCACTTTTTCCTCAAACTGCCTTGGTATATTCCAATATATGCCAAAGACAGAAATGGAGGTGGTCCAACCAATTTTGTCCACAAATTGAGAAAGCGAGGAAGCATGTAAACAAATCTGTTTCAGCTTACATGAGAGACCATGGAATGGGCTCTCTGTACAACAATAACTTGCGTTACTACATGCAAGATATCTACAGAGGAGATGGAGTTCACTTCTCAGATGAGGGCAACAGAATTTTCATTCTGAATTTAAGACTGTGCATTGGTACCTACTTATAAGTACCTAAATGTACCATAAACCCAAAAGCTCTTCTCAGAGCTACCCTACATCTGATCACTCACAATTATTATTTTTCTCTAACTTTTTTCACTAATTTTCCACAAAATTCGCTCCCCGGAGCGCTACCCGGTTCGCTAACCGAAAGCTAACCTCGCGGATTTTTTAAAAAAAAGTTTTTTTTCCGCACATATAAGCCTCCTCAGCCACGCTCAGAAAACCTAGGGGGTCAAGATAAGTCTACCATGACCCCTTCTACCCATTCTAAACATTATTTGCCCTCCATCTTGTATCTTAATGCGACCGAAACACAAAATGGTGGACTCCCGTGACGCTTAAGGTTCGCTAACCGGGCCGCTTTCCGGAAAGCGGTCCTAAAAAAAGGTGGGAAAGTAATTTACAGAAAAACGACTAGAGACACTCTCACCAAATATAGATTAGCTCATACTACATAACAATCCCTTCCATTCTCACAAATTTCATTGAAATTTCATTTAGCCATTTAGCCTGTAGACCTCTCCAAGTACCGTGAGGTAAATTACTTCACAAAACACATCTGAATTGTTGGAATTGACAACCAATGAAAATGTTACTTTCATTTTCTACTTTTATTACCTGACATTTGATTGGTTATATACCTGTATATATATAAAGGAAGAGAAGGAAACACAGCCATTTTGACTACTACTTCTTGTTGTACCTCCTATTTCAATAGCTTCAAAAAACTTCAACTTCTTTGTGAAGGTAAGTTAAAATTTAATATATTGTGCACTATAACTTAATATAGTAGACTTTTTCTGCTAGATATACACTATCCCTCTGTAGTAGTAATGTATTTAGATAGACTTCTCTGTTATAGTTATCAATGGAGTAAGGCTTGTCTTGGTTAAATCACTTACACTTTTTTATAGTCCTATTTCCACTCTCATACTATACACTGCCAAAAGATAAATTCACTGATAAAAACTGCCTATCTAAAATTAATCCCAACAGTGCCCTATCTCTACTAATATATATTTTTTTAATCCAAATTTCAGGCAAAATGGAAGGCGAGCAGCAAGTTTCTTTTGAGATGGACCTGCAAGAGAGCAGCCAGGAATTAATTGAACAAATTGACATGGAATTTATGGATGAAAGCTTGGATAATGAACTGCTGCAATGTGTCCAAGCAGTAGATGTCCTCCTTGCAAATGAGGACATTTTGCAACCTCACAGATTGCAAACAATATTTCAAGAAAATAATGACATTTCAGACACTGAAATGTTAGAAAGTTTAATAAATTATGAAAAAGAATCAAAATAAAAAAAACACTTTAAAAAAAAGAAAACAAAAAAAAACAAGAAAAACAACAAACAATTAACATACAGCATTAGAAAAGTCTTTCATTCTTTTATCCATAAAGTTCGCTGCCCAGAACGCTTTCCGGTTCGCGAACTTGGCGCTTACCACGCAAAAAAAAATTTTTTTTTTTTCTTTTGGACCCTCCTAGGCCCTTTTAAAACCTCCACATAAAACCTAGGGGGTCAACGAGGATCTACTATGCCCCCTTATGGTAATTTCCCCCTTTGTTTTGGCCTCCTCTTGTCTCTCGATCCTACCGAGAGACAAGATGGCGGCCGCTCCGGACTGTTTAGAATGTTGACAGACACCGGAGGGCCAATCAGCTTCTCATCGCAAAGTTCCGATACGCGAAAGGTTCGCTAACCGGATAGCTGCCCGGAGCGCTGTTACAGATATATATCTTGATTTAAACGTTAATTTCTCAAAATCCACTGAAGCACATATATTGAGACCTAGCAAAGGCACATCGGGCTAACAGTCCCTACAATTTTGCCAAGTTTCGTGAAAATCCATTCAGCCGTTCGGGCTAAAAGTGAGTCCAACCGCCCTATGGAAATTAACATGGGAAAAAGGCGTTTTAGGACCCCCCTTTTTTCTCGGCCCCCCCTCCACAAAACCCCCCCAAATTTTCAAGGGCTGCTCAGAAACAAAATGTGCCATTTTCCTGAAAATTTCAGCCAATTCCGTCCACAAACGCAAAAGTTATTAGGCATAGAATTTTCAGAAATCCCATAGGGAAAAAATCCTAACTATATATACCTACTGGCGACCGCCAGTAGGTAATATATATATATATATATATATATATATATATATATATATATATATATATATATATATATATATATATATATATATATATATATATATATATATATATATATATATATATATGTATATATATATATATATATGTATATATATATATATATATATATTACCTACTGGGGGTCAATAAATGCAACTGTGGCAATCACCTGTGGTTTGGCAGCAGCAATGGTGTAAGGGGTAACCTTTGATAAAGTCCAATGGTGGACGAAACGCGTCAGGAAAACGCCCCGCAAAGTGAATAAATTACCTGTTTGGCAATCCGCTGGTGTGCGACTCCATTTCCTGCGTTGGTGGGAGTTTGGCAATGTTTGGCGGCGTGGTTCTGCCGCGGGAGGACGCACAGTCAGCAAGCGCGCCAGAGGCTTTCCCGACTTGAACCACCTCTTCTTGGTCGTGACGCACGTAAGGGAAAGCGGTTGCCACCAATGACCGGCATCGGTATGACTCTGGAAGCGGACTGAAAAGTGGTTCGCCTACAGCAATGCGGAACCAACAGACACTTTTTAATTCACACCGCCTAATGGAGGGCAGAGAAACTACTACTGCCAAAAACTACAGGATCCAGCATGCCTTGCAAAATGACGACACGACCATTGGAGGTCTTGACCACTGGGGGTCAATAAATGCAACTGTGGCAATCACCTGTGGTTTGGCAGCAGCAATGGTGTAAGGGGTAACCTTTGATAAAGTCCAATGGTGGACGAAACGCGTCAGGAAAACGCCCCGCAAAGTGAATAAATTACCTGTTTGGCAATCCGCTGGTGTGCGACTCCATTTCCTGCGTTGGTGGGAGTTTGGCAATGTTTGGCGGCGTGGTTCTGCCGCGGGAGGACGCACAGTCAGCAAGCGCGCCAGAGGCTTTCCCGACTTGAACCACCTCTTCTTGGTCGCGACGCACGTAAGGGAAAGCGGTTGCCACCGATGACCGGCATCGGTATGACTCTGGAAGCGGACTGAAAAGTGGTTCGCCTACAGCAACGCGGAACCAACAGACACTTTTTAATTCACACCGCCTAATGGAGGGCAGAGAAACTACTACTGCCAAAAACTACAGGATCCAGCATGCCTTGCAAAATGACGACACGACCATTGGAGGTCTTGACCACTGGGGGTCAATAAATGCAACTGTGGCAATCACCTGTGGTTTGGCAGCAGCAATGGTGTAAGGGGTAACCTTTGATAAAGTCCAATGGTGGACGAAACGCGTCAGGAAAACGCCCCGCAAAGTGAATAAATTACCTGTTTGGCAATCCGCTGGTGTGCGACTCCATTTCCTGCGTTGGTGGGAGTTTGGCAATATATATATATATATATATATATATATATATATATATATATATATATATATATATATATATATATATATATATATATATATATATATATATTTATTTATATATATATATATATATATTCCTTCAGAAAAACGCCCTGCAATGAGAGGCGCACTCCTCCAGCTGTCAGGTAACAACCCTTTATTTCCAAAAACCGGAGTGCAACTCCGACAGATAATGTCCATTTGCCTAATGCATTTCGGAGCTTACTTTCTCCTTCCTCAGAGGCACGTTGTCAGCACACCGATCAAACTTCCATTTAGTCCCTCGCGCTGCTGCACCACTTTATTGACCTCCGGTGTGTCCATTTTACAGAGGTGCACGCTGGGACTTATAGTTCAGAATTTCAATTATTCGCCTCCAGTGGCTTGTGTGCTGCACAATATTTTTATGGACTGCTTTTTACCCTCCAGTGGGCTTCGGGGTTACAATCCGGTCTTTTAATCCAAGAACACAGCTGCGCCGTCACAGTCCTGGGCAGTGCCAGTAAGACGAGCCCCAGATGAGAAAACGGGGTGGTGCGATCTCTCTGCGGCTGGACCTGCCGCATATTATCTTCCTTCAGAAAAACGCCCTGCAATGAGAGGCGCACTCCTCCAGCTGTCAGGTAACAACCCTTTATTTCCAAAAACCGGAGTGCAACTCCGACAGATAATGTCCATTTGCCTAATGCATTTCGGAGCTTACTTTCTCCTTCCTCAGAGGCACGTTGTCAGCACACCGATCAAACTTCCATTTAGTCCCTCGCGCTGCTGCACCACTTTATTGACCTCCGGTGTGTCCATTTTACAGAGGTGCACGCTGGGACTTATAGTTCAGAATTTCAATTATTCGCCTCCAGTGGCTTGTGTGCTGCACAATATTTTTATGGACTGCTTTTTACCCTCCAGTGGGCTTCGGGGTTACAATCCGGTCTTTTAATCCAAGAACAATGTAACCCCGAAGCCCACTGGAGGGTAAAAAGCAGTCCATAAAAATATTGTGCAGCACAATATAAAAATATTGTATAATCTTACAATCTGCCAATAATGAATATGCTCCTCATACAATGATATCTAGTCTCTGGATACATAAGTGGACAATATCCCTTTAAATGGTACCTCCTCCCCTTCATTGGGTTAGGTAAATCTGAAAATTAGGTGATATCCTTTTAAAAAACGAACCCCGCCTCCTCCCCTGGAAGGATATATAAAGTAATGGAAGAAGGACTTTCTGTGATCTTCCATTTTCCCTCTTGAACCCCTGACGGAAGGAACCGTTCGGCGCTGCTGCTTCGAAAAAATCGGTAAGAGCTAATGACACCCCGTGTTAATGTCAGTTTCACTCGCTGCAGAATACTATGTCGGCTTTTTATTTGGAAGCCGTGTCTATTTGACTCATTACGAACTTCCTTGTCGGCTTTTCACTCAAGGACCATAACATTAAGGTTCTAATATAGGTATTAGATAAATTACCAACTTTACATCAATCGCTAATCTATATAATTTAATAATATCCCCTTTAGATTTCTAGTCAAGGTTGCACTATTCCAGGCACCCCTGATCAACTAAATCTATACCCATATGAAGGAAACGGCAGTGAATAAACCCCGTGTTAATGTCAGTTTCACTCGCTGCAGAATACTATGTCGGCTTTTTATTTGGAAGCCGTGTCTATTTGACTCATTACGAACTTCCTTGTCGGCTTTTCACTCAAGGACCATAACATTAAGGTTCTAATATAGGTATTAGATAAATTACCAACTTTACATCAATCGCTAATCTATATAATTTAATAATATCCCCTTTAGATTTCTAGTCAAGGTTGCACTATTCCAGGCACCCCTGATCAACTAAATCTATACCCATATGAAGGAAACGGCAGTGAATAAACCACTGAGAAGCACAGAAATATACAAACGGCTCCACCTATCGTCGAGATACCATACTGAATCAAAAAGGTAAACAAACGCCAAGGGATAAACACCAAGGGACTCGGGTGAAATTCGCTAACAAGCCGTAGTTTCTTTATGTTTATGTTTAAGGGACAAACATTGTTTTCTTGTTTCTCCTTCTATCTTCAGGACGTTTTTAATTCTTCCCGACATTGAATGTTAATCTGATTATATACCATCAACAATCGCTAGACACGAAGAGCGGGTAGAACTGTCTAAGCGTACTTGAAAGACTAGAGCTCCCCATTACGCACCTTTTTGTTTGGGATAACGGCGTTCTTTAAATAAGGTAATTTATGGAATAATCAATTCCTTTTAGAAATTGCCCAATGAAGCTCAGATAATATGAACCTAAAAACCAGGTAGATTGAATCCTTTTTTCCATTTGTATAGGAACAGTTCCCTTGTAGACAATCAAGTGTACCGTTTTGGGGTTGAAAACTAAAAGAAATCGACCTTATGTCAAAGAAGTGAAAAGTACGCAGCGTCTATTTGCTTTTTCAGGTAAATCTGCCATTTAATATATAATAGAGGGCAAAGTTAGCATACCGTTTTGTATTTAATCCCAAAAGTGAAATTTGAGATATCATTAAGTTGTGATTCTTTTTACTAAATAGGCAGTGTCTGCCGCTCACACCAGAGTATAGGGAAAAAAACACTGCTTCCCTGTTTCAAGCATCAACAAAATACTGCAGTGGAAGGTCACTACAATTTCCTTTTTTAGGTAAGAGATTTTTTGAAGAAACTTTCTGGGAAACCAATGACTAATATAGACATTATATATGGCTAGCAGTCATTGAAGGATCTCTTTCAGACATTGGCAGTTTGAATCAGTATCGGTTTTTAAGTATGAGAAATTAGATATAGAAATCCAGTATAAGGTTGTTTGGGACGACGTTATATAATAGGGATTAATTAATTTTTTACAAAATGTTACGCAATCCACGTAAATGGAGATCACCTTACTCCTTTCTCCTTTTTAGTTTTTAACAAAATATTTACCTACCTAGTCTGTTATATTTTAGGTTCCCAATATAAATGTACTTTAGGGCTTCTACGATTCTGCACGATCATGCATACGAAACATACAAGCCTGGCTAGGAAATTGAATTTTTATCTATTGTTGCTTTTTGATCTGAACGTACAATATATGCTCATCAAACATGGAAACTATCAACAGATTGTTGTTAAATGCTGTTATCTGATGGTCATCTTTGGTTAGCTGTAACAAGAACCGCTAGATGTAACCTAAAAAATGTTGACCATACATCTATCTAAAACTTGTTTTTATTCTGTTTAGAAAAAAGTGGCTGCATATTATAAAGTCCTGATGAAGACAAAAGATTTGTCGAAACGCGTTGACACAGCCCAAGTCTAACAAAAGAATTTTTTGGAAAAACTATTTTAAAATTAACCTTTTATTTTTCTGTATTTTAATAATGTATTAGAAATGTCATTCCTAATCAATGTAACATTTGTCTAATTACATATTTTTTATCAGATGGATTTTTTTATAAAAATAAATTAAAATGCATTTTTGATATCATAACAGTCTGTTGATTTTTCTGATTTTTTATTTTTTTATCATATGTTGTCATTATAATGTGTTGTGATTAAGCCAGGTCCTTGTAACTAAAAGTCTGCCTGGGTTTATACCTTTTCAAAAACTGTTGTTTCCCTGACCCAGGAGCTAGATCCTTAACAGGGGGTCCCTGATACTTACCCAAGATGATGTCACATATTACATCATTCATGACATGGTCAGTGACATCACTGATGACATCTCAAATGACATTACTGATGACATCACTGATGACATCATCCAGTGAATGTGGTTTGCTTCGTTATTTAAATATGCATTATATATATATAGCAATTTGCATTGAAGAATGAGTGGATATATAAAAATAAATATTTGGATGGAGGATTTAGTAGCAGTGTAATTGACTGTTTACTTGACCAATTTATAGTGTCTCACTAAATACAGTGGATAGTGACTAAACTGTGTGAATATTTGTATCACTTTGTCAGTTGTTGTGTAAACTGGTTCTCCAGTTGGTAACTAGCTATGTGAAAGTCTATATTAGTTATTGATTAGTTAACTGAGTATTTGTATGGGAGAGTGGATGTGTGTGTGGTTTGGTGGGGAGTGTGTGACTGCCCAAAGAGGTGTGAATACTTGATTCACTAGATATATGAAGTTAAAACTACATGTTCTAACAGTTGTTTGGGTGACTTAATATCTTTATGGGTGTGGTGATGAGCAAATATATTTCTCAATGGTACATGTCCAACAAACTAGAAAAATAAAAGGCAGTGTATGTGTCAGTTGTTGTATATAAATAAGTATACATAAGACTCAATGATTGTGTGAGTGACTGTATGGATAACTGTATACTTGTAATAATGATTTTATAATTCACTAAGTATGACTTACTATCTAAATGAATAGATGAAGTTGTGTTTGTATAAGTGTGTAGCTAAGTAAATATGTAAGTATGATCCATTGTTTGCAAAAGTGAGTAGGATGACTTCATGTGTGAATAGGATGTGTGCTGGTGTGTAATGTCGATATAGGTGTATAAGTATTTTTGATAGTGTTCTATTGTTCATTGACCGCATGTTTGAGTGAATCTACAGGTAAGTGATTAGATGTGTGTATACATCTATGAATCACTGAGTGGGTTTTTAGATACTTGTATTGCTGTGACAATGGATTCAAAAATGATACTCTGTATTTTACAAAGAGTGATAAAAGATTTTACTAGTGTATGAAAAGGTGTATGTGATTGTCACATGGATGATGTCATCAGTGATGTCATCAGTGATGTCATTTGAGATGTCATCAGTGATGTCACTGACCATGTACTGAAGGATGTAATATGTGACATCATTAGCAGTGGATTGCGGGTGCGCGAAATATAGTTAGTACAACTAACTATATAGGAGCAATTTCAATGGTTTTGTATGCGTGAAATGTCCAGCTAACTATAACACCCCTAAAACGTATAGTTTTTTGAGTGAATTTTAAAGGTTTTTTAAATGCTAATTCCTAACTATATAAGACCTGAAACCTCTGGTTTTTTCAGCGAATTTCAAATGTTTTTTAAATGCTAATTCCTAACTATATAAGGCCTGAAACCTATGTTTTTTTCAGTGAATTTGCAAGGTTTTTTAAATGCTAATTCCTAACTATATAAGGCCTGAAACCTATGGTTTTTTCAGTGAATTTCAAAGGTTTTTTTAATGCTAATTCCTAACTATATAAGACCTGAAAGCCCACCAGGAATCTCCAGTATGCGCTAGGGGACTGCATTGCAGAGAGGTGTAATGAAGCCACGCCCCTTTTTACTCCTCTCTGCAACGCAGCCCCCAGGCGTGTTTTCAGAGGGGGAACTAATTCCCCTTGCATACTGGGGGTCCCTGGGGGCCAGCTAGCCCACCTTGAACCTGCAGTATGCACCAGGTGGCTGCATTGCAGAGAGGTGTAATGAGGCCACACCCTTTTTTTACACCTCTCTGCAACGCAGCCCCCGTGCATGTTTGAAGAGGGGGAACTTATTCCCCTTGCATACTGGGGGCCCCTGGGGGCCAACTAGGCCACCTGGAACCTCCAGTATGCGCCAGGGGGCTGCATTGCACAGAGGTGAAATGAGGCTATGCCCCTTGTTACACCTCACTGCAACGCAGCCCCCTGGCGCGTTTGCAGAGGGGGAACTAATCCCCTTGCATACTGGGGGTCCCTGGGGGCCAACTAGCCCACCAGGAGCCTCCAGTATGCGCCAGGGGGCTGCATTGCAGAGAGGTGTAATGAGGCCACACCCTTTTTTACACCTCTCTGCAACGCAGTCCCCGTGCATGTTTGAAGAGGGGGAACTAATTTCCCTTGCATACTGGGGTCCCTGGTTGCCAACTAGCCCACCAGGAGCCTCCAGTATGCGTCAGGGGGCTGTGTTGCTTTGCCCCGGAGCGCGGCGGTCCCCGGGGCAGTGTGGGGGGGATTGGGCAATCCCCACATTTCTTTATCCCTATGCCCCTGTGATTTGGTCCCCCTGGGGGGTAATTTAAAAAAAAATAACGGGTTTAAAAAAAAAACAATTGGCCTTGGGGGTCTTTGTGGGACCACCTTAACAGGCCTAGGGGGTCAGGGTGCTTCTACCCTGCCCCCTTTTTGTGTTCTACACATTTGTTTTACTGCTTTCTTTTGCCTCAGTCTAATGAGCACAAGATGGCTGCCAACACTTCCTGGTTTGGAGTGTTGACTGCCAATAAGCATGTAGCTTTCTCGGAAAGGTACGGGCACCGTCCGCATACCGTACGCATACGTACGCGGACCCGTGCACGCACGGTACGCGCACCCCGTTATTTTTCGGTATAAAAAAAAAATTGCCTTGGGGGGTCCTAGTGGGAACCCCTGAGCAGGCCTAGGGGGTCAGGGTGCATCTACCCTGCCCCCTTTTTAAGTTCTACACGTTTGTTTTTCTGCTTTCTTCTGCCTCAGTCTACCGAGGCACAAGATGGCTGCCAACAATTTCTGTTTTGGAGTGTTGACAGACATTGGCAGCCAATCAGCATGCAGCTCATGCACGCGAAGGTCCGCGCACGTCCACGCACGTATATATGAATATATATATTATAGTTAGCTGGACATTTTACTCATACAAAACCATTGAACTTCCCCCGTTATAGTTAGTTGTACTCACTATAACTTGCGCACCTGCAATCCACTGCTGATAATGTCACATATTACATCATTCATGACATGGTCAGTGACATCACTTATGACATCACTGATGACATCATCCAGTGAATGTGGTTTGCTTTGATATTTAAATATGTATCATAAGTACACTACTTTGCATTGAAGAATGAGTGGCTATATAAATATAAAGGTGTGGATGGTGGATTTAGTAACAGTGTCATTGATTGTTTCCTTGACTAATTTGTAGAGCCTCACTTTATATAATGTGTAGTTACTAAACTGTGTGAAAGTCTTTATTGCTTTGTCTTAATTGCTATGTTAAAAACGATATTTGTTATTGGTTTCCTAACTGAGTATTTATATGGGTAAATGAATGTCTATGTGGTTTAGTGGGGGGGGGGTGTGATTGCCAAAAAATGTGTGAATAGTTCATTCAGTAGGTACATGAGGTTAAGACTACATGTTATAACAGTTGTTTCAGTGAGTGTATATGTTTATGGGTGTGGTGGTGATGAAATATTTCTTTCAATGGTACATCTCCATTGAACTTGAAAAAAAGGCAGTGTATGTCACAGTTATATCTAATTAAGTGTGTCTAAGACTTAGTAATTGTATGAGTCACTATATGGATAACTGTATACTTGCAATAGTGATTTTATAACACACTAAGTGTGAGTTACTATCTATATAAATAGATGAAGTGGTGATTGTATAAGTGTGTAGGTGAGTAAATGTAAGTATAATCAATTTCTATTGGTGTGTCAATGGTTTCAAATACGGCACTTTCTATTTTACAGTGAGTGATGAAGATTATACTAGTGTGTGATGAGGTGTATTTGATTGTCACATGGATGATGTCATCAGTGATGTCAGCAGTGATGTCATTTGAATGACATCAGTGATGCCATCAGTGATGTCACTGACCATGTCATGAATGATGCACTTTTTGTGACGTTCCGGTGGCGCCGAAGACTGAGTGATATTTATCACGCAGGACTAAGCCACTTTTTGTGGCATAATCCTGCCTGATAAATATCAGTCCCTTTAACATAGTGTCCTGCGTTAAAGGGGTGTGCAATGGGTGTTGCTGGGGGCGTTCCCAGCAGCATCCATGGACTTGAGTAATTTATAGCATCCTCAAAGTCAGTCTTTCAAAAATTCCAAAGTATAGGACATGATAATCTAAATCCAAATGTTTCTCAAGAAAAGTCATAAACCGTGTCCGTGGGTCATATCTGCCCAAACGCCGATATTCCTAATGATTGAAAATGACTTTTCTTTAGAAACATTTGGATTTGGATTATCATGTCCTATACTTTGGAATTTTTGAAAGACTGACTTTGAGGATGCTATAAATTACTTAAGACTGCCCGAATTGTGTGGGTAAAATTGATACCTAGTCACTTTGAATAAGAATGTACTTACATCTCGTCTAACATTTGGAAGAAATATCTAGTTATATGACAACAGGATACCGACATAACTTGAAGGAAATAAGAACGCCCTGAAGAAGTTCTGTTGTACAGAACGAAACGCGTCGGCTGGCTGGGGTACATAAACTTAAGGAAAATAAAAGCATTTGAATATACACCAGGATTCAGTGCTTCAATAAGGACTCTAAGTGATATGATTTGATTGGACTTGTTGTGCAAGTGGTGCTGTGCCAAACTTTGGAATATTCTCCACTACTCTCTACTACTCACTCTCTACTACTCCACTACTCTCTAATACTCACTCTCTACTACTCATTCTCTACTACTCTAGTACTCTCTACTACTCTCTCTCTACTACTCACTCCCTACTACTCACTATCTACTACTCTCTACTACTCACTCTCTACTGCTCTCTACTCTTTACTACTCACTCTCTACTACTCTCTCTCTACTACTCACTCTTTACTACTCACTCTCTACTACTCTCTACTACTCACACTCTACTTCTCACTCTCTACTACTCTCTACTACTCACTCTCTACTACTCTCTCTCTACTACTCTCTACTACTCACTCTCTACTACTCACTCTACTACTCACTCTCTACTACTCTCTACTACTCACTCTCTACTACTCACTCTCTACTACTCTCTACTACTCACTCTACTACTCACTCTCTACTACTCTCTACTATTCTCTCTCTCTGCTACTCACTCTCGACTACTCACTCTCTACTACTCTCTACTACTCACTCTCTGCTACTCTCTACTACTCAGTCTTTACTACTCTCTACTACTCTACTACTCACTCTCTACTGCTCTCTACTACTCACTCTACTACTGCTCTCTACTACTCACTCTACTACTTACTCTCTACTACTCTCTACTACTCCCTCTCTACTACTCACTCTCTACTACTCTCTACTACTCACTCTACTGCTCACTCTCTGCTACTCTCTCTACTGCTCTCTACTAATCTCTACTACTCACTCTCTACTCTCTATTACTCACTCTCTACTCTCTACCTCTCTACCTCTCTCTACTAGTCTCTACCTCTCTACCTCTACCTCTCTACCTCTACCTCTCTACCTCTCTACCTCTCTCTACACGCACACATATACACATATATATGCATATATATGCATATGCATTTATATATATGTATGTGTGTATATATATATATATACATACATATATAAACATATATATTCTGCATATCTATATAAATACAAATATAAATGCATGCATACATATACATATATGCATACATATGCATGTTATTTACATGAAAGTTTGAAAAACACTAATAAAAGCAAAGCTAAATAGCCACCTCATTACAAACAGAATGGCTTTAACTTAAAGAAGGGCGCGATCTATTGCATTTTAAATGCTTGTTTACTTTGGTTCCATCAAGAAAGCATTCAGATGTGTCACACATTTGCCATGAATTCTGAATGTAAGCACTCTAGTTGCTCATTAGATCACTGTAGTAAAGCTACTGCTCACCAGGGAAGTCTGTTGCTGGTATTCAAAGTGCATGTTTCAGTCTGCATGTCAGAATTTTTTTTAATGAAATAGAAGAGGATTTGAGAAGTCACTCAAAATGTGCCCTAATTTTTCTTTCTGAAGCACTAATCATAATTTGTATGGCAAAATGAACCCCCTCATTTTGTTCCTTTTTAAATGAAATGTTTTCAGACTTACCACTTCATTCCAATCAAGATGGCTTCTGCTGTGCTATACTTTTGTCATAAGTAAGACTGTTAGCGCTCTAGTTGTTCTTTAGAACACTCTGGGGCATTCTGTCATTGGGCTATACTTGGGCTACATCTGGGTGATATTTGGGCTACATTTGGGCTCTTTTGTCTCTGGTGGCCATCTTGGGAGACTTCATGTCAGAATGTTTTAATGAAATAGAAGACAATTTGAGAAGTCCCTCAAAATGTGCCCTAATTTTTCTTTCTGCAGCACTAATCATACTTTCTATGGCAAAATATACCCCCTCAGTTTGTATCTTTTTAAATTAAATGTTTTAAGAGTTACCACTTTATTCCAATCAAGATGGCTTCAGGCGTGCCATACCTTTGTAATAAGTAGGACTGTTAGCACTCTAGTTGTTCTTTAGAACATTCTAGGAGGCTGCAGTAGAACACAAAGGAATCAACTGGCAGTCTCTGTCCTTGTTGGATGTACATGTTTTACTGAGCATGTCAGACTTCATTCTCAGATGACTGAGAAAGATAATGTGAATTTACAGAAAATATGCTTTCAGTGTAGCTTATAGATCCCCTTCCAAACCACTGTGGGGAAAGCATTAGATAATAGTTTTCTTTCAAACATGATTCATGATATCCCAGCAGAAGTCTTTTTCACATGGTAAAATCACCTTAGAACACACCACAACGATTTATAATGTAACTACAGTCTTAAAACCTTCTATTAACTGCAATGCTCTTTAATGAGGTGCTATCATGAACGCGTACCCCGCGATTTAAGAAATAAATATATATATTTGGGCCTGGGGGGTCATTGTAGGACTCCCTGAGCAGGCCTAGGGGGTCAGGGTGCTTCTACCCTGCTCCCTTTGCGTGTTTTGCACCTTTGTTTTTTTGCTTTCCTGTGCCTCGGTCTACCGAGGCACAAGATGGCTGCCAACACTTTCTGGTTTGGAGTGTTGACAGACATTGGCAGCCAATCAGCATGCAGCTCGTGCTCAGAATGGTACAGAGTACAGTAAGATTACAGTAAGCTTACAGTAAGCTGCTATAGATATATATATATATATTTTCTCTTTTGATTTTCTCAGGAACTACTGAAGGGATTTACACCATTTAAACAAAAGGCACTTCTGCAGACCAGTCCCTACAATTTTGCCAAGTTTGGTGTAATTCCGTTCAGCGGTTCGGGCTGTAGCCGTGTCTAAACGTCCTATGGAAATTAACATGTGGAAAACACATTTTGGTACCCCCCTTTTTTCTTAGCCCCCGCTTGACGAATCCCCCCAACACTTTCAGGGAAGGAGCAGATCTGAGCTGGCCAAAATTTTGGAAAACTGCACGCAAATTCCTCAATCGACGCCAAAGGTATTCCAAATAGAATGTTGCGGATTTCCTATGGAAACTAGGTCCTAACTATATATACCTACTGGCGACCGCCAGTAGGTAATATATATATATATATATATATATGTGTATATATGTGTATATATATATATATATATATATATATATATATATATATATATATATATATATATATATATATATATATATATATATATATATATATTCACTGAAAAAACCATAGGTTATAGACCATATATAGTTAGGAATTTGCATTTACAAAACCATGAAAATTCACTGAAAAAACCATTGGTTATAGACCATATATAGTTAGGGATTAGCAACCTTAATTTACTCGCACAAAACCATAGAAATTCGCATATATAGTTAGTTGCAATAACTATATATCGCGCACCCGCAATCCACTGCTGATGATGTCACATATTACATCATTCATGACATGGTCAGTGACATCACTGATGACATCACTGATGACATCTCAAATGACATCACTTATGACATCACTGAGGACAACATCCAGTGACTGTATGTTTCTGTAAAGGTAAAATATGTCTTACATATTGAAGAATGAGTGGATGTATAAGTGTCTGGATGAAGGATTTAGTAGGTGCATGACTGACTGTATGAGAGAATGATTAAATGTGTCTCACTGAGTGCATGGGTTAGTGACTAAACTGTCTTAATTTGTGCATCATTATATCTGTAGTTCTGTAAACTGCTGCATGTGTTGATCAGTAGCTATATGAGTAACTATATGGGTTATTTATTGGTTGCCCAAGTATTTGTATGGGAGAGTGAGTGTGTGTGTGGGGGTGGCTGGGAGGTGTGTGACTCTGTGCATAGATGTGTGAGCAGTTGATTCACTAGATGTATGGGTTAAAAAGTGCATGTGGAAACAGTTGTATGGGCGGTTGACTGTCTGCATGAGTGTATTGGTGAGTGATTGGATTTCTCAGTGCTACATGTCAAAGTAAGTACATATGTAAAACACAGTACATGTAAGAGTTGACATATATAAATAACTGTGCATAAGAGCCAGTGAATGTGTGAGTGGCTGTATGGATCATTGTGAACTTGTATCAGTGATTGTATAAGAGAGTAAATATGTGTTAGTATATGTTTGATTAAGTAAGGTTTGTATAACTGTATAGTTGAGGAAATGGGGGTGTGATTGATTCTTTGCATGACTGACTAGGTGTGTGAGTAACTCCATGGATGAGTGACAGTCTGTGAGTGTCTGTTTACACTGATTGTATCTAAGGTTATATTAGAGTCTGAAGAGGTTCATCGTATTATCACATGCATGATATCATCAGTGATGTGATCAGTAATGTCAAATGAGATGTTATCAGTGTTTTCATCCGTGATGTCATTTGAGATGTCATCAGTGATGTCATCAGTGATGTCATTTGAGATGTCATCAGTGATGTCTTTTGAGATGTCATCAGTGATGTCATCAGTGATGTCACTGACCATGTCATGAATGATGTAATATGTGACATCATCAGCAGTGGATTGCGGGTGCGCGATATATAGTTATTGCAACTAACTATATGTGCGAATTTCTATGGTTTTGTGCGAGTAAATTAAGGTTTTGTAAATGCTAATCCCTAACTATATATGGTCTATAACCAATGGTTTTTTCAGTGAATTTTCATGGTTTTGTAAATGCAAATTCCTAACTATATATGGTCTGTAACCTATGTTTTTTTCAGTGAATTTCATTGGTTTTTTAACAGCTAATATCTATAGCTGTAAAATATATTCTTTATTACGTGACGTATCACGCAGCCACGTGAGACGCCTCATGACGCGTCGCATAAACGTGACGTATCGTCTCTGCAGCGCAAACAAATCCCGTAACGTAAGCGCGCCAGAGCACGCTTACAGATATATATATTTTTTTTAACCTTAATTAGACAAAATCCACACGTGCACATATCTTGAGGCCTTGCAAAGGCACATCAAACAAACAGTCCCTACAATTTTGCCAAGTTTGGTGGAAATCTATTCCTTTACATTTTATTTTACTGTTTCTCTTGGTTTTCCCCTTGTTACGCTTACCGGAACGCTACCCGGTACGCAAACCGGACGCTCCAAAAACACAAGATGTCGGACTCCCGTTACGCTGCCGGTTAGCTGCCCAGTTAGCTGCCTGGTTCGCGTACCGGGACGCGCCTCTACGGCGAAAAATCGCAATTTTTTTTGTTTTTTTTTTTGCCCCGCGGGCCACTTTAATATCCCCCTCATCAATCCTAGGGGGTCAGGAGGGGTCTACCTTGCCCCCTTTCCTTCATTTCCCCCTTCGTTTTTCACCACCTCTTGTCTCTCGAGCCTACCGAGAGACAAGATGGCGGCCGCTCCAGACTGTTTACAATGTTGACAGCCAATCAGCTTCTCCTCAGACTCCCGTTACGCTGCCGGTTAGCTGCCCGATTAACGTACCAATTTGCGCCTCTACGACAAAAAATCGCACTTTTTTTTTTTTTTTGGGCCCCGCGGGGCACTTTAATATCCCCCTCATCAATCCTAGGGTGTCAGAAGAGGTCTACCTTGCCCCCTTTCCTTCATTTCCCCCTTCGTTTTGGCCTCCTCTTGTCTCTCGATCCTACCGAGAGACAAGATGGCGGCCGCTCCGGACTGTTTAGAATGTTGACAGACACTGGAGAGCCAATCAGCTTCGCTTCGCAAAGCTCCGTTACGCGAAAAGTACGCGAACTGGTGCGCTATCCGGTACGCTGTCACAGATATATCTGTTTTTTTAAACATTAATTTCTCAAAATCCACTGGAGCACATATATTGAGACCCAGCAAAGGCACATCGGGCTAACAGTCCCTACAATTTTGCCAAGTTTCGTGCAAATCCATTCAGCCGTTCGAGCTAAAAGTGAGGCCAAACGCCCTATGGAAAAATGAATGGGAAAAACGCGTTTTGGGACCCCCCTTTTTTCTAGGCCCCCCCTTCACGGAACCCCCCCAAATTTACAGGGGCTGCTCGGAAACAAAATGTGCCATTTTCCTGAAAATTTCAGCCGATTCCGTCCACATACGCCAAAGTTATTAGACATAGAACTTTCAAAAGTTCCATAGAGAAAAAATCCTAACTATATATACCTACTGGCTATTGCCAGTAGGTAATATATATATATATATATATATATATATATATATATATATATATATATATATATATATATATATATATATATATATATATATATATATATATATATATATATATATATATATATATATATATATATATATATATATATATATATATATATATATATATATATATATATATATATATATATATATATATATATATTTATATCCAACCAAAGATGCCCTGATGTGAGAACGAGATGAAAACGGGGTGGCTTTTACACCAGGAATGTATTAAAATCAGCATAACAGTCCAAAGTTCAGTAACATCCCAACTCGTTTCAAAGCCAGGGCGGCTTCTTCATCAGGGGAAAGTCACAGTGAAATGGAGCTGCTGCATCGAAGAGTACCTAACCACATGCATAAATGAATCACAGGTGTGTAGTGGCAAATCATGCTGGTACACGTAGTTCAATGTTCAAGCAGTAATATTACCACAGTGGGCCTCCATTCAGTTGCGACCAATAAAAGTCCATAATAAAGCCAAGTGGGCCTCCGAGCAGATACACCTGGCTTTTGCAGAAATTTCACTCCCCGTTCTGCCTTGAATCCGACGTGAGGTTTCTCCCATCGCAAGTCCCCACAGCTGATTAACAACCACACTATTCAGAAAGGAGGCTGCCAGTGATAGTACAGTACATGCTCGCAGCCATCATCCAACTTCCCTGTTAAACAGCATCCCATATGGGGAACTTTTATGTGCTCGATGAAACTGTAGCACAGATGAAGCGTACAAAAATGAGGCCATCAATATGAAATAACGATTTAGAGATTGTGGATATTCTGAAAAAGTTCTCACTCAGGCACATACAAAACGATCCACAGTTATGCACACAGATGCGCTTTTCGCCCCACAAAAGTCGAAAATCAAACAGGACAATTCTGAAAATCCACGTATGATAACGACATACAGTGTTAGATCCAACAAACTAAGGTCCTTAATGAACAAACATTGGGGTCCTTGTAAAGTCTGATACCTCAATAGGTAAAATGGTTGGCGATTCCCCTGCAGTTACCTATAGAAGGCCTAAGTCTCTTAAAGAAAAATTGGTCCACAGCCATCAGAGTGTGGAAGCAAATAAAACATGGCTTCAACCAAGACAGGGATTCCATAAATGTAATGCCTGTAAGGCCTGTAAATTCATCACAAGTTGTGGCACACACAAAATGCACAATGGTAAGATCAAATATATCAACAAATATATTACCTGTACTACTGGGTTTGTAGTATATTTGCTGATATGCCCATGTGGATTATGCTACACTGGCAGTACCATACTGGCTCCCAAAAAACATATTTTAGAGCATCAGAGAGCGATCACTAATGTGGATTTCAACTATCCAGTCGCCAGGCATTTCTACGATGCACACGGACATTATAGAAAACTGCAAAGCTTCTGTGTCATTGATAGAGTGTACAAACACATCCGAAGGGGAGATCGAGAAAAGAAGTTACAGATTCTAGGATCAAAAAATGTAATCGATCCTAATACCAGGACCCCCTATGGGTTAAATAAAGAAGAAGAACTATGCACACATATAGGTGTATAGATATACAGTGTACTCATGGTCCCACAATCCTTTTGAAAAAACTCTCCACACCTGAAAGTCAAGCGCTTTCACCCCCACTCTAACATATTACTTCCTGAGTTACCAGCTTCTTCTTTTGATTTAGAAATATGAATTGAGGGGACAATGAGAATTTAAAGTTGATTTGGTCTGTTCGAAGAGGTCAGTTATATATATATACAATTGAGGAAGATGCATTAATCAATATTGCTGCTTATTGTGTAGCTAACCTGGGTGAATTGATCACTGTGATGAAACAACTAGAGAGCATGTGAAACGTCATGATGTTGAAAGGCATTTGCACGTAATAGAATAGACTAATATACCAAAAGGATGGCCTAAAATAAATAAATTATACACCACTTGGCAGGCGTGCAATTTGCAGGTACTATGAATTTAATAAGTACATTTGCCACAAATGTAAAATATAGATGTTTTTGCGTTTCTGTATACTTAAATTATCAAATAATTGGATGACAATTTTTCTTTAGTATTGGTTTTGTCCCTTGTGCAATAATGAAAAGGAAAATTCAACCGGGTGGTGCTTTCCTCAGTTTCCATGAAATCAAATTGAAGGGTTATTCGTTGTATGCATTTCTTTCCCTTAAATTCTCAAATGTTTTAATATGAACATGAAATGAATTTACAATGTAATATAGAGAATCATTTTTACGAATAATTGACCCAGTACATGAATTTTGAATTACGATGATTTTCTTCCCCGAATATTTCTTCCAGGTCTATGATAAAAACGTCATCAGAAAATGGCAACCCGTAAGAGTTCTAACAACTTGACAAAGGCCGTTTTACGGCTGAAACGCATTGTTGTGGTGATTAAAATGTACCCCATTCCGAGTTGGTGTGCCGCCTCCTCTCTATTGGAGTTGTCTTATTGATATATATATATATATATATATATCCAACATGAACAGTTGCCCGCTGTAGAAAATGCCACTCGCACAAATAAACTTGCCAATCTTAGTTTATTGCAGGAAGCAACACGAGACCTGCGACTGGCACACACGATGATCGATTTCCTCCCAACGAGTTTCATGTTAAAAAAACACTTCGGCTCTGGGACCAAAAGTCAATAGTGAGGCACTTTAGAGAGGCAACCTTTATGTTCCAATTACTCTGCCTCAGTGGGTGTGGCCAAGACAATGGCCTGTTGGTAATTGTGGTGCTCGTCGTTCTCCTTCAGTGAGTGGCATCACACCTTGCTTTTCATATCTTAAATGTATTATCCAAGTGGATTTGTGGCACAATTCAAAGTAAATCGTACTACTTACTTTTTCCCACGAAAAAACGGCACCTGTGTCCATGAGCAAGTCCGCCATTTGACGAACTCGATGGGGTGCTGAGACAGCACCGGGGAGTCTTCCGCAGCTCAGGCAAAGCCGCTTAACATCCAACATGAACAGTTGCCTGCTGTAGAAAACGCCACTCACACAGGTAAACTTGCCAATCTTAGTTTATTGCAGGAAGCAACCCAAGACCTGGGACTGGCACATATGATGATTGATTCCCTCCCAATGCGTTTCATGTTAAAAAAATACACTTCTTCAGGGGCTCTGGGACCAAAAGTCAATAGTGAGGCACTTTAGGGTGGCAACCTTTATTTTCCAATTACTCCGCCTCAGTGGGTGTGGCCAAGACAATGGCCTGTTGGTAATTGTGGTGCTCGTCGTTCTTCTTCAGTGAGTGGCATCACACCTTGCTTTTCATATCTTAAATGTATTATCCAAGTGGATTTGTGGCCCAATTCAAAGTAAATCGTGCTGCTTATTTTTTCCCACAAAAAAACGGCAACTGTGTAAATGAGCAAGTCCGCCGTTTGACGAACTCGCTGGAGTGCTGAGACAGCACCGGGGAGTCGTCCTCGGCTTAGGCAAAGAGTTCTAACAACTTGACAAAGGCTGTTTTACGACTCAAACGCGTTGTTGTGGTGATTAAAATGTACCCGATTCCGAGTTGGTGTGCCGCCTCCTCTCTATTGGAGTTGTCTTATTGATATATAATATATATATATATATATATATATATATATATATGTATATATATATATATATATATATATATATATATATATATATATATATATATATATATATATATATATATGTGTATATATATATATATATATATATATATATATATATATATATATATATATATATTCCAAACACTCGACTTGCCCCACTGGCACTTCAATCCTGAAGAATGGAGCACGGGCCACATATAAGGTGCTGAATAGTATTTTTATTGTCCCATCAGCATGCCGGCCTTTACGCGTTTTGGTTCCTTAAGTCGCCAGTAGGTATTTATAGTTAGGATCTACTTTCCATAGGAAATCCGCAACATTTTATTGGGAATAACTTTGGCGCCAGTGGACGAATCTTCACGAATTTCTCAAATTAGGTGGCCCGCTCCGCTCCGCTCCTTCCCTGAAAATGTGGCGGGGATTTGTCAAGCGGGGGCCGAGATAAAAGGGGGGTCCCAAAACGTGTTTTCTCCATGTTAAGTTCCTTAGGGCGGTCGAACTCACTTTTAGCCCGAACGGCTGAATGGATTTCCACCAAACTTGGCAAAATTGTAGGGACTGGTAGCCCGATGTGCCTTTGCTATGTCTCAAGATATATGCTCCAGTGGTTTTTACGAAAATTAACTTTGAAAAAATATTTTTTGGGCTACATTGGGCTATATATATGTTAGAGCCCAAATGTAGCCCAATGTAGCCCAATGTAGCCCAAAGATGGCCACCAGAGACAATAAAAAACAAATGTAGCCCAAATATCAGCCAGATGTAGTCCAACTATAGCCCAATGACAGAATGTCCCAGAGTGTTAGGAATTAGCATTTAAAAAACCTATGAAATTCACTGAAAAAACCATAGGTTTCACACCAGTTATAGTTAGGAATTAGCATTTAAAAAACCTAATAAATTCACTGAAAAAACCATAGGTTTCACACCAGTTATAGTTAGCTGGAAATTTTACTGACATAAAATCATTGAAATTCCACGTTATAGTTAGTTGGACTCACTATAACTTGCGCGCTTGCAATGCACTGCTGATGACGTCACATATTACATCACTCATGACATGGTCAGTGACATCACTCATTCCTTTCCCTTTATAAATGGCCCTACCAGTTTATTTGCGGCCTAATTTGTGCCTCCCTTAAAACATGCCTCTAGGTACTCCACTGATAGTCTGGCTAGTGGGATTTTATAAAAAGCACATATAATAAAAATTTTGAGAGTTAATAATCTAAATGTAGACATGGATAATTGCTGTTATGGGTAAAAACATTAAAATACTTGTTAAGGGGTCTCATACAGTGTAAAATAGGCTGTTACCTTTTCAGTGCATCTGCATGGATTAAAATAGATCACATATCCCTACACAACTCTTTCATTGATTTTCTGCTTATGCACCATGCCTGCATTTAACTATGTTAATAAAAGCTATGCCTGTCCCTTTCACTCTTACAAAACCAGAGAAATTCGGCTGTTATAGCTAGTTGAGCTAACTATAACTTGCGCCCCCGCAATGCACTGCTGATGATGTCACATATTACATCACTCATGACATGGTTAGTGACATCACTGAGACATCACTGACTGCATTTCAAATGACATCACTGATGACATCACTGATAACACCATCCAGTGAGTGTTTCTAAAAAGTTTAAATATGTTTTATATATTTATATGCCAAGGTGTATTGAAAAATGAGTGGGTGTATGAGTGTCTGTATGGATGATTTAGTAGGTGTGTGCCTGACTGTATAAGTGAGTGATTAAACGTGCCTTACTGAATGCATGGGTTAGTGGAAAGGGGCGACCACTCGGTCCCCCCGAACGTATGGTTGGGTGCCCCGATCCCCCCGGGAACCCATTTTGGGCGGGAGGCGTGTCTCGGCTGGTATGCCCGAAGTGGCGTAGCCGGGGCGCGCCTTTTCCCGCCCAAGAGGGGTTGTCCTAGACACCTACACTGTTGGACACGCCCCGTAGGCGGTTGGAGGAGGGTCCACGCCCTCCCGAGGAAGAATAAAAGGAGCAACAATCCAAGGAAGCATCCTCTTGTTCCTGTGCTTGGAAGCTGCACCTCCTCGTTGCACGTGAGCCCGAGACGGAACAAGGAGCCAATTTTGAAGCAGTTGCGGCAATCGAGAGATGCTGCGAAGGCACCTTGTCCTCTTGTTTCCCCGCAGGTTCCCTCGGAAAAGCCGGCGTCGAGCGTTGGAACAGCAGCAACAACAGATCCAGCTACTGGTTCGGGTAAGCAGCCGTTGCCAATAGCGGGGGAGGTATCGTTACCCTCGAGGAGGGAAAAGGTGGTTCAACATATCCCGATGGATGTGAAAGAAAGGATTTGGGCTGATAAATATGTGAACATGTTTTCACTGTTGACCGATCACTATGAGATAGAGCACGTTAAAAATCAGAAGGAGTTGTTGCATCCGTGTATGGCGTGCAAAAATGGCGGGTTTCAGAGTAGATGAAACGATCGCTAATTGGGCCAGGGCGTTTGGAATGTTCACAGCAATCATGGGGGAACGTAGGCCTGAAGTGTTGTCGGAATTAGCCTGTTACCAAACACGTATTCTGGAATTTTATGAATCATATGAAGGCAATCAATGGATGGGTTATGATAACAAATTTCGTAAGGCCAAGGAGCACGACTCATCCCTGACGTGGGATTGTTTCGACTCCATTTCCTGGTAGAAGCAGGTTATGCCGAACACGGCGAAGTCGTCTTCTCTTGGCGGGAATGGGGCAGAGCCTTCCCGCCATTATTTGGTGGTGCCCTTTCGGGAAGGCGCCAACGGGGATCAGCACACAAAGAATAATGGGAACTCGGGTAAAAAAGGGGTCTGTTGGAGCTTTAACAGAGGCAAGTGCACTAGGCCACAAGGGACATGCAAGTTCAGGCATGAGTGTGCAGGGTGCGGACAGTCTTCACACCCCGAGAGTTCGTGCAGAGCCAAGAATGGTGATACAGGAGGTAGAGGAGGGGCCAAACAGGTCTAACATCGACCGAGGGGCACCGTTACCTACTCCCGTTGATATCATGGCAATGATCCCTTGGCTGAACGAATACCCTGATCATGTCTCCGCTGGGGTGTTGCGAGACGGTTTCTCATATGGTTTCCACATCTCGGCGGGGGATTTTCGGGGGGAAGCACAGTGTAAAAATCAACTATCTGTTCAACAAAATACGGCGGTGGTACAGGCAAAGATTGCAAAGGAGGTGACCCGAGGTCGGGTTGCGGGACCGTATGTGAACCCGCCTGTTGTTAACTTTGTTTGTTCACCGTTGGGAGTAGTCCCCAAGAAGGACCCAGGTGAGTTTCGGTTAATCCATAATTTGTCCGCTCCTAGGGGTCTTTTGGTGAACGATGCGATTGACCCGGGAGTTTGTTCGGTGCGGTACGCATCCTTTGATGAGGCCGTCACCATGTTGAATCACCTGGGGCCCGGGGCGCTGATGGCTAAATCAGATATCGAGACAGCGTTCCGGTTGCTCCCGGTACACCCACAGGATCAGCGTCTCTTAGGTTTTGTGTTTCAAGGACGCTACTACATGGATAAATGTATGCCGATGGGCTGCTCCATCTCTTGTGCGTATTTTGAGAAGTTCAGTACTTTTTTGCAATGGGCGTTCACCAGAGCCACGGGCTTCGCACAGGTTATGCATTACCTTGATGATTTTCTGTTTTTGGGGGCAGCCGGGGGCACGGAATGTGAACATGCTTTGATGGAATTCTGTAATCTCATGAAAAGATTTGGCGTGCCACTGGCACCAGGCAAGACAGTGGGGCCATCTACTTCACTCGAGTTTCTGGGAATGGAGCTCGATTCAGTGGAGGGGTGCTTCCGTTTGCCCAAGGAGAAGGTAATGAAATTTAAGGCCTCGCTTGAAATATGCCTTGGTGAGAAAAAAGTAACTCTCCATCAGTTGCAACAAGCTGTGGGTCAGCTTAACTTTGCCCTTAGAGTGATACCGATGGCTCGCCCCTTTTCCCGCTCTATCGCACAAGCCATGGTTGGCCTCAAGGAAGGGCACCACCGCACAAGACTGTCAGCAGAGGTTCGCCAGGATATGCGCATTTGGCTGGCATTTCTGGCGGACTTCAACGGTCGCGTCGTGTGGACCAAACCGTCAGCTTCCTCCGAAGAGCTGGGGTTGTTGACCGACTCGGCAGGAAGTGTGGGTTTTGGCGCCATCTTTGGTAATCGATGGTCGGCACGAACATGGCCGGCGTGGTGGCACGATAGTGGGCTCACAGGTAACATTGGGTTTCTTGAGCTGTTCCCCATTCTGGTGGTCTTGAAAACATGGCCAGAGGGGTTTCGTGATCGCGCTGTGGTGTTCTGGTCTGATAATATGACTGTTGTGGAATGTATCAATAATCAGGCAGCACGCTGCAAGTGGATTTTGAGATTGCTGAAAGAAATTGTCCTGCTATGTATGAGACTAAACGTCCACTTTAGGGCAAGACACGTGCCGGGGGTACTGAACCAGGCAGCTGATGCACTCTCTCGTTCCCATATGCAGGCCTTCCGGGGTTTTTCTGCCCTCAGTGGACTTGGTGGCGGCACCATTTCCCGAAGCTCTCTGGTCTCTCGGTGCCCCGGATTACAAAACCTCGTGGGAGAGAGTCTAGCACCCAGGACAAGGAAGGCATATGAAGGGGCGTTCCGTTCCTATTGGTCATTTTTGGGTTCAGCTAGGGGGGAGCATTGGGGGCAGGAGGAGTATGTCCTGAAATTTCTGGTATCACTACATCAGGCAGGCCGATCACTGGCAACAGCCAATAGGCACAGGGCCGCCATTGCCTTCATGGTGCAGGCGCATGGCATCCAGGACCCCACATCGTCCTTTCTCGTAAAGAAGGCACTGCGTGGGTGGCAACGCCTTGAGGGTCGTAGAGTGGATGAGAGGCACCCGATAGGTCTAGCAAGGTTGTCCCTGTTAATGTCCGTACTCCCTGCGACTTGTTCATCTCAATCAGAGACGGTGCTGTTCCGGGCCGCTTTTGCATTAGCATTCCATGGGGCTATGCGGGTAAGCGAGCTGGTAGCAAGGAATAAGCAGGATACGGGGGGAGGTCTGTGTCGAGAACACATTCAAATTAAGGGTGAGACGATGGTAATCTCAATAGCCAGGTCCAAGACCGATCAGGGAGCGATCGGGGACAGTGTGGTAGTCCAGCGGATCCCGGGGTCTCCCATGTGCCCGGTAAAATGCGTGGAGGAGTATTTAGCGCAGAGGGCGGCCTCATGGGGGGGGAGCTTGCTGAGGCACACCGACGCCACCCCACTGACTAGGTTTCAGTTTCAGCGGGTGTTAACAATGGCAATCGCGGCAGCGGGCTTGGACCCGAGCGATTTTGGGACCCATTCCTTCCGGATAGGGGCTGCTACAGAGGCTACAGCCAGGGGTCTGAGTGTTGAAAAGGTGAAACACTTGGGGCGTTGGTCCTCGAATTGTTATAAAAGGTATGTGCGGTTGCACATGTTGTGAAGCTACTGTCATGCACTCACGCTTCTTGTTTTCTGTTTGGTTTTCAGTTTTGTGAGCAGGCTTTGCGGGGCGGACTGTGCAGTTGACCCGACACCTGGGGACCAGCGGTCAAAGATCACCGGCTGAGGGAAGAGTGGTGTGGGTCATTGGCCACTCATACGTGAGGCGCGCCGCAGACGTATTCAAAGCAGGTGACATGATTCACGTGGCTGGGGAATACGGGTACAGGGTGACCTTCCACGGAAGGGGCGGGCTCTGTATTGACCAGTTTCAAGGTTTTATGGAGGGACTGTTAGGGCGGACAAGGTCACCGCCGTCTGTAATCATAGTGCATCTTGGGGGCAATGATTTGGTGACCATTGGTCGACGAGTACTTCTCGAGTTAATCTTATCTTCAGTAAGTTGGTTGGCGAGAAGGGTTCCGGGGTGCACAATTGCATGGTCACACATGATTCCTCGGAAGATGTGGCGGGGGGCCCTCTCTGTGTCAGCCTTGAATCAATCTGTAAAGAAGGTTAATAACAAACTGGGTAGGTTGTTTCGTACAGGAAAATTGCATTGTGTTCCACATGGATGTATCCGGGGGGACCATATGTATCTGGAAGATGGGGTCCATTTGTCCCGGGAGGGAAATGTCTTACTCATAGGGGACTTCATAGCTTGGTTAAAGAGTTTGTGTAGCAATGACCTTTAGTAGGAGTTTTTGTGGGGGGTCTGGATAGCCGGTCAACTATCCGGCCTGTGGCGGTAAGGTCATGATCGGTGAGCAATAATTGGAAGATCCCTAGAGGTGGGGCGCCACCCATTATGGATGGGAGCGCCCGGGGGGAGGCGGCCATTGGCCCCTCACACGGGGAGGCGGTACCCTCTAAGGATGGGGCCGCCGAAAGGGAAGGCGGTCATAGGCCCCTCCCTGGGGAGGAGGGGCTACGGGCCCCTCCTGGGAATTTCCCGGGGCCATGACATCCGCGACGGCGGATGTGGTAAGCAGTGTGGGGTGGGAGGGGGGTCTACGCTACCTTCTAGACACCTCACACGAGTCCTCGGATGACCACCAAGATGGCGTCGAGTAAATATGGGGCCCCCGTTAAGACAAGGGAAATTGGAAGTTGGCACAGAGGTACAGTCCTCTGTGCGCCCGCCCCTCACAAGTAAGGGGGGGAGTTCTGGTATTAGGGATCTGACACCGGTTACGACCTTGCCGTTGGCCCGTAATGTTAGGATGTACAATTTGAATTTTGAGAAATGCATTTACAGGATGTTTTAGAATCGGCTAGGAGAACCTTTGTATTAGAGATATGTTAAAGTTAGCCAATAAACATCGTAATGTGTAAATGAAATTGTACATGATATGAAACTGTTATTTTAATGTTTTAATTTTGTTTCATATTTTAATAAATACGGCCGGGAGGGTAACTCCCTCCCGCCTTCCAAAAGTTCAAGAACCGTTTCCGTCTTCCCATTCTTGGGGATTGTGTTGGGAGGGGGTGATGGGTATCCCGGCCATATGAAAAGGGGCGACCACTCGGTCCCCCGAACGTATGGTTGGGTGCCCCGATCCCCCCGGGAAACCATTTTGGGCGGGAGGCGTGTCTCGGCTGGTATGCCCGAAGTGGCGTAGCCGGGGCGCGCCTTTTCCCGCCCAAGAGGGGTTGTCCTAGACACCTACACCGTTGGACACGCCCCGTAGGCGGTTGGAGGAGGGTCCACGCCCTCCCGAGGAAGAATAAAAGGAGCAACAATCCAAGGAAGCATCCTCTTGTTCCTGTGCTTGGAAGCTGCACCTCCTCGTTGCACGTGAGCCCGAGACGGAACAAGGAGCCAATTTTGACCCACCCACCAGCCCCTGATGGCAGCGATTTGTATTGCAATAAAGTCGATTAACGAGGATATTATCTCTTTTCAGGTTGTTTCGAATAAAGTTTGGATTGTTTTGATGTGACAATAAAATGGTTGCTCTTTTTTAAGCGAAGTATCGCAGCTGAGTTGAAAGAGGTGTTATTGCATAGTTTGAAGTTTATGTTTTGAAATGCCCAGTATAACTGTTTATTCTGTCCTCATTAGGTTAAAAAATGTCGTATTTATTTTTTGGTCGGGCGGTAAGGTCATGATCGGTGAGCAGTAATTGGAAGATCCCTAGAGGTGGGGCGCCACCCATTATGGATGGGAGCGCCCGGGGGGAGGCGGCCATTGGCCCCTCACACGGGGAGGCGGTACCCTCTAAGGATGGGGCCGCCGAAAGGGAAGGCGGTCATAGGCCCCTCCCTGGGGAGGAGGGGCTACGGGCCCCTCCTGGGAATTTCCCGGGGCCAGGACATCCGCGACGGCGGATGTGGTAAGCAGTGTGGGGTGGGAGGGGGGTCTACGCTACCTTCTAGACACCTCACACGAGTCCTCGGACGACCACCAAGATGGCGTCGAGTAAATATGGGGCCCCCGTTAAGACAAGGGAAATTGGAAGTTGGCACAGAGGTACAGTCCTCTGTGCGCCCGCCCCTCACAAGTAAGGGGGGGAGTTCTGGTATTAGGGATCTGACACCGGTTACGACCTTGCCGTTGGCCCGTAATGTTAGGATGTACAATTTGAATTTTGAGAAATGCATTTACAGGATGTTTTAGAATCGGCTAGGAGAACCTTTGTATTAGAGATATGTTAAGGTTAGCCAATAAACATCGTAATGTGTAAATGAAATTGTACATGATATGAAACTGTTATTTTAATGTTTTAATTTTGTTTCATATTTTAATAAATACGGCCGGGAGGGTAACTCCCTCCCGCCTTCCAAAAGTTCAAGAACCGTTTCCGTCTTCCCATTCTTGGGGATTGTGTTGGGAGGGGGTGATGGGTATCCCGGCCATATGAGTAAACTGTGTGAATGTCTGTATCAGTTTGTCAGTTGGTGTGTAAGCGGCTGCATGGGTTGGTGAGTAGCTACATGAGTGTCTATATGGGTTATTGATTGGTTGTCTGAGTGTCTGTATGGGTGCCTGAGTGTCTGTGTGGGTGGGTAACTTTGTGCATAGATGTGTGAATGGGTGATTCGCTGGGTGTATGGGTTGAAGAGTGTGTCTGTGAAGGGCTTTATGGGTGGGTGAGTGTGTATATGGGTGTGCTGGTGAGTGATTAGATGCCTACATGTGTGAGTAACTACATATATGAAAGGCAGTATATGTGAGTGTTGGACTATATAAATGACTATATATGAGAGTGAGTGATTGTGAGAGTGGCTGTATTGATGAGTGTGTACTTGTGTCAGTGATTGAATTAGAGAGTAAGTATGTGTTAGCATCTGTATGAATAACTGAGGTGGTGTGTGTATTATTGTGTAGGTGAGTAAACTGAAGTGTGATTGATTCTTCGCAAGACAGAGTATGTGTGTGAGTAGCTTTATAGGTGAGTGGTGGTGTGTGAGTTTCTCCACAGGTGTATGAGTGCATATGATAGTGCTGTATTGATATGTGACTGCATGTATGAGTTACGGTATGGGTGAATGAGTGGATGTGTGTGTAGACCTAGGAATCAGTGACGGGTATGTAGTAACTGGTATTGGTGTGTCTATGGTTTCGAAAATTGTAGTGTGCATTTTAGAGTGGGTGCATCAAAGGTTATATTAGGATGTGAGGAGGTGCATCAGATAATCACCTGGATGTTGTCATCAGTGATGACATTTGAGATGGCATCAGTGATGTCACTGACCATGTCATGAGTGATTTAATATATGACATCATCAGCAGTGGATTGCGGGGGCGTGAGTTATAGTTACCTCAACTAACTATAACAGCCGGTTTCTCTGGTTTTGTACGAGTGAAATGTCCAACTAACTACAATGTCCCTAAAACCTGTGTTTTTTTCAGTGAATTTCTAAGGTTTTTTAAATGCTAATTTTTAACTATAACATCCCTGAAACATATGCCTTTTTCAATAAATATATATATATATATATATATATTTATATATACATACATATATATATATATACATACATATATAGTTATATATGTGTGACCAAGAGCTTGTGCGCTCGAAACGCTTCCTTTTTTTTGCCCGAGAAATAAAAACATTTGAACAGTACCTGGTCCGTGTGGCTTGATCTTCTTCGTTGAACTTGGAGAAGCCTGGTAAATAAATAAAAAAAATAAAAAATAAGTATATATATATATATATATATATATATATTCACTGAAAAAAACCATAGGTTTCACACCAGTTATAGTTAGGAATTAGCATTTAAAAAACCTATTAAATTCACTGAAAAAACCATAGGTTTCACACCAGTTATAGTTAGCTGGAAATTTTACTGATATAAAACCATTGAAATTCCCACGTTATAGTTAGTCGGACTCACTATAACTTGCGCGTGCAATGCACTGCTGATGACATCACATATTACATCACTCATGACATGGTCAGTGACATCACTCATGACACCATCCTTGTGACATAGTGACAGACCTCCTTTCACTATAATGTAACCCTTGAGACACATATTCAAAAATAGAAACTGAAATTTTTAAAAAAATGGAGATACCTATATCAGTTACAACAAGCAATTCTGTAATTCCACTATCTATATACACATCCACTCATTCACCAACAGTTCTATATAGTCACTCATACATATACTCACTCATCATATGAAGTGATACACCTATACATCCTGTTACACACCGACATTCATCCAAAAGTTACTCACACACATATTCACACGTGCAAATAAACTATTGGACATCCATTTATTTGAATATAGAGTTATACACACACTTCCACCTTACTTCTATTTAAAATTACACATATTTATTCTCTTAAACAATCACTTATAGAAACACATACTTATTTAAACAGGAACTCTTACAATCTCTTACTCTCACATATACTCACTTATATACATCAATATTCATATATACTAGATTAAAACATATGTAGTTACTGATAAAGACACTAGTGAGACAGTCATTCACTCACTAACAAACACATATAGACACTCATCCACCCATACAGTCCTGTACATATGTTGTCTTCAAAACACATACAAACAAAGAGTCAGTCACTCATGCATCTATGTGCTAAGTAATACCCCCACCAAACCATATAGACACTCATACTGATACTAATAAAAATATCTAATAACCCATATACATACACATGAGTGGATGTGTATTAGATGGTGGTATTACTGAATTGGTTGTTGTAACTGGTATGGGTATATCCACTTTTTTGAAAATATTAGTTTCTATTTTTGAATATGTGTTTCATGGGTTACATTACACTGAAAGGAGGTCTGTCACTGTGTCACAAGGATGGTGTCATCAGTGATGTCATGAGTGATGTCACTGACCATGTCATGAGTGATGTAATATGTGATGTCATCAGCAGTGCATTGCACGCGCAAGTTATAGTGAGTCCGACTAACTATAACGTGGGAATTTCAATGGTTTTATATCAGTAAAATTTCCAGCTAACTATAACTGGTGTGAAACCTATGGTTTTTTCAGTGAATTTAATAGGTTTTTTAAATGCTAATTCCTAACTATAACTGGTGTGAAACCTATGGTTTTTTTCAGTGAATTTCATAGGTTTTTTAAATGCTAATTCCTTACTATAAGTTTCACTTTATAAATAAGACTGTTAGCACTCTAGTTGTTCTTTTTAACACTCTGGTACATTCTGTCATTGGGCTACAGTTGTGCTACATATAGTTGAATTTTGGGCTACATTTACAATTTTTGATCTCTGGTGGCCATCTTTGGGCTTCATTGGGCTACTTTGGGCTACATTTGGGCTACATTTTGGCTCTAACATATATTAAGCCCAATGTAGCACAATACATATTTTTATAAAGTTAATTTTTTTACAAACCACTTCAGAATAGGGCTACCTGTCTCTACAATTATCCCATTTTTTTTTTTTAAATTTTTGGGGGGAGCGCTCCCAGAGCGCGCCCCGGAGTGCGCCCCGAAAAGCGTATTTCTGAAAAGCGCCCCCGGGCGCGCTCCGGGGAGCGTCTCGTGAGCGCCAATATCGCAAACGAAAACATGATCGTGACGTATCGCGTAGCCGCGACCGCGTGATACGCACGGCGTAAGCGCACCCGGAAGTACTCGAACGAATACGATCGCAAAACGTAAACTTCCGACGCGCTTACGCTG
The DNA here is from genome assembly GCF_964263255.1 of Lissotriton vulgaris. Lineage (NCBI taxonomy): Eukaryota > Metazoa > Chordata > Amphibia > Caudata > Salamandridae > Lissotriton > Lissotriton vulgaris. The sequence continues at coordinate 532,143,941 of NC_141700.1, read as the reverse complement.
CGCGCCCCCGTGCGCGTAGCGTAAGCGCGTCGGGTCATGTGAGCAGAAAATAACACTTTTCATTGGTTCATAACAGTTTTAGTTTCATAATGATGAAGCCCCTGGTCTTGTGACCTGAAAATAACACTTCTCATTGGTTCAGGACAGTTTTGTTTTCCAAATGATGAAAGCCCCCACCTTTTTTCCTTATTCTGACTTTGTCCTTTGACTGAGGAAGATCTGTTTGGAACTCTCTGTACCTTTTTGTACTTTAAAATGGCTTCAGTAGCAGCAGCAGCAGGAGCATCTCAGCCACCACCACCACCACCACCACCAAGAGGACCAGCTCCAAATTATATTGGTGGTCAAGAACAGGAGGAGGAGGAAGAGGAAGAGGAGGAGGGGAGAAGAAGATGGCTGCCTGAAGAAAACACACCTTATAAACCCAAACCACACTTCATTTGGCAGTTTTTTTCAATCCCAGAGGGGCAAAAAAAGGTGAATGCGCCCAAAGTCACTTGCCTCATCTGCAATGATGAACTTTCACGGGGCAACCCAAATAAGAAATATTCTTTTGGTAACTATACCATGATTCGGCACATGACAAGAAAGCATCCAAACAACTACTCTCGCGCAGAGTTCCGGGAACTGGCCAGTAACCTCCCCCAGTCATCAAGGACCCCCTCCCAAAGAAAACAACCCTCTTCCTCGCAACCAGAAACATCTGAGGTGATGCCTTGCATTCAGCCAAGATTTGCTGATTTTAAAATTACTTGCACTGCTTGTGGCAAGCTTATCTCCTATGGGGAACAAAGTATTAAGCTCATCGTCCTTGCAGGTGATAATCACAAGTGCCCCAAAAAGAAATAATTTTTTGGGTTTTTTGTTTTTTTGCTCCAGTTGAGCCAGTTTCAATTCCCTTTTTTTGTTTCTCCCCCTAAAAAATACAAAAAAAATATAAAACTGTTTTGAAAAGCCAAAAAAAGTTTAAAAAGTTCCAAAAACACAAAAAAAATATAAAACAACAAAAAGAAGAAAAAAAAAGTTCTTTTAAGAACTACCTCCAATTTCTAAATGAAAACTTCATTTTTTTAAAACTCTGTCATCTTTTTCCCTCATTTTACGCTCCCCGGTGCGCTACCTGGTGCGCGCACCGAGCGCTTCCCCCGCGCAAAACGAAAAAAAATATATATATTTTAAATGCCCCGCGGGGCCCTTTTATAGCCCCCACATCAAACCTAGGGGGTCAAAGGGGTCTATCCCTGACGCCTTATGGTCAGTTCCCACTTTGTTTTAGCCACCTCTTATGTCTCGATTTTACCGAGACACAAGATGGCGACCGCTCTGGACTGTTTGGAATGTTTACAGACACCCGAGAGCCAATCAGCTTTCCATGCGCACCTCGCGTGTCGCGCCTGGAGCGCACTCCGGTGCGAGCACCTGTGCGCTGCTATAGATATATATATTTTTTTGGACCTAAATTACTCAAAATCCACTGGAGCACATATCTTGAGACATAGCAAAGGCACATCGGGCTACCAGTCCCTACAATTTTGCCAAGTTTGGTGTAAATCCATTCAGCCGTTCGGGCTAAAAGTGAAATCGACCGCCCTATGGAAATTAACATGGGGAAAACGCGTTTTGGGACCCCCCTTTTATCTCGGCCCCCGCTTATTGTATCCCCCCCAAACTTTCAGGGAAGGACCGGAGCTCGACGAGGCCATTTTCCTGAAATTTTCAGGCTGATTCGTCAACCGGTGCCAAAGTTATTCCAAATAGAATTTTGAGATTTAACATTGAAAAAAATCCTAACTATAACTACCTACTGGCGACCGCCAGTAGGTAATATATATATATATATATATATATATATATATATATATATACATACATACATATATATATATAATATATATATATATATATATATATATATATATATATATATATATATATATATATATATTCAATGAAAAAACCATAGGTTATAGGCCATATATAGTTAGGAATTAGCATTTACAAAACCTTATTTTACTCGTATAAAACCATTGAAATTCCATATATAGTTAGAAGCGCTAACTATATATCGCGCACCCGCAATCCACTGCTGATGATGTCACATATTACATCATTCATGACATGGTCAGTGACATCACTGATGACATCTCAAATGACATCACTGATGACATCACTGATCACAACATCCAGTGATTGTATGTGTCTGTAAAGTTTAAATATGTTTCACATATTGAAGAATGAGTGGATGTATAAGTGTCTGGATGAAGAATTTAGTAGGTGCATGACTGACTGTATGAGTGAGTGATTAAATGTGTCTCACTGAGTACATGGGTTAGTGACTAAACTGTCTTAATTCGTGCATCAGTATGTTTGTTGTTGTGTAAGCTGCTGCATGTGTTGATCAGTAGCTATAAGAGTGGCCATATGGGTTATTTATTGGTTGCCCAAGTATTTGAATGGGAGGCTGAGTGTGTGTGTGGGTGGCTGGGAGGTGCGTGACTCTGTGCATAGATGTGTAAGCAGTTGATTCACTAGGAGTATGAGTTCAAGAGTGCATGTGGAAACAGCTATATGGGCGGTTGACTGTGCATGGGTGTGTTGGTGAGTGAATGGATTTCTCATTGCTACATGTGCAAGTAAGTACGTATGTAAAACACAATACATGTGAGAGTTGAGATATATAAATAACTGAACATAAGAGCCAGTGAATGTGTGAGTGGCTGTATCGATCACTGTGAGCTTGTATCAGGGATTATATAAGAGAGTAAATATGTGTTATTATATGTTTGAATAAGTAAGATGTGTATAACTGTATAGTTGAGGAAATGGAGGTGTGATTGATTCTTTGCATGACTGACTAGGTGTGTGAGTAACTCCATGGATGAGTGACAGTCTGTGAGTGTCTGTTTATACTGAGTGTATGTAAGGTTATATTAGAGTCTGAAGAGGTTCATTGTATTATCACATGAGTGATGTGATCAGTGATGACAAATGAGATGTCATCAGTGATGTCATTTGAGTTGTCATCAGTGATGTCATCAGTGATGTCATTTGAGATGTCATCATTGATATCATTTGAGTTGTCATCAGTGATGTCATTTGAGATGTCATCAGTGATGTCATCAGTGATGTCACTGACCATGTCATGAATGATGTAATATGTGACATCATCAGCAGTGGATTGCGGGTGCGCGATATATAGTTAGCGCTTCTAACTATATATGGAATTTCAATGGTTTTATGCGAGTAAAATAAGGTTTTGTAAATGCTAATTCCTAACTATATATGGCCTATAACCTATGGTTTTTTCATTGAATTTTCAAGGTTTTGTAAATGCAAATTCCTAACTATATATCCACTATAACCTATGGTTTTTTCTGTGAAGACCTCTCATGTTTGCAAATTCACACAACAATGTTTCAATTGAACTCTGAACTCTCAGTGCACCTGCGTATCCAGTGCAATCTTTCATTAAATGTTTCTTCCTTGACCATTCAAATTACATCTTTCAAAGAACACATCCATGCACCCTAACTTTCTGTTTTCAGAAATGGAAATGCACCAATCACTGCTAATGAATCATTAGCATTGTAAATCCACAGTTTTTTTTCTTTAGAAACTCCTACTGTTTCAACTGCCCTTTCATTACCACACTTCATCTGACTGCAGAACAACCTTCACCCACCATGTTTAACGTCTGGATTGTTGGACATAGTTACATCCACTGGGCTCAAAGGTATGCTGAGAGCAGAAATTTACCTAACCTCAATTTACAAGATGTGGAAATTAAGTGGTTGGGCCAAAGAGGATTAAAATGTCACCAATTGATACCATTGGTGAAAACCTTTATGCATTTGCCAAAACCTGACCTGTTAATAGTGCACTGTGGAGGTAATGATTTGGGCACTTTGACAGGGGTAGGTCTGGAAATGCTTTTAAAGGACACCTTTGAGCAATTAATGGCACTTTTTCCTCAAACTGCCTTGGTATATTCCAATATATGCCAAAGACAGAAATGGAGGTGGTCCAACCAATTTTGTCCACAAATTGAGAAAGCGAGGAAGCATGTAAACAAATCTGTTTCAGCTTACATGAGAGACCATGGAATGGGCTCTCTGTACAACAATAACTTGCGTTACTACATGCAAGATATCTACAGAGGAGATGGAGTTCACTTCTCAGATGAGGGCAACAGAATTTTCATTCTGAATTTAAGACTGTGCATTGGTACCTACTTATAAGTACCTAAATGTACCATAAACCCAAAAGCTCTTCTCAGAGCTACCCTACATCTGATCACTCACAATTATTATTTTCCTCTAACTTTTTTCACTAATTTTCCACAAAATTCGCTCCCCGGAGCGCTACCCGGTTCGCTAACCGAAAACTAACCTCGCGGAATTTTTTAAAAAAAAGTTTTTTTTTCCGCACATATAAGCCTCCTCAGCCACGCTCAGAAAACCTAGGGGGTCAAGATAAGTCTACCATGACCCCTTCTACCCATTCTAAACATTATTTGCCCTCCATCTTGTACCTTAATGCGACCGAAACACAAAATGGTGGACTCCCATGACGCTTAAGGTTCGCTAACCAAGCCGCTTTCCGGGAAGCGGTCCTAAAAAAAGGTGGGAAAGTAATTTACAGAAAAACGACTAGAGACACTCTCACCAAATATAGATTAGCTCATACTACATAAAAATCCCTTTCATTTTCACAAATTTGATTGAAATTTCATTTAGCCATTTAACCTGTAGACCTCTCTAAGTACCGTGAGGTAAATTACTTCACAAAACACATCTGAAGTGTTGGAATTGACAATCAATGAAAATGTTACTTTCATTTTCTACTTTTGTTACCTGACATTTGATTGGTTATATACCTGAATATATATAAAGGAAGAGAAGGAAACACAGCCATTTTGACTGCTACTTCGTGAAGTGCACAACAAAAAATCAACTGATAACTTCAACTTATATTTAAAAGGTAAGATATTATTTATAAAACTTAAGTATGTTCTGTACTGAAACCTAATTAGAAAAACATTTTCTGAGAATTATATTCTATCACTCTGTAATACTTATAGAAAAAAATAGACTACTCTGTTTTAGTTATGGCAGAGCCATTCCAAGAATTTACAAGACCATAGTCTAAAAAGGAACGTGCGCAAAGCCCCCTCCAATTTACATAAGTGGCATCTTGCAAGGAGACCATTCACAAGCACTGAGGGGGCCCCATTGTCCAGCATTTTGACGCCCCCACAGTTTTAACTTTAAATCCACACACATATCTCACACCTTCATAGGTGTGAGAATTGATTGTGGTCTAAAAGTTAAAACTGTGGGGGCGCAAAAATGCTGGACAATGGGCCCCCTCAGTGCCTGTGAATGGTCTCCTTGCAATTGAGGGAGCGTCTCCTTCTCCCTCCCCTATACTTCCTGACACCATCCATGGGAGGCCCAAGGAGGGGGCCCCCTGCAATAGACCTTAATTACAGGCAACACCTTTCTTTGTGAAAAAAACACTATATAAATAACCAAACTGCCAATCTGTACTGAAACCCAACAATGCCCTTTCTGTACTGATATATTTTTTAAAAATTCATTTTTCAGAATTGAAAATGGAAGAACAACAAAACAACATGAAAACTGAAACAGAAGAAAAAATTGAGACACAAGATGACATGGATTTCTACGACGACACAATAAATAATGAACTTGTCCAATGCATAGATGCAGTAGATTTTCTACTAAAAAATGAAGAAAAAAATGATCACGATTTTTTAGATGTTCTTTTAAATTTTGAAAAACAAAATGAAAAATAAATTTTAATTTCTTAATTCAAAAATTGTTTCACACATTATTTATTTTTATATGTTTATTGAATGTTAAAAGTTTAATGAATTATGACACACAATCAAAATAAAAAATAAAAATTTAAAATAAAGAAAACAAAAAAAAAACAACAAAAACAACAAATAATTAACATACAGTACTAGCAAAGTCTATCATTCTTTTATCCTTATAGTACGCTGCCCAGAACGCTTTCCGGTTCGCGAACTTGGCGCTTACCACGCAAAAAAAAAAAAAAAATTTTTTTGACCCTCCTGGGCCCTTTTAAAACCTCCACATAAAACCTAGGGGGTCAACGAGGATCTACTATGCCCCCTTATGGTAATTTCCCCCTTTGTTTTGGCCTCCTCTTGTCTCTCGATCCTACCGACAGACAAGATGGCGGCCGCTCCGGACTGTTTAGAATGTTGACAGACACCGGAGGGCCAATCAGCTTCTCATCGCAAAGTTCCGTTACGCGAAAGGTTCGCTAACCGGATAGCTGCCCGGAGCGCTGTTACAGATATATATCTTGATTTAAACGTTAATTTCTCAAAATCCACTGAAGCACATATATTGAGACCTAGCAAAGGCACATCGGGCTAACAGTCCCTACAATTTTGCCAAGTTTCGTGGAAATCCATTCAGCCGTTCGGGCTAAAAGTGAGTCCAACCGCCCTATGGAAATTAACATGGGAAAAACGCGTTTTGGGACCCCCCTTTTTTCTCGGCCCCCCCTTGACGAACCCCCCCCAAATTTCCAGGAGCTGCTCAGAAACAAAATGTGCCATTTTCCTGAAAATTTCAGCCAATTCCGTCCACAAACGGCAAAGTTATTAGGCATAGAATTTTCAAAAGTCCCATAGAGAAAAAATCCTAACTATATATACCTACTGGCTATCGCCAGTAGGTAATATATATATATATATATATATATATATATATATATATATATATATATATATAGGATTTTTTTGAATAGGGATTTCTGAAAAGTCTATGTTGAATAACTTTGGCCTTAATGGACGGAATTGGCTGAAATGTTCAGGAAAATGGCACATTTTGTTTCTGAGCGTCCCCTGAAAGTTTGGAGGGGGTTCATCAAGCGGGGGCCGAGAAAAAAGGGGGGTCCCAAAACGTGTTTTTAACATTGAGTTTTCCATAGGGTGGTTGGACTCACTTTTAGCTCGAACGGCTGAATGGATTTCCACAAAACTTGGCAAAATTGTAGGGTCTGGTAGCCCGATGTGCCTTTGCTATGTCTCAAGATATATGCTCCAGTGGTTTTTACGAAAATTAACTTTGAAAAATATATATTGGGCTACATTGGGCTATATATATGTTAGAGTTCAAATGTAGCCCAATGTAGCCCAAAGATGGCCACCAGACACAAAAAAAAACAAATGTAGCCCAAATATCAGCCAGATGTAGCCCAACTATAGCCCAGTGACAGAATGTCCCAGAGTGTTCTAAAGAACAACTAGAGCGCTAACAGTCTTACTTATGCCAAAAGTATGGCACACCTGAAGTCATCTTGATTGGAATAAAGTGTTAGCACTTAAAACATTTAATTTGCAAAGGAACAAATTGAGGGGTTTCATTTTGCCATAGAAATTTTATATATTACCTACTGGTGGTCGCCAGTAGGTATATATAGTTAGGATTTTTGTGAATAGGGATTTCTGAAAATTCTATGTTGAATAACTTTGGCGTTGATGGACGGAATTAGCTGAAATTGTCAGGAAAATGGCACATTTCGTTTCTGAGTGTCCCCTGAAAGTTTGGGGGGGTTTCGTCAAGCGGGGGCCAAGAAAAAAGGGGGGTCCCAAAACGTGTTTTTAACATTGAGTTTTCCATAGGGCGGTTAGACTCACTTTTAGCTTGAACGGCTGAATGGATTTCTATGAAACTTGGCAAAATTGTAGAGACTGTTTGCCCGATGTGCCTTTGCTAGGTCTCAATATATGTGCTCCAGTGGATTTTGAGAAATTAACTTTCAAAAAAATATATATATCTGTGATAGCGTCCCGGTTAACGCCCCGGTTCGAGTACCAGACGCGTAACGGAACTTCGCGAGGAGAAGCGGATTGGCTCTCCGGTGACTCTCACCATTCTAAACAGTCCGGAGCGGCCGCCATCTTGTCTCTCAGTAGGATCGAGAGACAAGAGGTGGAAATAAACGAAGGGGGAAATGAATGAAAGGGGCAAGGTAGACCCCTCCTGACCCCCTAGGATTGATGTGGGGGCTATTAAAGGGCCCCGCGATTTTTCACGGTGGAAGCGCTACCCGGTACGCGAACCGGGTAGCTCACCGGTAGCGTAAGGGGAGTCCGCCATCTTGTGTTTTGGACGAATTTAGTCACAAGATGGAGGATAAACAATGTTGGGAATGGGTAAAAGGGGGCACGGGAGACATATCCTGACCCCCTAGGTTTTCTGAGGGTGGCTGAGGAGGCCCATATATGTAAAAAAAACACCTTTTTTTAAAATTTTCGCACGGTTAGCGCCCGGTCCGCGCACCCGGTAGCGTTCCGGAAAGCGTAACAAGGGGGAAACCAAGGGAAATAGTAAAATAATATTTTAGAGTGCTTTGAGGTAGGGTAGCTCTGAATAGAGCTGTTGTGTTGTGTGGGTGATGTAAGTACCAACATGTAGGTACCAATGAAGAGTCTAAAATTCAATGTACACCGTCTCCTCTGTAGATATTTTGTATGTTCTAATATGAGTTATTTAAATGTAAATGTGTGGAAAAGCACTTCATGCTTTAAAGCAATTGTATTTTTGAACTGATTGTTCTTTCCTCTTAGTCCTCCTCTTTGGTTTTTTTCCCCCACACTCTTCTTCAGCATGATAGTTGATAGATTTGTTCCCTCAAAAAATTCATATACATAAAAAAATTATATTAAATACATATAAAATATATTTTTCCTTTAAAAGAAGAATACATTTTACAGCTTTTGATATTTGCTATTAAAAAAACATTGAAATTCACTGAAAAAACCATAGGTTATAGACCATATATAGTTAGGAATTAGCATTTACAAAACCTTGAAAATTCACTGAAAAAACCATAGGTTATAGACCATATATAGTTAGGAATTAGCATTTACAAAACCTTATTTTACTCACACAAAACCATTGAACTTCGCATATATAGTTAGTTGCACTAACTATATATCGCGCACCCGCAATCCACTGCTGATCATGTCACATATTACATCATTCATGACATGGTCAGTGACATCACTGATGACATCACTGCTGACATCTCAAATGACATCACTGATGACATCACTGATGACAACATCAAGTGACTGTATGTTTCTGTAAAGTTAAAATATGTCTTACATATTGAAGAATGAGTGGATGTATAAGTGTCTGGATGAAGGATTTAGTAGGTGCATGACTGACTGTATGAGTGAGTGATTAAATGTGTCTCACTGAGTGCATGGGTTAGTGACTAAACTGTCTTAATTTGTGCATCATTATGTCTGTTGTGCTGTAAACTGCTGCATGTGTTGATCAGTAGCTATATGAGTAACTATATGGGTTATTGATTGGTTGCCCAAGTATTTGTATAGGAGACTGAGTGTGTGTGTGGGTGGCTGGGAGGTGTATGACTCTGTGCATAGATGTGTGAGCAGTTGATTCACTAGATGTATGGGTTCAAAAGTGCATGTGGAAACAGCTGTATGGGCGGTTGACTGTGTGCATGAGTGTATTGGTGAGTGAATGGATATCTCAGTGCTACATGTCAAAGTAAGTACATATGTAAAACACAGTACATGTGAGAGTTGACATATAATAAATAACTCTGCATAAGAGCCAGTGAATGTGTGAGTGGCTGTATGGATCATTGTGAACTTGTATCAGGGATTGTATAAGAGAGTAAATATGTGTTAGTATATGTTTGAATAAGTAAGGTGTGTATAACTGTATAGTTGAGGAAATGGAGGTGTGATTGATTCTTTGCATGACTGACTAGGTGTGTGAGTAACTCCATGGATGAGTGACAGTCTGTGAGTGTCTGTTTACACTGAGTGCATCTAAGGTTATATTAGAGTCTGAAGAGGTTCATAGTATTATCACATGAATGATGTCATCAGTGATGTGATCAGTAATGTCAAATGAGATGTCATCAGTGATGTCATCAGTGATGTCATTTGAGATGTCATCAGTGATGTCATCAGTGATGTCATCAGTGATGTCATTTGAGATGTCATCAGTGATGTCATCAGTGATGTCATTTGAGATGTCATCAGTGATGTCATCAGTGATGTCATTTGAGATGTCATCAGTGATGTCATCAGTGATGTCATTTGAGATGTCATCAGTGATGTCATCAGTGATGTCACTGACCATGTCATGAATGATGTAATATGTGACATGATCAGCAGTGGATTGCGGGTGCGCGATATATAGTTAGTGCAACTAACTATATATGCGAATTTCAATGGTTTTGAGTGAGTAACATAAGGTTTTGTAAATGCTAATTCCTAACTATATAGGGTCTATAACCTATGGTTTTTTCAGTGAATTTTCAAGGTTTTGTAAATGCTAATTCCTAACTATATATGGTCTATAACCTATGGTTTTTTCAGTGAATATATATATATATATATATATATATATATATATATATATATATATATATATATATATATATATATATATGTGTATATATATATATATATATCCATACTAATATAATAAAGAAAGAGCCCAAACATTTGAGGCGGGTAATCTCAGGAACCACAGCACCAATCACAACACACAATGCAGAGATGGAAAGGGCAAATGCAGCAGAAGGACATAGGCTATGCAGACGCCCACCATATACATTTAAAAGGTAAAAGAACCGTGCCAGCAAAGTAGTCCCTTGTGGGCGTGTCTGTGATGTGCTGTGGGCGTGTGCTGGGGGCGTGACAAACGCTGGGGGCGTGTGGTACGTTCCGCCCTTCATGCCATGTCTCATATCGTGTGCTAATCCCACCCTACTCCCTTTAAATACACCTGCACCCCATAATCATAACCCACCCTTACTCCTTAAAATACCCCAACACCCTTAAACACTTACCCATCTTAACTCTATCTTAACTGAACCCTAAAAATACCCCTATACCACAAAACTCAAACCTAGCCCTGAACCCTAAAAATACCCATGTACCCCAAAACCCATACCTATCCCTAAACCCTAAAACTACCCCTGTACCCCATAACCCAAAACTATATCTGAACCCTTAAAATACCCAAATACCCCAAAACATATATCTCAGTACCCCAAAACATATACCCCTATACCCATACTTACCTTATCCAAACATTAAAAAAACATGCTTTTAGCATTCATGCATTTACAACGAATTTCGTTGTAAATGTATGCATGGTAAAAGCATATAAAATGTAATGCCATGCATTATAATGGCATTGCGGAGTCATGGTACTTTCATAATGAAAGTATGCGGAGTGATGGTATGCAGAAAGAAAGTTGCGGAATAATGGGTGTTTGCCCTCCCCTGGTAAGTACATTGGTGGCACGGCGGCCCACATCTCCAGCAACATACTCATATTTTTTCACCACCCATTTGAAAAATGCACAGGTCTCTCTCATTGATGGCCAGCACCGACATACACTTTTAGACACACCTCCCGCCACAAGTTCTAGAATTACGAACATTAGAGCTGGGGAGCTACGTTCGAATCTCGGCATCAGCTCAACATCCTGTGATTCCAGGCAAATTGCTTTGTCTCCCCGTTCCTACCACAAATGAATGTGTTGTTCTGTAATGTAAATTGTGCTCATGCCATGTTGTCGAGTTCGCGCTATATAATAATGCAAGGAAAAATAAAGTAGGGAACTTCGAGTTCACACACTACTGAACGCGCACTCTTATTCCTGGATTAAAGCTGTTTAAACTTAAGCTCTAGAGTACTGCGTCCTTTGTGCAGAAAATTGAAATTCGGGCCTGAATCCGGCCCCTTCGCAAGGCACCAGCTGTTGTGCACACTGAACGACCCAGGATTCCTTTGCACATAAAAAAAAAAAAATTATATATATATATATTTTTTTTTTCCACAGTTTGCTTCAAAGCACAAGGCGCACTCAGGAACTTACAGCAAAAGAATTTATTCTCAGTTACACGCTACGCATTTCGGCACTGCTTGTGCCTTGATCACACTTTAACCATACTGGCTTGTCGGGCATGTTAAATACAAAAGTAAACATAAATAAGGTAGTGGATCAGGTCATGTGACATAGTATGTACAAAATTCCGCCATCTTGTAATGGAGTAATTCATTGTTGGTTACTTGTAGTTTTAAACGTATTTCTTTTTAAACATACAACTGTATATTGCCTGCCAACAATCTCATGCTATTTACATGTCTAAGTCATATGGGAGTACCCCGCTATATGTCACAATTATTTATTGTAACACTTGCGCTGTATATATCACATATTTTATCGATGTGTAACAGATCTAGTGCCCGTCATTATATACTAGTTATTACATCAGGATCGGAAAAATCATTTAAGATCATTTAGAAATCCTGTAGGGCTATTAAATAAAGCTTAATCAAATGTTTAAGCCCTCAGGACTATATCCCGACTATTTACCAGCAAAAGGCGTCTTTGGTATTAATCTTTGCAAGTGCCCGAAACATTCAAGGTGGCCCCACAGGACTAATTGCCAACAAGTGAGATGACATTTACATATCTGGGTATTATTTTATCTCGGTCTAGTGCCCGATTGATCCCAGGGTGGTGGAGTATGATCTATTCCGATATGTCCCATCAGGTGACCCCCAGTTCCAAGGATATGGTTCCCATGGTTTTGGCACATGTTGGATTCAAACCCAACTACCCCACAAAAGGAAGTACTAATCAATAACCATGCCATCCAAGATCAGATACAAGTGCAAAATTACAAAAAATAGTGAAGTGAAAATCTACTTTCATGCATGTGATAGTGTCTTTCATCCAAGTGACAGGAATTGGAAAGGACCCTTCGTGTTGGTTGATATATATATCCATACTAATATAATAAAGATATAGCCCAAACCTTTGAGGTGGGTAATCTCAGGAACCACAGCACCAATCACAACACCCAATACAGCGTTGGAAAAGGCAGTTGCAGCAGAAGAACATTAGCTATGTAGACGCCCACCATATACATTTAAAAGGTAAAAGAACCGTGCCAGCAAAGTAGTCCCTTGTGGGCGTCTCTTCATTTTGCTGTGGGTGTGTGCTGGGGGCGTGACAAACGCTAGGGGCGTGTGGTACGTTCCGCCTTAATGCCATGTCTCATATCGTGTGCTGTGGGCGTGGGTGTGGGCGTGTGGAGGTGTGAGATTACGGAAAAAAAAGCGAGCGTTGTGCCCAATATTTCATTGTTTTTCCTTCCCAGGTCCTGTACATTCCAGATTCGGGTGTCCAACCTGCTCCTTTTAAATACCCCTGTACCCCATAATCATAACCCACCCTTACTCCTTAAAATACCCCAACACCCTTAAACACTAACCCATCTTAACCCTATAAATATACCCTGTACCCCAAAACCCAAACCTATCCCTAAACCCTAAAAATACCCCTGTACCCCAAAACCCAAACCTAGCCCTAAACCCTATAAATACCCCTGTACCTCAAAACCCAAACCTACCCCTGAACCCTAAAAATACCCCGGTACCCCAAAGCCCAAACCTAGCCCTGAACCTTAAAAATACCCCTGTACCCCAAAACCCAAACCTACCCATGAACCCTAAAATACCCCTGTACCCCAAAACCCAAACCTAGCCCTGAACCCTTAAAATACCCCTGTACCCCAAAACCCAAATCTACCCCTGAACCCTAAAAATACACCTGTACCCCAAAACCCAAACCTAGCCCTGAACCATAAAAATAACCCTGTACCCCAAAACCCAAACCTACCCCTGAACCCTAAAATACCCCTGTACCCCAAAACCCAAACCTAGCCCTGAACCCTACAAATACCCCTGTACCCCAAAACCCAAACCTAGCCCTGAACCCTTAAAATACCCCTGTACCCCAAAACCCAAACCTAGCACTGAACCCTTAAAATACCCCTGTACCCCAAAACCCAAACCTACCCCTGAACCCTAAAAATACCCCTATACCCCAAAACCCAAACCTAGCCCTGAACCCTAAAAATACCCCTGAATGCGTGGTAAAAGCATATAAAATGTAATGCCATGCGTTATAATGGCATTGCGGAGTCATGGTACTTTTGTTATGAAAGTATGCAGAGTGATGGTATGTGGAAAGAAAGTTGTGGAATATTGGGTGTTTACCCTCCACCAGGAAAGTACATTGGTGGCACGGAGGCCCAGATCTCCAGCAACATACTCATATTTTTTCACCACCGATTTGAAAAATGCACAGGTCTCTCTCATTGATGGCCAGAACCGACATACAATTTTAGACACACCTCCCGCCACAAGTTCTAGAATTGCGAACTTTAGAGCTGGGGAGCTACGTTCGAATCTCTGCATCAGCTCAACATCCTGTGATTCCAGGCTAATCGCTTTGTCTCCCAGTGCCTATCACAAATGAATGTGTTCTTCTGTAATGTAAATTGTGCTCATGCCATGTTGTCGAGTTCACGCTATATAATATTGCAAGGAAAAGTAAAGTAGGGAAACTCGAGTTCACACACTACTGAATGAGCACTCTTAAGTAACCCTGGGCGAACTCCTACACAATAATATACTACTGTCCGGCAGCAATTCATACCCGAACAACGCCGGGACGGGCTACTAGTATATATATATATATATATTTATATATATATATATATCACACAAGGAAACCTCCGAAAGGGGAGCCCATGACCCTGCAGGGCGGCCTCTTCATCCGAGCACGGAGAAGCCCGGTTAATTTTCTTGGCAGGAAACAAACACAAGAGGCCCATTCAAGGAGACAGCAAGCATTTAATCACGCAGAGTGAACCACAAATCCATTGTCCCAACTAGTTTCGGCTCGAAGCCTTGTTCACGGGCAGGAGTGATGACAAGTGTCAAAGTTCACGCATATTTATGACGTGTGTAAGGTCACCTGACTGTTCGTGGACTACTATGCCCAGAATGCACCATACTGCACAGGTGAGTAATAGGACAATTCCGTCTGCTGCAGCTGTCAGTACAATGTACTAATCAGCGTTTTCGGTGCATTCACTGTCAATGGAAATAAAAACCAAGTGGTGAGCAGTCAGGGTTCCAGATAAAAAAGTTCAATGCTTGATAACGTCCTGCTTGATGTTCAGGCTGCCGTCTCCCCAACGATTGGAAGGAGAGTCATCTCCAAACAAATCCCTTACAGCGCTGCCGTCTGATAGCCAAGTGGTGAACCTCAGTGGGCCGGGCGGTAGCGTGTGGGCCAGTCTCCCTCATGAAAATCACACAAGGAAACCTCCGAAAGGGGAGCCCATGACCCTGCAGGGCGGCCTCTTCATCCGAGCACGGAGAAGCCTGGTTAATTTTCTTGGCAGGAAACAAACACAAGAGGCCCATTCAAGGAGACAGCAAGCATTTAATCACGCAGAGTGAACCACAAATCCATTGTCCCAACTAGTTTCGGCTCGAAGCCTTGTTCACGGGCAGGAGTGATGACAAGTGTCAAAGTTCACGCATATTTATGACGTGTGTAAGGTCACCTGACTGTTCGTGGACTACTATGCCCAGAATGCGCCATACTGCACAGGTGAGTAATAGGACAATTCCGTCTGCTGCAGCTGTCAGTACAATGTACTAATCAGCGTTTTCGGTGCATTCACTGTCAATGGAAATAAAAACCAAGTGGTGAGCAGTCAGGGTTCCAGATAAAAAAGTTCAATGCTGGATAACGTCCTGCTTGATGTTCAGGCTGCCGTCTCCCCAACGATTGGAAGGAGAGTCATCTCCAAACAAATCCCTTACAGCGCTGCCGTCTGATAGCCAAGTGGTGAACCTCAGTGGGCCGGGCGGCAGCGTGTGGGCCAGTCTCCCTCATGAAAATCACACAAGGAAACCTCCGAAAGGGGAGCCCATGACCCTGCAGGGCGGCCTCTTCATCCGAGCACGGAGAAGCCCGGTTAATTTTCTTGGCAGGAAACAAACACAAGAGGCCCATTCAAGGAGACAGCAAGCATTTAATCACGCAGAGTGAACCACAAATCCATTGTCCCAACTAGTTTCGGCTCGAAGCCTTGTTCACGGGCAGGAGTGATGACAAGTGTCAAAGTTCACGCATATTTATGACGTGTGTAAGGTCACCTGACTGTTCGTGGACTACTATGCCCAGAATGCACCATACTGCACAGGTGAGTAATAGGACAATTCCGTCTGCTGCAGCTGTCAGTACAATGTACTAATCAGCGTTTTCGGTGCATTCACTGTCAATGGAAATAAAAACCAAGTGGTGAGCAGTCAGGGTTCCAGATAAAAAAGTTCAATGCTGGATAACGTCCTGCTTGATGTTCAGGCTGCCGTCTCCCCAACGATTGGAAGGAGAGTCATCTCCAAACAAATCCCTTACAGCGCTGCCGTCTGATAGCCAAGTGGTGAACCTCAGTGGGCCGGGCGGCAGCGTGTGGGCCAGTCTCCCTCATGAAAATCACACAAGGAAACCTCCGAAAGGGGAGCCCATGACCCTGCAGGGCGGCCTCTTCATCCGAGCACGGAGAAGCCCGGTTAATTTTCTTGGCAGGAAACAAACACAAGAGGCCCATTCAAGGAGACAGCAAGCATTTAATCACGCAGAGTGAACCACAAATCCATTGTCCCAACTAGTTTCGGCTCGAAGCCTTGTTCACGGGCAGGAGTGATGACAAGTGTCAAAGTTCACGCATATTTATGACGTGTGTAAGGTCACCTGACTGTTCGTGGACTACTATGCCCAGAATGCACCATACTGCACAGGTGAGTAATATGGTGCATTCTGGGCATAGTAGTCCACGAACAGTCAGGTGACCTTACACACGTCATAAATATGCGTGAACTTTGACACTTGTCATCACTCCTGCCCGTGAACAAGGCTTCGAGCCGAAACTAGTTGGGACAATGGATTTGTGGTTCACTCTGCGTGATTAAATGCTTGCTGTCTCCTTGAATGGGCCTCTTGTGTTTGTTTCCTGCCAAGAAAATTAACCGGGCTTCTCCGTGCTCGGATGAAGAGGCCGCCCTGCAGGGTCATGGGCTCCCCTTTCAGAGGTTTCCTTGTGTGATTTTCATGAGGGAGACTGGCCCACACGCTGCCGCCCGGCCCACTGAGGTTCACCACTTGGCTATCAGACGGCAGCGCTGTAAGGGATTTGTTTGGAGATGACTCTCCTTCCAATCGTTGGGGAGACGGCAGCCTGAACATCAAGCAGGACGTTATCCAGCATTGAACTTTTTTATCTGGAACCCTGACTGCTCACCACTTGGTTTTTATTTCCATTGACAGTGAATGCACCGAAAACGCTGATTAGTACATTGTACTGACAGCTGCAGCAGACGGAATTGTCCTATTACTCACCTGTGCAGTATGGTGCATTCTGGGCATAGTAGTCCACGAACAGTCAGGTGACCTTACACACGTCATAAATATGCGTGAACTTTGACACTTGTCATCACTCCTGCCCGTGAACAAGGCTTCGAGCCGAAACTAGTTGGGACAATGGATTTGTGGTTCACTCTGCGTGATTAAATGCTTGCTGTCTCCTTGAATGGGCCTCTTGTGTTTGTTTCCTGCCAAGAAAATTAACCGGGCTTCTCCGTGCTCGGATGAAGAGGCCGCCCTGCAGGGTCATGGGCTCCCCTTTCGGAGGTTTCCTTGTGTGATTTTCATGAGGGAGACTGGCCCACACGCTGCCGCCCGGCCCACTGAGGTTCACCACTTGGCTATCAGACGGCAGCGCTGTAAGGGATTTGTTTGGAGATGACTCTCCTTCCAATCGTTGGGGAGACGGCAGCCTGAACATCAAGCAGGACGTTATCCAGCATTGAACTTTTTTATCTGGAACCCTGACTGCTCACCACTTGGTTTTTATTTCCATTGACAGTGAATGCACCGAAAACGCTGATTAGTACATTGTACTGACAGCTGCAGCAGACGGAATTGTCCTATTACTCACCTGTGCAGTATGGTGCATTCTGGGCATAGTAGTCCACGAACAGTCAGGTGACCTTACACACGTCATAAATATGCGTGAACTTTGACACTTGTCATCACTCCTGCCCGTGAACAAGGCTTCGAGCCGAAACTAGTTGGGACAATGGATTTGTGGTTCACTCTGCGTGATTAAATGCTTGCTGTCTCCTTGAATGGGCCTCTTGTGTTTGTTTCCTGCCAAGAAAATTAACCGGGCTTCTCCGTGCTCGGATGAAGAGGCCGCCCTGCAGGGTCATGGGCTCCCCTTTCGGAGGTTTCCTTGTGTGATTTTCATGAGGGAGACTGGCCCACACGCTGCCGCCCGGCCCACTGAGGTTCACCACTTGGCTATCAGACGGCAGCGCTGTAAGGGATTTGTTTGGAGATGACTCTCCTTCCAATCGTTGGGGAGACGGCAGCCTGAACATCAAGCAGGACGTTATCCAGCATTGAACTTTTTTATCTGGAACCCTGACTGCTCACCACTTGGTTTTTATTTCCATTGACAGTGAATGCACCGAAAACGCTGATTAGTACATTGTACTGACAGCTGCAGCAGACGGAATTGTCCTATTACTCACCTGTGCAGTATGGTGCATTCTGGGCATAGTAGTCCACGAACAGTCAGGTGACCTTACACACGTCATAAATATGCGTGAACTTTGACACTTGTCATCACTCCTGCCCGTGAACAAGGCTTCGAGCCGAAACTAGTTGGGACAATGGATTTGTGGTTCACTCTGCGTGATTAAATGCTTGCTGTCTCCTTGAATGGGCCTCTTGTGTTTGTTTCCTGCCATATATATATATATATATATATATATATATATATATATATATGTATATATTACCTACTAGCGGTCGCCAGTAGGTAGTTATAGTTAGGACCTATTATGCATAGGAAAGCCGCAACATTCAATTGCCAATAACTTTGGTGCCCATTGATGAAGCTTCTCGAAATTTTCCAAACTTTTGGTCAGCTCAGTTCCACTCCTTCCCTGAAAGTTTGGGAGTGATTGGTCAAGCAGGGCCTGAGAAAAAAGGGGGATCCCAAAACATGTTTTCCCCATTCAATTTCCCATAGGACCTTTAGCCACGGCTACAGCCAAAACTGCTGAATGGAATTACACCAAATTTGGCAAAGAGGTAGTCCTTGGTTCAGACTTGTGCCTTTTGCTTATTTGGTGTAAATCCGTTCAGTAGTTCCTCAGAAAATGACAGTTAAAAGTACATATATATCTATGGGCTCGGAGGGTCCGCGTACTCTACACGGAGCCTGCATGCACCCTGCCGTGCACAAGCTGCTTTCTAATTGGCTGTCAACACTCCAAATAAGGAAGTGTTGGCATCCATCTTGTGCCTAGGTAGAACCGAGGTAGAAGAAACCAAACAAAAAACGCGAAAAACACAAAAAGGGGGCAGGGTAGACACACCCTTTTAAATCACGGAATGCGCGTCGGATCTGCGCATCCTAGTGATAAAAAAAAGAAACACGGTCTCCCGTGCAAAAATTTTACATTTCTCCTTTGAGGGTCAAATCCAGGGGGCATTATTAAAAGAAAAAGTGTGGGAGTCCCAATCACCCCCACACTACCCTGGGAACCACCACCCCGGGGTTCTAAGTTAATAAATGAGGGGGCTCACAGGGCCCTCCGGTGGGGGGGCTCTCAGGGGACCACCACCCCCTGGGGTTTTAAAATGTTAACTGGGGGGGCTTTGAGGCCCCCCAGCCTCGGGGACCACCACCCCCGGGGCTCAATTTTAATGTATGCGGGTTACTCATGGGCCCCCCTGCAGCCCCGGGGACTGCCACCCCGGGGCTATTTTGAAATGGGTGGGGGCTCTCAGGCCCCCCCCAGCCCCAGCTACCACCACCCCCGGGGCAAGAATGTTATGTATGCGGGGGATCATATGGCCGCGTGCAGCCCCAGGGACCGCCAACCCCCCAGGGCTTCAAACAAATGGGTGGGGGGCTCTCAGGCCCTCCCAGCCTCGGGGACCGCCCCCCCGGGGCTTCTCAAAAATGTGGGAGGCCTCAAAGGCCCTGGAGACCGCCACCCCCCAGGGCCAGCTCGTGCAGTGTCCCGAGGTGCCCGATCTCTGGGACACTGCTGTTTGCAATGGCAGGGCGGGAGCCTCGCGGCTCCCACCCTGCCATTGCAAACTGCTTTCCTATTTGGAAGAGAGAGCAGGGAACCTGCTCTCTCTTCCAAACAGGAAATCAGATTGCTTTTCCATATGGGGAGCAGCATGTTAGCTGCTCCCCATATGGAAAAGCAATGCAAACTCCCACAGGATGTGGGGAGCTGGCTGGGACCGTAGGGGGATTGGGGACCCCCCATGGACCCCAACGGAGTGGGCCAGCCCCGGGGGATGGGGTTCCCGGGGCTATTAATGGTCTAGGAGGGGAACGACCCTCCCCCACATTTTTTTTTTTAAAAGGCCTGGCCCCGGGGGATGGGGTCCCTGGGGCCAAAAGTGGCCACAGGAGGGGGCCAAGGCAGCCCCCTCCTAAGAATTTTTATTTTTAAAAAGGGCCATGCCTCGGGGGATGGGGTCCCCGGAGCTGACTATTGCTTCAGGAGGGGGGCCACAGGGCCCCCTTCTAAATATTTTATCTACAAAGAAAAAAATTGGGGGCAGGCCCTGGGGGAGTGGGTACCCAGGGCCAAAAAATTAGAAAAAGAAGGGGGCCATGCCGCCTTATTGCACCACTCTGCAAACGCGCCCTCTGGCGCATTTGCAGAGGGGGAACACATTCCCCTTGAATACTGGGGGTCCCTGGGGGCCAACAAGCCCACCAGGTACCTTCAGTATGTACCAAGGGGCTGTGTTGCAGAGAGGTGTTCTGAGACCACGCCCCTTTTTACACCTCTCTGCAACGCAGCTTTGTGGTGCTTACTGGAGGTAGCTGGTGGGCTAGTTGCACCCCAGGGATCCTCAGTATTCAAGGGGAGTTAATCCCCCAACTTACAACGCGCCACAGGGTGTGTTTGCACAGTGTTGAAGGGAGGGGGTGGGGCCTGAGGTGACATGTGTGCAAACACGCCCTGTGGCGCTTTTTAAGTTGCGGGATAAAGTGCCCTTGAATCCTGAGGTCCCCGGGGGCCAACTAGCCCACCAGGTACCTCTAGTAAGCGCCACGGAGCTGCGTTGCAGAGTTTTGTCAAAGGGGAGTGGCATCTAAACACCTCTCTGCAACACAGCCCCCTGGAGCATACTAGAGGTACCTGGTGGGCTAGTTGGCCCCCAGGGGACCTCAGGATTTAAGGTCACTTAATCCCGCAACTTAAAACGCGCCACAGGGCGTATTTGCACAGGTCACCTCAGGCCCCGTCCCTTCCTTCACCATTCTGCAAATATTCCTCTAAAATCTGCCGAACTACGAATTCCGATTTACTCACCTGTTATCAGGAGAGAACCCAGTGCGGCATCTTTTAGCCCAGCACTGACCCTGAAAAGTAATTCTTAGCGTACTTACCAGTAACTTGTATTTCCTTCCATAGGAATCCATTGTGTGGGTTTCAGCAGAAAAGTTTCTATGTGTTGATTTTTGAAACATACAAATATTCCTCTAAAATCAACTGAACTACGAATTCCGATTTACTCACCGGTTATCAGGAGTGAACTCAGTGCTGCTTCTTTGAGCCCAGTACTGGTCTTGAAAAGTAATCCTAACCGTACTTCCTTCCATAGGAATTGTGTGGTTTTCACCTGAAAAGTTTCGAAGTGTCTATTTTCACAAACTAAAAATATTCCTTAAAAATTGCCTGTATGACTTAAACGAATTCTTTCGACTGTTTACAGGAGGTGCACCCGTGCTGGAATCAGGATCCACCATTGAGTAAGAAAAAGTAACGTTAACACTACTTACCTGATAAGGAAATTTCTTCCCATAGGATAACATTGGTGATTCTATGTGAAAAAGTTTTTAAGTGGCATCTTTTAAAATACAATAAAATTCCTTAAAAATCACTACTGTAACCAAAATGCTTATACTCAACTGTTTACAGGTGATGTCTCAGGACTGAATTTAGGATCCAGTCCTGTGGTTAGAAAAGTCATCTAAAAAAGTAATTAATTGCATTGAACTTGAAATTCACATTGACCTCAATGTTGCATTGTGTTTGAAATTGAGTTGCCATTGCAACTACTGCAACTACTGTACTTAAAAGTCTATTGCCTATTTGCAAAGTATTTAAACTAAAGTAATTCATTCTGAGAAAGTATATTTTGTAATGTAATGTATAATGTAATTATAATGTAATTTAAAAAATAAAATGTCTAAAATTAAACTGTTTAAAAAAATTTAGAGAATCAGTATATAGAATAAAAATAACAATAAATGCATTTTAAAATGGTCATTTAAAAAACCTTTGAAATTCAGTGAAAAAACCATAGGTTTTAGGGGTGTTATAGTTAGTTGTGCATTTCACTCGTACAAAACCATTGAAATTCCCGCGTTATAATTAGTTGTACTAACTATAACTCGCATGCCCGCAATCCACTGCTGATGATGTCACATATTACATCATTCATGACATGGTCAGTGACATCACTGATGACATCACTTATGACATCTCAAATGACATCACTGATGACATCATCCACGTGACAATCTGATACATCTTATCATACACTGGTATAACCTTTCAACACTCATTATAAAATATGGTGTACCATATTTGAAACCTTTGAAACACCAATACAAGTTTCTAGAAACCCAGTCAGTGATTCCTACATCTACACACACATTTAAACACTAACCTATAGATTCACTCATACATGCTAACAAAGATCAATAGAACACTATTAAATATACTTATACACCCACATCGACATTACACACCAGCACACATCCTATTCACTTATGCAGTCATCCTACTCACTTATGCAAACAATTGATCATACTTACATGTTCTAAGCTACACAATTACACAAACACCACTTTATTAATTCATATAGATAGTAACTCATACTTAATGTGTTATAAAATCACTATTACAAGTATACAGTTATCCATACGTCACTCATACAATCACTGAGTTTTATGTATACTTATTTATATACAACTGTCACAAACACTGCCTATTTCTAGTTGGTTGGACATGTATCATTCAGAAATATATTTACTCATCACCACACCCATAAAGAGATTCACTCACCCAACCAACTGCTTCCACATACAGTCTTAACCTCATATTCCTACTAAATCAACTATTTACACATCTTTGGACAGGCCCACACCACCCTGCCAACCACACACATGTTCATTCACTATCCCATACAAATACTCACTTAACTAATTAATAACTAATATAGACTTCCACATAGCTAGTAAGCAACTTATGTAGTAGTTTACACAGCAAGAGATAGAGTGATACAGGTATTCACACAGTTTAATCACTATCCCATATATTTAGTGAGATACTTTAAATTCGTCACTTAGACAGTCAATCCCATTGCTACTAAATCCTCCATTCAGACACTTATACATCCACTCAGTCTTCAAGGGAGATTGCTATATATATATATATATAATACTTATTTAAATATCAAAGCAAACCACATTCACTAGATGATGTCATCAGTGATGTCATCAGTGATGTAATTTGAGATGTCATCAGTGATGTCATCAGTGATGTCACTGACCATGTCATGAATGATGTAATATGTGACATCATCAGCAGTGGATTGCA